>NC_090437.1:1276773569-1277076599 GCF_031143425.1 Pleurodeles waltl
ATGGGATGTTCCCTCTAGGCTCCACTTCTTTCTTCTGCTCCCATGACTGGGCCTTCCAGGGAGACTCCTGACTGGGGCCAGCATGTGGGTGCACATCTATCCAGTCCCATTCCCATATTTTCTGAGATGTCTGGAAAAACTGCACTGCACCCGGGGTCACCACTCGCAGTCAGACAGGGAACAACATGGCGTATTGCAGTCCCATTTGGCGCTTAGCATCCACGAACTACTACCATCAGCACTTCATTACAATCACCCACCACTTATGTTACCACAATGGCACCACACTATTGTCTCCAACATGACTCTACCCCACTATTCAGCACCACACCATCACCACCTCATCCCACCTGGAGATTACACCACCATTTCACAACAGCACCACAAAGTCACCTTGGAGCAATACATCACAACCTCATTACTGCACTTCACCCTCAATACCACAGTACCTTACTCCAGAACTAAACTACACCTGTTCACCACCATATTATCCCGAGAGCACCACACACACACACACACACACACACACACACCATGGTAACACTACCACTGTAGTATAACTGCACCTCCTGCCCAAAGTACCATACTAGCACGACTCACCACCATGCTACTAAGACTGCACTGCTAGCCCAATGCTTCTCTAAACCCAAAGCACCACACTAGAACCTCAGAGCACTACCAAGTTCCACTACCATTTTGCATAATTCAATACTGTAATAAAATGGGCTATTAGTTGGTGAGGATGTGAGTCCCACCTACAAAATAAGTCCCAAAATCCTGTAAGGTCAAACACACAGTTTCAAAAATGTAAACCTGGGCACAACCCCTGGTAGCTATGGTACAGAGCAGATAGGCTTAAGTTAGGAATAGAGACAAAGTATTTAGCAACACTAAAACAGTCAGTGCAGGTTGCCCGAGTCAAACCTTTTACCTTCTGTCTTAGTCTTTTTTTTATGAAATCAGAATCATCCAGTGGGGCAAGGTTGAAGGCTGTATCCCCCAAAGTCCGTTTAAAGCAGGATAGCCACTGGACGAGCTCCTGTTGAAGCCATTGGTTTTTGTAGGAAAAGCTGAGAGAAGAAGAATTTCGAATTTCACAGCCTACAAAGTCCTCGTATCAGGGGAATACTTTTCACTCCTTCACCCGATCAAAATCTCTACCTTCTGACTTGGTCTTTTTTATAGAGCTTAAAATTCTTCAGCGAGGCAAGCCTGAAGCTGCATCGAACGAAGTTGCATTGAATTCAGGCATCTTTGGTGCTAGGTCATGCTGAAGCTCTGGAGGTCTTGAAAAACCACCATTTTCAGAGTGGCTGAGGTAGTTTCGCATAGCCGCTTCAAAGGCTCCCAGGACCCCAGAGACAGCACCTAGGGACTAGGACACACTCCAGCGCGGGCCACTGGCCACCAGCCAGGTCCAGGCCAGTTCTAGTTGTAACTGGTCCACTGGTTGCTCCAGAGAAAAGGCATCCTATAACTTATGTCCCAGTAGCCACCTAGAAGATCAGTCAACTGACTCTGGACGCCGACTTCTAAGTCCCAGGCAAAAGTGTGAGCAGGTCCAGCATTTAACTTTCTATGCCATCAGTGTATTTCCTTACACCATATACTGCATCCTTACTGGAATGTTAAATATGCCAATTGGGCATTAGCCAATTTTACTATGTTATAGGCATCGGAACACATGCACTGGGGACTGCACAACAGTACCCCAGGTCACAGAGTTCAAAACCAGCAACATCAGCCTACAATAAATGGGGGGACCATGCAAACAGAGGCACTTTCCCACTGACATACTACCCTCCACATTGCTACCCTGCATTACTACCATACCACTACAGCGCAACACTACAACTCTAGCAGCATCCTATCCAGCAGATAATCAACACCGAAAGCTCTCTGCAATCACCCACGTCTCGTCAGTGCTAAGTTTTCCTGTTTCACACAATTAAACTGCTATTTACAACCATTGTGATATTAAACTACTGCACAATTGGTTTCATTTTGTTTATGCGCTGTATCCTGGAAAGCCCCTTTTGTGTTCTCCAGATGTAGGTGTGAATAAATATCTATGCAGTTTTTGTCTCCTCCTGAGTCTTCTAGACCCATATGTGACTTTGATGTAAAGTGGCCTGAACTCCATGAGACCTGGTTTGGTCAAAGAACAGGAGTATATTTCCCGGGATCCGGTACCTCCATAAGGATGGAAACCCTAGACCTAGGAACTCTTGTGTGGGTACAACTGTGTGGTGAACCTCAAGATGGCTTCAAAGCTGAACCACAGCATTGTTCAATTATGAAGGGAAAACCTCAATTCCTATGCATATTTTAATGGTTTTTAGGGGACTGGGCACTGAGTGGCTCATTATGACCTCGGCGGTCGGAGCTAATGGCAACTGGCTGGCGGTACATACCGTCACATTATGACATTGGCGGGTTGGCTAAAGCCAACCCGCCAATGTACCACTTCGACCGCCATGGCGGTAGCAGCCGCCGGGCTGGAGATAAGAATTTCCAGCTCGGCGGCCGCCATTGTGCCGCTGGGGGTATTATGACCCTGCCTACCACCATGGTTTTCGTGGCGTTCGTAATGCCACGAAAACCATGGCGGTAGGCCCTTTCAGTGACAGGGAATTCCTTTCCTGTCACTGATAGGAAGCCCCTTCCACCACTCAAAATTCTCTAAAAACCCCTCCCTACATCCACACCCCCCCATTCACACACACACACACATGCAGACACACACTCATCCACACATACATACACGCATGCATTCATCCATTCACGCACACATCCGCACACACATCAAAACATACATGCAGACACGCATTCACATTTCCATACATACATGCACTCACACACGTTCATACACACATTCACACACATTCGTACACGCACTCACCCACATTTATACCGCACTCACACACATCCATAGACGCAAACAACATTAAACACACACTCGCATTCATGCACATGCTCACACATACATGCACACACCCCCCCACACACACACAACACCCCCCACCTCACCTCCCCTGTCAGAAACCCGACTTACCTGGATCCAGGGGGTCTTCCGGCAGGGGACAGGACAGGGCACTGCTGCCGCCAGCAGCGCCCGCCAGCAGAACACTGCCAGGCCGTATTATTTTTCATAATAAAGCTGGTGGCGGTCTACTGGCGTGGCTCTGCTGGTGGTAGCAGCGCCACCTTACCGCCATCCGCCAGTATGGCCACAGCCGGATTTCCACCCTTCTTGAGGCAGAAATCCATCTGTGGTGATCTTATGGTGGACGGATGGTAGCCGCGGCGATGGTCTTTTGGCGGCCGCCGCTGCTGCGGTAGGCAGTTTTTACCGCCATTGTCAAAATGAGGGCCTTAATGTCTTTTCCTGCCTTTAAAACAGCCCCTTTGTTCGAGTTTGAAGATCCTGCATCACTGTTGTTTGTTCAAGTGAGAGCGCACAGAGGCAGCTTTGCAGCAAGGGACACTTAAAAATAATACATATTAAATATGGTGTGTTTCTCCAGGCTTCTTATGCAAAGAGAAATTAGTTTATGCTATATTTTACTTTAATGCTACCCCCCTCCCTTTCTGGTGCCAGGAAAGAAACAGCTTGTCTTTGCTTTTCTTTAGATTTATTTCAATTTTCCTGCTTTCCAGCCACCCCCAAAACCTGTCTAGATTCTGAAAAGAAGCATCTGGGTGTCTGTTATTGGAGTTATTCCTACATTTCACAACTAGAATAAATGAGACCTGTAATTTGGTTAGGGTTACATATTTATTTTAGAGATTTACTTGTGCCAAAATACCTCTGCAAGGAGGAGACTCTAAACCACCTAGTTGGGCATGTAGAATGGAAATAAAAAAATCAAGGCGGTTCATAATAAAAAATACTTGTGCTGCCGACGTGTTATTTTGGTAGATTTCGTTGCTTCCATTTTGCCCATGAACCTTTGATTGGAGTTCAATGTTGCTACTTTTCAAAGGAACATGTGAGGACACACTGTAATCTCTGTGAAAAGGCATTGACCCCTAAGGTATGGGACACTAAATTAAAATTAGCAATTTATTTTATTCAGTATTATTACTGTGGGTTAAGCACACCTCTAATCTGTAGTTTGGAAGCATTATTTATTTATTGATTGAGTGCAGCTTACAGTGAAACTGTACCATGGACCTAAGACAATGTAGAAGTTTTTTGCTGGTGCTGTTTAGTAGCAGCAAATGAAAAAAGCATGATGATGCTGACGCAGTTGGTGGGCGTGTCTTTCTGTAGGTGTGAGGTGCGTCATCATGCATGCATGTGCGTACAGAAAGACGTGGGTGCCATTTTCTGTTTTTTCTTTTAATGACCAATCCAATAAATTGGATGCCACCTAGATTGGAGAAAAAAAAAGTGTAAGTGTGTGCTAAAGCTTTTGTGGAGGCCTGGCAGCAATTTTCTAACAAGTCCTTGTGGAACCCCAAATTGAACAGCATTGCAGTTGTAGGGGCGTGACAAAACCAAGGACCTTATGATAGAGGCTTGAATGAATGAATGAAGACAAACTCATAGGGGCCTGACTCACAAAGGTAAACGTTTCGTGTAAGTTTACAATTGTTTGCTATTCACAAAGGGATTTTACGAGTAGTATTTTTACAAGTGCGGAGTCTTTGCAGATAAAAACGTAGGTCTTATGTGCGGAGACTCTACATTCATAAAGATGCTACTCGTAAGTCCCATTCTGAATAGCAAACAATCACAAACTTTTACGAAGGTAAAAGTTTACCTTTGTGAATCAGGCCCATAGAGTGCAGTGGCTGCTTCGTTAGAAGCATCCAGGCGCTATGCCGGAAATGGAAGTAAGAACAGAATTTACACTTCAAGGAACAGGAAAGTCCTCAGCTGGGCCTTAAACAGACTTTCACTCATGATGGGTCAGAGGTAGAATGGAAAAGCAAAGAAAAAGATCTGCCGCCAGATCTAGTTTTACGCACTTATGATTTAGAGTGGCCGACCGAGCGAAGTGCCCTAGAAGGAAGATGTTGTTTGAGCCGGTCTTGGATACACCTATGGTCATGCTGGTAAAATGCTCTGTGCATGATTATAAGCGTTTTAAACTTGATTCTAAATTTAACTGGCAACCAGTGAGGTTGCTTCAGCCCTTGCCGGACAGAGCTTGCCTAGGCAGAATTGTCTTCAGCATATGAAGCACTACAAAACAGGATGACCACCCTTTTAGCTATGGATGTCAAAGTCCAAAACCTGGTCATATTAGACTTCCATATTTTTAGCTTTGGTGCTAGCCAAGCTCTTTTGATTTTAATAAAATTATATATACAAAATACTTACTTCTAAGGGATTTCAGCACGTCTCTTCATCCATTTGTCTGTTGTGTGCTATTCACATTTTTCTTCTACCCGCTACAGTTTAGAGTATAGGGTAAGGTGTCAGGTCTCTACAGCCATTGTCCAACTTCAATTGGAGTGAGACATTCAGCTTTTTCACAAATAGTATATTGACACACAAAGTAGTTTTCTTCAGTGTCAGGGCTACTATGGGAATGTGTGACCATAAACAATTTTTGCTTTTAGCGAATTTTGTTTTACATTGTCTGAAGGCCTGGTAGCTCTTCCAAAAATAATGTTTTACAAAAACCATGACAAAACAACCTGAGCCTAAAGGCTATCTACCAGACCTATTGCTTTTGCCAATGCTTTTTAGCCTTGGTTATAGGAATGTGGAGGTTTCCTGAAGGGGGCGCTAGAGCCTCTCTGACAAGACTGTGAGGTCTCTGCAAACAATTAGAATCCCAGTCACTGTTAAGCTTCAGGAAATGTTGTCCATTCCTGAATGGTGAAGACATATTCTCCTAAGGGTTCAATGTTGCCCTATGTTAAATAGTCAAACCTCAGTATCAGCTGCATGTTCATATGCCATCAGATACCTTGGTTCTCTCTTCATACTTAGAACCCTCTTACTCCCCCCCTCCCCTGATTTTCCCCTTTTTTTCCCCGTCATGTTCCCTCTCTACACTGACTAGCTTTTGCCTTCCCTTCTTCGCCTTTTTCTCCTTTCTCTTTCTTTTCCTACCTTTTTCTCCATTCTTTCCAATTTTCTTTTTCTTGCCTCCTATTTCCCCTCTCTCAACACCTCATTACCCACTTCATCTTCTGTTGTCCCCTTGTTCCTTGACCCTTGGCTTCCCCTCCATCCCCCTTCCCCCCTTCCCTTTTTCCCCCCCTTCTTTCCCTCTCCTCTTTCCCTCTCTTCCTTCTGCTCTTTCCCTTCCCCCCACCACTCCATCTCCCTCCCTTTCCCCACCCCTTCCCTGCATCTGCCTCCCCTTTCTCTCTCTTTCCCTTCCCCCCTCCTCCCCTTTTTTTGTTATCCCCCTTCTGTTCTCAGCTTTTTTTTCTTCCTTTTTTCTTTTCTCTTTCTTCTTTTCTCTTATCCCCTTTCTCCTCCAACCCCCCCCCCCCCGCCTCCCCCCACCCCTCTCTCCGTGTTTCGGCCGGGCCGAACTAAAGGCAGCCTCTCTTGCTGCCGGGAAACTACGTTTCCCAGCGACTCGTCTGTAGGCAGCCTGCAGTGCTGCCGGGAAACTATGTTTCCCGGCAACACTTGCGGGTTGGGCGTCTCCGCCCAGCGCGAGGGATCTCCCTGAGCCACGGCCGCTCTGTGCGCCGGCTCAGGCGACCCCCGATGAATCACAACGCGAGAGCAGCGTCACTTCGTGGCGCTCCCCATCGCCGAGGGCCACTTCCGGCCCCCGACATGTCCGGGGTTGGCCGGTGTACATTTGGCCGACAGAAACAAAGGCAGTTCGCAACACTTCCGGTCCCCCCGGGCCGCGACGGTGATTATCAGCAGCTGTAGCTTATCCTACCCAATTAAGATCACTATATCTTCTACCGACAACCGGGCCACTTCATTCAAGCGGTCCTGAAGGAGAGGTCGGTATAGGCGCACAGAAAGCGCCCACCTTTGATGCAGTGAGTCGCCCAACGTTGGATTCACAGATAAGAGACCTCTCCTCTCCCATTTCTCTCTTTCTCTAATTCTCTATATGTCTTTCTAATTCTCTCTTTCTTTCTTTCTCTCTCTCAGTTTATGTTTCCCTTTTTCTCTCTTTCTCCTTGTTCTCCATTCTCCCCCTTTGCCCCTTTTTTGCCCTTTTTCCGTCCTTTCCCCTTTTTTTCCCCCACTCCAGCGACTTTGCTTCATCTCCCTCTTTGATTTCTATTGTCTTAACCCTTTCCTTGGTCTCTACCATTCTTCCATTTTTGGACTACCCTCTTCCCTCTTTCTCTTTCCCCTCCCGTTCCATTTCACTCACTTGAGAGAACCCCCCCTCTTTTTCTCCTCCTTTTGTATATCTCTGTCTATTTTCATCTTTGTTCTTCCCTTCTGCCTTTTTCCCTCTAACCCTAGAGTCTGACTATAAGGGGACGCTCCCTCTCCAGGATACCAGAGGCTACTAGCCTCGAGTGTTAGGGTAAGGAATTGTCTTCCCTGACCTATGGTCTGCCTTCTATAGCTAGCATTGATGCGACTGTTATTCATAATTGCAACCATTACTCCTGTGTGCTGCATGAACTATGTCACGTGTGTTGTGGTTTGCTGTGTATTTTCACTGTCAATTTTGGTCTGTTTTTATTCTATTTTTATTTTATTTACTGTAGGTCCTCCCCAGGTATTTCCTTGGTTAAGGTAGGCCCTTCCTCATCCCCTTTTCTATTGTGATTATTTCTGCAGCGCTTAAGAAGCATATGCAACAGGGATCCAACGCCCTGATGAATGCCCAGAGACCCTCCATAGCTCAATTATAAGGGCAGAAACATGTCGGCTACTTCTTTTAGATAGTTGACCTTGTGAGTCATTGCTCTCACACTGGTTCCTCATTTCTTTTAATCACACCACACAGAACCTTCTATTAAACTCACCCGGGTATCTGAGTAGGTGTTTTTATTTCCCTAGCATAGCTGGATCCCCCTTTCCAGAAATTAAATTAATTTACGCACTCCCTCCTGTTCTTTTAACAGTTAGGTTGAGTCCGCCCAGGTGGCACTGACCTACCTGGGTGGGGCTAGGTGGTCATATGATGAAGCATGACACTATATAGTGTGTGAGACCACCTAGTCCGTAAAGGAAATTTTCCTTCCCCCCCCCTTCAGACCTTACACCACTCCACAGTTCACCTACAGTTTACCTCTAGTCGAGGCATACGATTGGTCTAGTGTCACAATTGGCGCACTATCGACCTACTTACAGTTACAAGAACCCCGTACTCTCATATGTGATTTAGTATTGTGTTTGGGGAGTCGAGTACGGTGTGTGTCCTTTCTCGCTCCCACATACTCTCCCTTTGTGTAAAGTCTTAGAGTCTATGGGTCTGATTACGACTTTGGCAGTCTTTGTATCGCCGTTACGGCAGTGTCAGAATCCCCGAACTCCGAGTAGGCAGTCCGCCAGCCGAAATAAGGTGTTGTTGGTCCCATTGATGAAAGACCGCCTGTTTCCTGCTGCCACCACCAATCTTTCACTCCCACATCGACGCCGGTCACAGGCTACAGCGGCTGAGGGCGGGAGTTCAGCCCTGGTTCCCGCAGACAGTATTGCAATGTGGCTCACTGCTAAGCCGACTGTGGGGGGGAAGACCTCCATACTCGACCTGGCGGAAACACAAGATATAAGGTAAGCAATCACCTTATATCCAGTTTCCACTACTCTTCCCGTCATGGAGCCCCTCGTCAAGGTCCTCCCTTTGCTGCAGACACTTGCCCATCTCCATTAGAAGACCGCCATCGCAAGTCTACCGGCACAACAGAAGCATCGTAATACGGAGGGTGGAAGACCGTTGGCTCAGCGCTGTGGCGGTGCATCCGTAAGACCACCAAACTCATGGTCAGGCCCTATGTCCCTAGAAAATGGTTTTTCTAAATCAAATGGAAGGAACACACATTTGAAATGTTATTGTTCCTAATTAATAAACCTTTTGGGAGCATTTTTAATTAGTGTATCTTTTCAGAATTTGTGCTCTGCAATTACATTTTTTATGTATTTTTATTAAATTTTCAATCAGAATCCAAATGAGAAAGAAAATAAACAATGTGAGCCCACAGTTCAGGTGGGAATAACTGATGTAAGTACGATACTTTCACTCTAACTTACTAGACAGAGGAAATAGTATTATTAGTACATACATGGCCTCATGATCAAAAACCAAAATTCACCCTGTGGGACAGTCCTACGTCCAGTAACCAAGCCCATCCTGGTACTGCTGTGCAGTGTATTCAGTTACTGTAAGCCTCTTCTTCCCCACCATGTACTCTCTAAAAGCACCCCAAAATGTCTTTTGGTCAAGATCTAGGGACCAGTAAGGCAGCAAATGTCTCCACCCCCTCATTAGAAAATAATGTGTCCTGTAGCAAGGCACTAATCTTTCGCGTAGGACCTTTGAACCAGGCTTTGACTACTTGTTGCCTCACCAGCAACAAAAGCAGCACAACGAACCACCATTTATTCCGAGAGACATCTACTAAAAAGCCTTGCATTCTGTAAACCTCTTTAAATTGGGATGTTTAGTTTAGTGTGTTTTAGAGCACATGGCTACCCGGAGGTCTCCCAGCGCTAACACGGATCCAGACAGACCAAACGCAGGGGTTAGACTCTGAATAACCAAGTTTTTAGAGATCTGCGGAAGGAGAGTTTGTGGCTGGTCAGACGGAGCTCAGGAGGAAGGGAGTTCCAAAGTTAAGCTCCTAAATAGGACATGGACCTACCACCCCACTGTGTTCTCTTAAGCAAAGGAAGCCTGATCAGAACAACCGTTGAGGATCTGAGGGACCTGCGAGGAGTATAAAACAAGGCAACAGATCTTAATAGGGTGGGGCCTCTATTGTGCAGTGCTCTATGCAGTAGGCACAGGGTTTTGAACTCTATCTGTTGTTCCACCGGGAGTCAATGGAGGGAGGCTATGGAAGATTCAATGGATTGGTATCTCGGAATATTTATAAGGAGCCGAGTGGCGGCATTCTGAACGACCTGGAGTCTTTTAACTACATACTTGGAGGAGCTGAGGTTAAGTGCATTACTATAGTCCAGACGCAAGATAATAAGGGCCTGCACTATGAGCTTTTTAGCTAAAAATGGGAGGACTTTAAAAACTTTCCTTAAGAGTCTAAGAAGACTGAGACAGGTAGCGGCTAACTGTTTCGATTGGTAGTCCATAGTGAGTCGCGAGTCAAACCAGACTTCCAGGCTCTTTATGTTCTCTTTAGAATGAGGCAGGGCTTTCAGGCATTCCGGGATAGGCGACTGGCGCCTCTGGAGAAAGTGATTCCCTAATAACATCAACTCTGTTTTGTCTTTGTTTAATCTAAGTTTGCAGTCAGACATCCATCTGGTTACTGCTTGAAGAAAAGGGGTCAGTGAGGAGTGGTCCATATTAGATTTGGTGGAGAAAGAGAAGACCAGTTGTGTGTCGTCAGCATAGGACACCAGCGACAAACGATATGGTTTTGTGATCTCTGCTAATGGATACATATAGAGATTAGACAGTGTGGGGCTCAGGAACCCTGAGGCACCCCACAATTTGAGCGAGGAACAGTTGGAAAAGTAGGATGGGTCGAGAACTTGAAAAGTCAAATCCTCCAAGAAGGAAGAGAGAAATTTTAATGCACTGCCAGTGATACCAGCCTTGGCCATGCTCCAAATCATAATGGACTGGTCAATCGTGTCAAAGGCTGCACTAAGGTCAAGCAGATTGATAGCACCAGCGCCGCCTTGATCGAAGGCATCTTCTGACCTCTTCCATTACTGTGAGCAGTGTAGTCCCAGTACTGTGTTGGGGGCCTAAAACCCATTTGAGTGGGGTGGAGGATATTGTGGTCCTCAAGGAAGCCTGAGAGATGACAATATACATGTTTTTCGATCAATTTGGACACAGCAGGCAACAGGAGATCGACCTATAGTTACTAAGGAGAGCTGCATTAAGGTGTTTTTTTTTTTTTTAGCAGTGGCTTGACTATAGCATGCTTCCCATGGAAGGGAGCATAGCTTGTGACTAAGGAGGAATTGAGAAGGTTCGTCAGAACCGGAGCAATGACCACTGACCCCAGGGCTAGGATGTGAGGAGGTGCTGGGTCAAGTGGAGAACCCGACTTTAGAGAGTCAACAAGGTAAATGACTGAGTCTTCTGTAAGAGGCGGAAAGACCGAAAGAGAGATAGAGAGATGTTGCACCTTCAAATAACAAGGGGAGTCTACCACCCAGGAAAGGTTGTCTGGGAAAGCCAAATAAATGTCTAGAATTTTCTTTTGAAAAAAGTGAGCAAAGTTGATACGAAGTTCTTGAGAGGCTTCCATAAGGTCATTGTGAGAGACTGGCTGGACGATCTCTTTAAGAATTTGAAAGACTTCCTTAGGAGCATTTAAGGACTGTTCAATTTTGGAGGCATAATAAGATGCCTGGGCTGATCTGATTTCTGAATGAAAGTATCTAATTGCTTTCCGATATTCAGCTTTTAAAAATTGTCGTACGCCTTTCTCCAACTCCTCTCAAGGTGTTTACATTCCTTTTTTAGAAGTAGCAAGTGAGGAGAAAACCATGGGGACCATTTTTTGAGTTGACCTCCTGTTTTGGTCCTAGCAGGAATACTGTATCAAGAGCATTGGAGATCCACCCATTAAACTTCTCCAAAAAGTGAGTGGTATGGTCTACGGGGTCGGGTTTTAAGCTTTCTAGAGTGTCAGATCAGTCATTAACATTGAGATTATGCCAACAGTGGCGTAGTTGTTTTGTTACGGGGGGTTAGAAATAGGAGGAATGGGCAGCTTCAGAGTGATTAAAAGGGCGAGGAGGCAGGGCCATCAAGTCAGTAACGTTACAGAAGACAAGGTCGATGGTGTGACCCTTGGGGTGCGTAGGGCCGCTGATCAGTTGAACCAGATCCAAAGCTGCAAGATCAAGGAGCAAACATTTGGCGACTGAATTACTTGTTTCATCTACATGGATATTAATGTCCCCAAGGAGGGTGAAATTCGGTTTGTTGCATGGTATTGTAAAGTACAAAGTGATACAAATAATGTAAATAAAAGGCAAATGTTAGAAATACAATGCAAGTAGATGTTTGTAATTATCTTTGACATGTTAAGAAAATAGTGAACAACACCCGGATGTCCTTAAACAATATGTAATGGACGATTTGATTATTATACAAATGGATTGAATTGGATATATAGTAATTTACATATGTGTGCCTCACTGTTTTTCTGTTTTTAAATGCTCTATTTTAGTCAACTGAGGTTGTCACCGATTCAATCTGGGGTGGCCAATGACTGTTAGTGCATGACCATGTTTGGAGGCCAGGATAAAGTATGCCGAAAGGATTCCGGAGTAGAGGTTCTGAGAGAGTGCAGATGTTAGGCAGAATAAGAGACCCCCTCTGAGATAAAAGGTGGAGAGTCCCTGGACCCTGGGCCCATCCAGGCACGGATGGGGGCAGATGGGCTTGCCTTAGGTGCTCCACTGGCGCAACCGCTGCACGCGTTCGCTGCATCATGACCTTTATATGGGGTTAGGGAAGCAGTAGGCGGCAACTAGATCCCAACCCAAGATGGCTGCTCCCCAAGGGAATCAGAGAGGAGTAAAAGTGGCTTCCGAATCGGGGGCTGTACTCCGAGAATAAGGGGCCATCTGAAGGGCAGGTTTCCTATCCCAGGAGAGACAAATGAAAGAGGCATAAGGTATGGAATGTAGGATAAAATAAAGCAGCAGTCAAATGCCCTTTATTAAAACAACCTTAAAACACACCAAACATCGCGGCAAGGCAGCTAGGACCGACCTGAGGCAACTGAACACAGACCTGATAGGTCAAAGATAAAAATATAGTTGGCCAAAGATGCTGTCTATGTAAACTTTTAAAAATGCTTAGTAAAAAGTGCGTGGTAAAAACAAGAGTAACCTGCTATCATTAGTCTGAGCGTCTTCTCAAACTTATTTGATAGGTAACAATGACTTCTATCAGCAGATGGGCTTGTAAACTACAGTGAGCATGGACATAGATTAGTCAGAGTGATTCGGGATGGTGTGGATCTAAAATTTCCCAAATAAAAAAGCAGTGGACCACAGGGTGTATGTGTGAGGTGATCAAGGTTCAGTATGGACTGTTCCTATGGGGAGCAGGGTAAGTACTTATTTGCATTAAATGGGCATCGTTTGCAACAGCAATGAAGTACTTTGTCCACCAAACTCAGGGTCCTCCTGCCTCATTTTGATTTGTGCGGGCTGCAACCTTTACGCCAATGGAATACAATGTACTCTGTCATTGTAAAACTTCCTTCAACGGTTGGACCAAGTAGGTGTCATGGGAAGTAGCCATCTGACTGTCCATCCTAATTAGAGTTGATGGTCAGATGGCCTTTCTTTTTTTCATAAAAATAGAATAACGACCCCCACACCATGAGGGAAAATTTGTGTGAGGGTTACTAGATTTTTTTATTTTTCAAAAACAAGCTCCTGCTTTGGGAGTTTGTTTTTGAAAAAATAAAAACTTTGGAAAAGTTTGACTGGCAGCCATCATGTTTGTCCATTAAACCTTTCCTAGATTGACAGGAACCGCCATGAAGAGTTTGCTGGAATGGTAGACATCCCTAAACTTGATGGGTGGAGTAATTGCAATAAAGTGGTCCGGCACTGTTTGCTTTTATTCCATCTGCTGAATCCTAAATCAGGCCCTCTGTCCAAAGCGGGACAGTGGGTGATAAACAGTGGTTTTGGAATACTACCCGGAGGGATTGCCAGTGGTTGGACTATTTGCAAGCATTCATACCATTATGTTTTTTAGTGTGCCAGTCTTCGTAAATTGTAAAAAGTAGTATTTGCATCCATTCCAGGAGTACTTCTATGACGATAGATCTGCTAATTGTTTGGTAAACGAGTCACTAAGAGTCATAGTTACAAAGCAAAGCAAAGGTGCTGCACTGTGTTGCATCACCTGAAGAAAGCAGAACTGCGCCATATCCCCATAGAAATGGCACCGTTCTCTCTCCAAGGGCTTTCGTACTTTGGGCTTCCTAGCGCAAAGAGGCACTCTTGCACCACAGTGCAAGTGTGTCTGTATTATGGTCAGGAGAGTTTTCAGGCAAATAGGGGCACCTTCTTGCACAAAAACTATCCTTTGAGGTTCTTTTACTCTTTGATTGTGTACTGCAGAATGCAGCACACATGCAAAGAGGAACACCGAGGAGAAATGAAGATATTCCTCCTCGGTATGCCGGCCTTAGGCATGCACAAACCCATATCTACCACCCTTTGTAAATATGGGCTTGTGGCAAAGTCCTTGGGTTGGTGCACGGGAATGCCCATGCACCACCCATGGCACGCACCTGATGCAAAGTAATGCGAGGCAGTACAATGCACAGCACTGTGTTTGCTTTTTCCTACAAAGCCACGCATATTGGCATTTGTGTAGCTTTGTAAATACCAAAAATAATTTTGCATCAGGACTGCGTAAAACCCGATGCAAAACTCTGATGCAAAACCTTTGTTAATCTGATTTTAAATATAATCTGTGTTACTGATTTAATAGTGCCTGGATGACTAGATAAACCAACACAGCTATATCAGACCCGACTCAAGGCCACCAGAACCAAGGCAGGAATGTATTTATTTGGGGGGTGTCACACCCCAAACAACCCTCTGAAGCTACACCCTTACCCATTAGGCTTTTAATGTGTCCACAAGGAGTATTACGAGAAATGCAGATATCATGAATTTGAGGAGAGATTGTTTGCATATTTGTTGGTTATAGGGAACACCACATTGGATTTCAGTGCTCTGAAACCATCAGCCCAATGCTACATTCCAGCAGTCTCAAACTTGAGAATGAATTTCAGTGACACACATTTTCTTTCTTTCTTTCAGGAATTAATGAGAAATGTCTATCATGTAAATGCAACATGAAAGATTCTAGATGGGCCATCAAATACTTAGGATAACTCTGACTAATGACAGAGTATTTACGAAAACTACTTAAAAAAAATTAAATTCTAGTAAATGTTGCACAACAGACACTGAGCTTGCAGTCAGCTCTTCCTATGCTGAGTTTATTTATAAATGCTCCTGATTCCGTGTACTGACAGAACTGGTTTTGTTATTGCGACCTGACAGCGCGTCTGCACACTTCCAGCGTGCACCAACAATCCTAAATTTAACCCCGCAGCACTGACAAAAATATAACAAAGTTGTCAAGCCCAACAAAAAAACATTGTCACTCACCTCTCATTGCGAATGTCGACTGCACTCCTAAGGAAGAGAAAATAGAGAAAAACACATTTGTAGGTTTTGACAGCTTATTCAACTGAGATGTTTCATCACCTACAAAGAGTTACATAAAATACTGGATTGGAAACCTTTTCTACAGATGAAAAGTGCGTTTATGTGTAGACTGCATAGATTTATTACACGCGGCTGTAAAGTGCAAACACGTTGATTACATCTTATTTACAGATTTTATAACACATACACCCGGACCTTTTAGCACTTGTACACACATTTCTACATCTAAATCATGACAGTGAAAAGGGCAAAAGTACATTTACAAAGGAGGTATAATTTTTTTTTTGTTTAAGCATTGGCATAGCCAATAGTTCCGCCCATAGCAAGAAGGCACAATAGTTCATTTGTTTTTTACATTTTTACTGGAAGCACGGGCCAAAAATATAAAAAGAAGGAAAAAAGAAAGTAATTAGCTGTATAAACTTGACATTTGTATGCTTGCAACCCCATTTTTTTTTTTAATCATTACATGTAATTTCAATAGAACAGTGGGGCTGATTGCTGCTGGAAAATGCCAGAGAGATAGAAATGTCAGTCTCAGCTCTCAAGAAACTGACACGTGTAACCTTCGTAGCATCAACTCTCCAGTTAAATGTGGGGTGAATTAGTGGTTAACATGACCATAAAACAGGGCATCTTTAAATACATAAATATATATTTACAAAATCTTGACATTTAACACTTCCTTCAAAACTCAGTAATATTTAGTAGAAAAGAGAATCATGGGCATTTCCGATGACAGTCAATGTCCCTGCTCCTGGCTATGGAGATGCACTCAAGACCAGACAGGACACCCCCGGAAAGACAGATTTCAGATTTGCCAGGTGAGATTTGGATTTCTATTATGATAATGCCTCGGTCTAACCGAATTTGTTATGGGGCAGATCGTTTTCTTTTCAAGCTTCCCACTTCTGCAACAATATGTCTGAAGCCCTTCGTTCTATTAGAGAATTCCTTCCATATAGGAAATCTCTAAAAACTTGGCTTTACTCACTTTAATCTGAGGTCGGCATGGGTGAGGGAAATGTGGTGGCTATCCATAGAGCCAGGCCCCCTTCCAGGTATAAGCTGTGCTCGATCAATACAAAAATACAATAAAAAAATAAATATTACAGTAAAAAGCAAATCACAATTGGGATATCTGCAATGCTTATGCATGAGGAAAGTCACTTACAGCGAATGCTGCTTATTTAAAACCCCAAATTGATTTTACAGTAATGTGGCTCAAGTCCAGCCTCAACTATGACACTTGCACAGTATTGTCATCTAAGAAACACTTCCTATACTGCAATCCTTAAAAAATATAAATGGGTCCCTGATCTGTAGACCATGGGTGTGACAGGTGCAGATGGCAGCACATCCCTAGATAACAGAGAAGCACTGGGATGTGTGGCTGGTCCACCTTTGATTCCCTACAGAAGATGAAGCCAAGCAGCAGAGGCAGGGGACATTACAGATGAGCAGTCTACTTCCATACACCACTTGATTTACATTCACGCCCCTAATTTAATTGTGGAAACGTAAACATTGACAGTGAAAGGCCCTTTAAATCCCCCACGTCTATTTTGCTCCCATGCATGTTGTGAGTGGGGGGCAGATGCCTGCTGTTATCAGGCAGCCCCATCACCATGCCCATGTGGCTCATGATAGACAATGTAAGACAGGATTGTGGGAGTGCTATCACATTGATGTCTGTGGATGTGCGAGCACAGCATCTGCACTCGCCCTGCATTTGCTCATCAGCTCTTTCTAAAGCAGACTGTGATGATATCAAGCTCTTACTGTTACAATGCGTGGCTATAGGCACACACTAGACCTGTATAAGTAGCTTAGATGATTTACTATTCTCCTCTTCCAAAACAAAATAGGCTAGCAATGGTGATCGAGTTTTTAAGTCTAGGAAGAGGTGCCAATCGGCCCAGCATCCTCTCAAAAAGTTAAAACATGTGGCATGAAATGCTCTTGAGATAAGGCTGTGTATGGCTAGAGCTTGACCCAGAGAGATCACTAGTATTCCAGAATGATTAACAGCTGCTTCTGCTTAGTTGCAGCAAGACTAATGTAAATATCCAGAGTCAGGTAGCGATTAAATATTCTGTATTCAAGAATCTGGACATATCTCAGCGTTTCAACAAATGCTGCACTGTCCACAGGTCGCATTAAATGACCTTCAGAAACAATGACAGGTGTTATTAACCTGGAACTTTAACTCTGCATTGACTGTTCCTCAAACATTTCTTATGCCACACACACTTCTGCCTTGTTGAACAGAGAATATGTAATAATGCAATATAATACACTGTGGTTGGAAGTCCACTAGTCGTCTAGGTCAGTAGAGAGATGGTCTACGCTCCCTTGGCAGAAGACCATCCACCCTACTTAAAGATCTCCCTTGGCATGCTCAGATCTCTGTGCCTTCATGGGACCTATCCAGGGGCGGCTCCTCCATAAGGGTGGAGGAGTGTCGTCACCCCCGCCAGCATCGTCCACTGCAAAACCTTTAAAAAAAACGATAATAAACCATGTTTATTTTCGTTTTCTTTTAAAGGGGCGGGGCCACGTGGGTGACATGCACTGAGGGGGAGTGCTGAGCACTCCCCCTCAGAGTGCATGTGTGTTTGGCATTTCAAATTGGCTTTTAGCGAGGGGAAAGACGCCCTGTGAAAAGATACAAAGAGGACATTAGTGGTCCAGAGGAGAAAACGAATATTGAAGGAGTGATACAAGGGATGTACTTCGTGTGATTATTATTCAACGAGCGAAAAGATTTGGTATGATTCAAAATAACTTTGGAGAAGACTGAGGTTACATGATTTGATTTGAAATAATGGGGGTCCCTATCGGTTAGTCCTGAAGAAGACCCGTTGAGGAGCTTAAAATTGGCCCAAGAGTGAAAGGGGGTCGAAACATCGACGACGATGCTCCAGCCTGAATTTGGTTCCTGTTTAGAATGTTGATGAAGGACTAAAATGGGAATTTAATGCCTTTTGAATTTAAGATTGGTTCAATGCAGAAGAAGATTAACCAACAGGCTGCTTTTTAGTGTATGGTATATAGATTGTTGTGAGATTTATTATCTCCTATTTTCTTTTCTGATCACGAGCACTTGATCTCTGCACTTTTTTTTTTTCTGTCCTTCTATTTTGGGGTGTTTTGATAGGGGCTTCCGCTGATGTGATTTTTATGTAATTCAGATTTTATTGCTTGTATATATAATAATAAAGTAAGTTTTCTAATTGATTATGTACCCATGCTGCTTGCTATTGTGAAGAAAGGTTTTTGTTGGTAACGTGGTCTCCTATGGGGGCACTGTAGTGCTTGTAAAACATGTGCAGTACACAGAAACTCCCCATTTGGCCTATAAGTAAATTGTAAAGGAAGCCTAAAACGAACTTATGGGATGGAAAGTTAAAAGCCATATGTTGGCTGCAGTGTGTATGTACACCCCCCACATATATGACAAAAGTACGTCTGCCAGGAATACCACTGTGCTCCTGATCGGCAAAGGTTTAAATGCCCTGCAGTAATCCATGACAAAGAAAAATGCCATTGCCATATAGGAGAAACCTATTGTATACATTCAGAAGTTACCCCTAAAGTGCTCCTTTGTAAAGTCACATGGCAGGGTACTGATATATAAAAAATGAGGCACACTGTATATTGGGGTTAGTGTACTCTCACAGTGAGATAAAACCCAAAAGAACTGTGCTATTTCACTTCGCTAGACTGTTCCCTGCATTTGTCTGCATAGAATTAAAAACATTATTTCCCATATCTGTTTGGGTAAATGCTGGTACATTGCTTCAAAGTTATTTATTTAAAAAAATCTGATTATATGGGGAGGACAGATTTTGAATAACTTAAGTAACTTTGTAAAAATGAACTCCCCATGCCATAACAGCCCTAAAACCAGTTTGGCCACTCTGCCCCTCCACAACTGAAAAACATATCCTTGGATGGAACATTTAAAACCCTGGGCTCACAGGAGACAACCTGCCTCAGAGCCCAGGAAGAGCAGATCGGTGATAATTGCCAACCACTTAGGAGGGGCTAGCTATTTGAGGTCAAACAGAAACAGTTGGCAGCACAATTGGGAGCTTTAACAATGCCTCTTTTTATTTGGAGATGCCAGTAAGTGGAACTTTATCCTTCTTTCCACCTCTGGAGGACCGGGACACAATGCTGCTGGTTCAGCCGGACCTGAAAACAAAGCTATCCAGATTTGTGGAGCTCTTCTCCCCTAAAACGTCCAGACTTGTCCTGCTGGAGAATTTTGAGTGCCCGAAAACTGACTGGGGACTGGGGTGAGGCAGCAAATCTATCAAACCCTGTAAGTGAGTTTGGTGGGACTCAAGGTCCAGGTTTGTCCTGCTTGAAGCTTTTGGTGCCAAAACCAATTACTTCAGCAGCAGCTCACAGACAATGTATTTGAATTTGACAGACCTTTCACCACTGGAACATTTTAGGTTCCATATTTGAGACTAAGGGCCTGGTTCAAATCTTGACGGTGTTACTGACAAGCCGCAGCGGTGGCAGACCCGAAAAGACCATTAAGCGGACGGTGTTCTGCTGCCATATTTAGATGTATTGTGGCTAAGCCGAAGACCACAACCATGGAGCACTCTTCCTAGTTGTCAGGCAGGTGGGTTCCTGCCAACCATATTAAGATGTTTCAACAGTGCAGGTGGAGTCATACCAGTGGATTGCTGATGGAGGGAGCCCATCACTGGACCCAATGGACATTGTACAATGACAGTGGCTGTGCACAAAAGTAAGTCTCACACACACACACAACATAACATAGCCATATGTGTCCCCTGCACATCACATAACACACCACAAACAAACCATTATCCATTTCCATTCCACTACAACACAACCCGTACATGCCGCAAACATACACACACCATTGACACTGCACCCACACACGACACAACTAGAACAACCAACACAACTACACACTCAGCTACAAAAGACATACACAAAGGCACCACTACATACATCATGACAATGTCCGCCACACAACAACACTCACCTGAATGTGTCACACCACAACACAAAAGCAATCTCACATGCAAGTGACACACATACAGACACAACCACATCACCTACTCCATATCCCTCCACCTCAACCAGCCAATCTACACACACATACATGTACTGATTCACATACACAACAGGTAGCACAATCTTGCCGGTACAGGCTCCCTTGCAATGCACACACACATGGACACCATTGACAAATGTGATTGTACTTTCATTGTGGTGCCAGCATTTATTTGGCAATGAATAATGACACCACAATGATAGTTGTGTATGTGTGCAATATGCATGTTGTGCCAGTGTGTCCCCATCCATGTGTGACACAGTTGTCGACCTGACAAATGCATGTCACAGTGATTTTAAAATAATTATTTGAAATGAATATGCCTGCGAGGATCACAACCTCCTATGCAGTGCCCACCCAACACACCGTGGCAATGTGACGTCCCTAGCTTTGAGTCTGGCGACGTGGGTTATGTTTTCTCTGTGGGTCAGTGGAACGAGCGACGGCAGGTATTGTCCAGTCATGTCCATGTGAAAATGGAAGTGAAATTGGGGGGGGAAAGGTACGTTTTTAGCTCATTTGCCCCTATCTGCCAACTCAAATATATAGGTCAGACTGCCACTTTTTGCTTGGCGGTAAGACACATCCAAATCTGCACAGAGGGAAAGATGGCTGTGGTCCCGCAAGCAGTCACTTTTCCCTATGGCACATCATTGCAGGTGGTGTTTCCTGGCAGAAGTGGCGGGTCGAATGCGGGCTCTTGCCTAGGGGACAGCCAACATCTAAATATTGCAGGCGGGTGGACTGTCATAGCAGCAGATGAGTTTTGTGTTGAAAAAATGATGGTGGGACTGTTACCACCAAGATCTAAATCAGGCCTAAGTCCAAAGGAAAAATCTTTGAGCAGAATGACCCAATTTTATGTATCTGATTGCTACTCTATTGTGGCAGCCTAAAATCACTCTTCCACCCAGGTCAACCACAAATAGAGGTTTTTATTTGGCTCCTTAATTCTTCTTGGTGATTTTGCCATAAAAATTTAAGAAGAGTATTGTGTTATGCTCTTTACATTATCAATACTTCTAAAACTTAGAATGCACATCTCTGGGCACTGCCTGCTTCGTGTGCCACTGCTACCATGGCTGAGCTGTGATTCTCTAAGAACTGTGCTTTGAACTTATCAAAGGTGGATTTTTAAGTTGGTAGTGGTACCGTTCCCAACTTAATTACCCCAATTCTGACAAACACCATTATATTGACTTTTAATATGAACTCAATTTGTTTTTTTTCTGAAAGAGGCAACCATATTGCACACTTCTCCAGCCTGTTCAACATCTACATGGCCGGCTAGCCAACATCATCCAATCTCAAGGCATATCCATTATCACATATGCCAACAATACTCAACTCATCCTTCCCCTGATGGACAAGACAACCACCTTCAGAACCAACTTCACCAGTTGAATGTCCATGGTAGCAAACTCAATGAGAACAAACTGCCTGAAGCTCAGTTCTGATAAGATGGAAGGTTTGATCTTCGGAAACCACATCTCCCCACGGGACTCCAGTTGGTGGCCATCTGAGCTGGGACCAACACCCATGAACAATTCAAGAAACCTGAGGATCATCCTAGATGACATACTCTCTATGATGGCACAAGTCAACACAGTGAGTGCCTCCTACTTCCACATACTACGCATGCTGTGTAAGATCTTCAAGTGGCTGCCACAAAACACCAGACAGACTTTTACCCAAGCACTCATCATGAGCAGGCTTGACTACGGCAAAGCATTCTAGGTTGGAACCTCCAAGCATTTCCTACAAAGACTCCGGACCATCCTGAACACTGCCACTAGACTCATATTGGACTTCCCACTCAGCTCCCACATTTTACCGCACCTCAAGGAGCTCCACTGGCTCCCAATTCATAAATGCAGCCAATTCGAAGTCCTCACTTATGTATACAAAGCCCTATACAGCAATGGACCAACATAACTTAACCTCATGCACTTCCACCAGCCGACCCGACATCTATGCTCTATCGCATTATCACTCGACAGGGCAGGAGCTCGCTTCTTCTCCCACAAAACACCCAAAACAAGGAACAACCTCCCTCAGCACATCAGTGTCTCGCCATAAAAACCTTTTCTTTTCTAAATTGCCAGTTTTAACTCCTTTTATCCTACCATGCCTTATCTCAATTGTCAATGCTTCTATGGCTAAAGCAAATAAAAATGGAGGCAACGGACATCCCTGTTTTATACCCTAGAATAAATATACTCACTTAGAAAGTAATCAATTCATACCTATTTTCACCATGATCCCATCATACAAGGAAAAGAGAATACTTTTCTGAAAGTTATTTCACAGTTCATAGTTTAGAATGTGCCCCATTGACTCTCCCCAAATAAAGTGGGGCTTCACTGATGTGACAGGAGCCACACTGATAAAAGACAGGCCATCATGTTGACATGACACAGGAGGTCTCTCTGACAATTTCTGATCATAATCATAAAGAGAAACATAAAGAGAAATTGAATTTGCAGCTTCAGGAGAACAATAAACAAAACATACATTATTCCTTTACAATTGTTTTACATTGCTTCCCTTCAGTCTATCACCTGCAGATGATAGAGGCCATTTAGGTAGCAGTTGATGTGGAGACACATAATAAGATACACTGATATATTGCTTGTCAATCAGAGAAAAAATGTAAGGACTAGACGTGAGGCATTTTAGGGAAATAAATGATTAGGATCATATTTCCAGTACCACAATATAATAAGGAATGAAAGATTAGGACATTGATTACTTGCTATTGAGAGTTGTTTGCCTGGGTGCTGGAATGCCCGTGCTACAAGTGCAACATCGGTAGAACAATATATCAAGAAAATAAAGTCCTTATATAGGTATGCGATTCTAAAGAAGGATAACACATATCTGGGTGCAGCTCACAGGGAGATTGTGACCGTCTAACTTCTTTTATGACTGACAGGATAAATTGTAATGTCTGAGGAGGCAAACTAGTACGGGGTTAAGTTGGTTAGACTCCTATATTATTCTTAATCTTGGTATTGTTTGTATTATATAATTTATCTTGAAACAAAATATCCAGGAGGCCTAAATATGGATGAGGAACTGGCAACACACTTTGAAGATGTATCAATATTTTGTACAGATGTATAATGGGCTGTTTGTGCTTAGCAGCAACCAAATAACAATTATTATTACTAGAAATTGTTTACCAATTTGGGGTGAATCATCATGACTATGTGTTATCAATCTACAGGATAATGTACATAAATTGATGTATGGAAACAATATTTTCTGTACATTTTAATTCACTTTGATTATATAGATGGGACACTGTTATTAATGTTTATGGTTAAGATGAAAATTAGTTATGAAAAAGTATGAGGGAATAATATGGCTTTTAGTTTGTTTATTGTGCTCTCTAAAGCTGCAAATTAATTTCTCTCCATGTTTTTGGTTGCAAAGTATTTTTTTTATGTCTACGATGTGATAACGTTTTTTGGTGTCTATGAAAATGTAATATTATCAGTATGAATACAGACACTTAATGGATCAGAATAAATGACTCGTCTGTTATGTTAATGATGACTTTAAAGTATGCATTTTTTCGAATGCTGGACCTATAGTTTAATTTATTTTCGATGAGGCACTGTGGCAAAAGTATTTACAGGCTGGGTGCCCCATTACCAAGCACCAACTCTGCAATGGCAGAGCATGTTAAGGTATACACGTACGTAAGTACATGTGTATACACATTTCTTTTAAATCTTCTAAATTGCAGTAATTTATGGAACGAAAAATATTGTAATAAGTAGATATCTTTTTTTTTACACTTTCTGAATCAGGAATAGTGTTTTGCAGCTTTTATGGCAGTTTTAAAATTTCAAATATCACATATTTTTTTCTGGCCTTACAAAGCCGTAAAATACCACAGATTCATCTGTTAAATTATTTACTATGGTATGTGTGCACTCTTCTGAATGAATTGTTTATATGAACATAAGGCTTGATCAGATGTCTGTCATGTAATATATGGTTTCCCTTCCATTTTACATCATAGCATAGGCCAGCAATAGCGGAGGTAGTAATTACTGCATGTCTTATTTATCAGAGTGATAACTGAGTATCTCATTAACATGAAGATACCTCTTTGTTTGTGCAAATTACTGGTTGTCAATAAATGTACAGCTGGTGCATTTTGCTAATAGCAGTGTATATTTACTCTGTTGAGATTCAAGATTCAAAATGTGCTTCCAGCTTTCAAAATATTGAAATACCATAGTCTAATTTCAAAATAATTTCGAGAACACCAGTATCAGAAAAAGTATGTAAACAATGGCAACACAAGTATGGGTACTATGTAGAAATTAAGTATACGGTCACCAGCAATTTCATATGAATTGTGGAAAGACTGCGAGGGGAGCTTAACTGATTTTGGAAATATGGGAACAAACACCCTTGTCCCAGATTAAAGAGGATGATAAGATTGAATAATGATCACATACTTTAGTAGATTTTAGATCACACCACCTAACTTTTCCACTACAGTTTTAGACAAGGAGGAAAATGCTTTTTACAGATTCCCAGCATTAAGAAAGTCTACGTGCCATTGGAATCACTTCTTTATTTTTATTCTAATGAATCTTTCCTAATTCTATACAGTAAATAAGGATAGAGGATAAATATCACAGAATTTAACAACGGAAGCAGTCAAGAAGTAACAAAAGTGTTTGAGCATTTTGTAGTCAATATAGTAAAATACAGCTATTTAAGATTTTCTCTGTTTTGTTCCTAGTATGCTGCAAGAGGGAACTGGATAGGGTAATTAGCTGCAAACATAATAGTTGAATGATCAGATTATGGAGTAACTCTTCTTAGATTTAGGTAAAAAAATCTAAATGGGAAAGAAAAGGGCTGTTTACGTAAAGCTGATATCTGGCAAGCGTCTGCTTGCAATGTCTAAGTAGTCCCTCCATATTTTATAATATAATAACCTTGATATCTGTGAGGAAGCTGTAATTTGATAAACAGATAATATTTTAATTCAATAGACCTATTTAATATTTTCTTAAATGTGATTTACTTATTTGACATCCCACGTATTTGTACTATATTGCTATATTTAATTATATGTAATCATTGTACCTTTTTCAGATCTAATGCCACCTGAGTGGACAGACGGGGAGGCTAGAACTTCATGTCAGGCGGTAGTTGACTACAAAGCTGTGGGAGTAACCTACGCTTCTGCAGAGATATTGAAAAATAGGTGTCTCATTTCTGCTTTGTGAGGTAATTCTGTTTAAAATGTCTACAGTCTAAATGCTTGTCAAAAATTTGTGTTTTTAGGCCTTACTTAAATTAGGAAATCTTTATGCAGGTTTCAGTATGGTGGTCAGAAAATTTTAGTAATTAGTGCCTTCAACTCTAAAATCATGTCACCAGGATTCATCCAGTTGTTGTTGAGCTGGGAAACTTAACAACCTTGTGTTGGGAACCTTAATTCGCACACAAATCTGATGGCAAACTTCCTTGAACAAACCATAAGGTATAAAATTACTCACAAATTGTGCAAAACTGCTGGGAAGTTTGCCCCGTTCCTTCAAGAAAATATTAATTTGTGCTGTAGAATATACCAGGCTAATGTGTTAAAAGACCTGGGTAAATGCCTTCCTCGGAAAGCAATGATGGTTTTGTTATGTATTTTGTTGGTTATATGACAAGTCTTATATGTGAACAAATGCTCAGACATTCCATGTTAATGATCTGATATATTATCCTTGGTGTACATGTTAGGAATATTCTATACATAACTACCAATAGAGATCAATTAAACTGACTAACTTGGCAAATAGCAGGGTTTTTGACTGTTAAAAAGTTTCATGCATTTGGTCCTCAGTCTTTTTTCTAGAAGTTACATTTCTCAGAATGAGCAAGGGAAGATCCTGAAAAAATGAAAGTACCTTGAAGTCTGAAGCTCATGCTAAAGCTTTCAGCTCTGGTTTATTCTCTGCTGGGGCCTCTTTGACTACTCACCTCCGTCCCAAGTCACCATTTTGACTCTTTTTTCAATTCTTAGAAATTTCCAGCACTGCAAGGCAGAGACTGTTGTTGTGGAAGACTCCATGGGGTCAAATACTTTCTTACTGTCTTACCACAATAGCCACAAACCTCGCTGGAAAGGTGGGCCAAACAGACAATCTTTACCTGGTGTGCCTTTCCGAGGGACCTCTGGTATCCATTCCTGGTAACACAAAACCAAAAAATGTCAAAGCTTCAATTCTTCTTGAGGTTGGAAAGGTCACTTCTGGACTTTCTAATACCTTCCATGTCCACAGTAAAGTCTTCTAGGTTCCAGGTGGAGAGCAGGAGACACCTCATGCTTCTTAACAATCTTGAGTCCAGGCACCACTGACAGGATTTTTGATTCTTTTAATGTTTTGTTTCCATGTCCAGGACTGGACTGAGCAGCTGGTAGTGGAGAACTATTTGTAATAAGTGTAATAAGATGAGCCACCCATTGATAACATTCCTTGAGCCAATCTCTGCAGATTTCCCACTAAAATTTATCCTCTTTTTTTGTGCCACTTTCTGTCTTTCCTGCCTTTAAATCCCTCAGAAGCGTCTATTTAAAATATCAGAGGATAGGTTTTCTTCCAGGATCTTCAGGTTCTCTGCCAGTTCTCGACGCGTGGAAATAGGGCACCACCCCCCCTTCTTGATTTGGGGACAAATTTTTCCCTTAATGAAATTAGAAACAAATGTTTGAGATGGCTCCTGACCGGGCCCTCCCTAGACTCTCCATGTGAAAAGCTTTTTCTCGGTCAAGGATCTTTGTGACATCATCTGCTCCTCTTTACCCCCAACTGGCACATCCCAGATATATGTTCAGTGATGCCCCCTCCTGTCTTCTTCCATTTACAGGATTGTCAACTCTTTGCTGCCCCAATACCACGCCACTGGTACTTTTCCTGCATCAACTTACTATGTTCTACTGGAAAGTAAAGTGAGCCCTTTGGGAGCAGCCAATTTTACCTTGTGTTTTCAGAACAAAGCAGAAAATAGCAGTGTCACAGCGCATAGGGTGTTATTGCAAGCAAACACCAATTCCAAAAGGGAAACAGCCTTTTCTAGGTGGCCGGAGCAACACGTAGCATAGCCACGCAAACGTTACCACGCTTGCTTGATCCACACAAATGCGTGGTTAGGGCACCATGCAAATGCGTGGTTCAGGCAAATGGCAGGAATAGCCGGGAGAGGAACGTGGAGGCCGGGTAAGTGGGGCTGGGGCAGGTGGGAGGATTTTTAAGAACAGATTTAGGTTTTAGAGGGTAGATTTTAGAGCTCAGGGCAGGGAAGGGGGGGGGTTGGGGTAGTTTTTAGGACAGGGCGGGGTAGTTTTTTGGGCAGGTTGGGGTAGATTTTAAGGTTTAGGGCAGGGGTCAGGGTAGTTTTTAGGACAGGGTTGGTTTTAGGGTTTAGAGTGGGGCGGAGTAGTGTTTAGGACAGGGCAAGTTTTAGGGTTTAAGGCAGGGGTAGGGGTAGTTTTTAGGACAGGGTGGGGTACCTTTTAGGACAGGGTAGTTTTTAGGGTTTAGGGTGGAGTAGATTTTAAGACAGGCCGGGGAAGGTGTTAGGGTTCAGGGCGGGGGTGGGAGGGTCAGGGTCGTTTTTAGGACAGGGTGGGGTAGTCTTTAGGACAGGGTAGGGGTCGGGATAGTTTTTAGAACAGGACAGACTAGGTTTTAGGTTTCAGAGTAATTTTTAGGGTTTAGGTCAGTGTTCGCGGTAGATTTTAGGACAGGCCGAGGTAGGTTTTAGGGTTCCGGGCGGGGCATGGTAGTTTTTAGGACAGGGTGAAATAGTTTTTTAGGACAGGACAGAGTAGGTTTTAGGGTACAGGGTGGGGGTTTGGGTAGTTTTCCGGACAGGGTGGGGTAGGTTTTAGGGTTCAGGGTGGGGTTGGGGGGTCGGGGTAGTTTTTAGGACAGGGTGGGGCAGTTTTTAGGGTTTAGGGCGGGGGCAGTGGTCAGGGTAGTCTTTAGGACAGGGCAGGGTAGGTTTTAGGGCGCGGTCGGGTAGTTTGTAGGACAGGGTAGGTTTCAGGGTTCTGGGCTGAGGTGGAGGGGGACAGGGTAGTTTTTAGGACAGTGTGGGGTAGTCTTTAGGACAGGGTAAGTTTTAGGGTTTAGGGCAAAGCTGGGTAGTTTTTAGGACAGGGTGGGGTAGTTTTTAGGGCAGGATAGTTTTATGGTTTAGGGTGGGGGAGTCGGGTTAGCTTTTAGGACAGGGTAAGAGTTAGGGTTTAGGGCCAGGGTGTGTAGTTTTTAGGACAGGGTTGGGTAGTCTTTAGGAAAGGGTAGGTTTAGGGTTTAGGGCAGGGTCGTTTTTAAGACAGGGCGGGGTAGGTTTTAGGACAGGGTAGGCTTTATGGTTTAGTGCAGGGTCGGGTAGTTTTTAGGACAGGGCGGGTAGGTTTTAGGACAGTGCAGGGTAGCTTTTGGGGCTTAGAGGTGTCAGGGTAGTTTTTAGAAAAGAACAGGGTACATTTTGGGGTTTAGAGCTGGGGTGGGGGTAAGGTGGGTACTTTTTAGGACATGGTGGGGTCGTTTTTAGGACAGGGTAGGTTTTCAGTTTTCGATGGGGGTCGGGTAGTTTTTAGGACAGGGTAGGTTTTAGGATTTAGGGTGTGGGCAGGAGGGGGTTGAGGTCTTTTTTAGGAAAGTGTGGGGTCGTTTTTAGGACAGAACGGGGTAGGTTTTAGGGCAGGGTAGGTTTTATGGTTTAGTGCAGGGTCGGGTAGTTTTTAGGACAGGGCGGGTAGGTTTTAGGACAGTGCAGGGTAGCTTTTGGGGCTTAGAGGTGTCAGGGTAGTTTTTAGAAAAGAACAGGGTACATTTTGGGGTTTAGAGCTGGGGTGGGGGTAAGGTGGGTACTTTTTAGGACATGGTGGGGTCGTTTTTAGGACAGGGTAGGTTTTCAGTTTTCGATGGGGGTCGGGTCGTTTTTAGGACAGGGTAGGTTTTAGGATTTAGGGTGTGGGCAGGAGGGGGTTGAGGTCTTTTTTAGGAAAGTGTGGGGTCGTTTTTAGGACAGAACGGGGTAGGTTTTAGGGCAGGGTAGGTTTTATGGTTTAGTGCAGGGTCGGGTAGTTTTTAGGACAGGGCGGGTAGGTTTTAGGACAGTGCAGGGTAGCTTTTGGGGCTTAGAGGTGTCAGGGTAGTTTTTAGAAAAGAACAGGGTACATTTTGGGGTTTAGAGCTGGGGTGGGGGTAAGGTGGGTACTTTTTAGGACATGGTCGGGTCGTTTTTAGGACAGGGTAGGTTTTAGGATTTAGGGTGTGGGCAGGAGGGGGTTGAGGTCTTTTTTAGGAAAGTGTGGGGTCGTTTTTAGGACAGAACGGGGTAGGTTTTAGGGCAGGGTAACTTTTAGGGGTTAGGGCGGAGTCAGGGTAGTTTTTAGGACAGTGCAGGGTAGGTTTTAGGGTTTAGGGCGGGGGCCGGGTTGTCGTTTTTAGGACAGGGGGTAGTTTTTAGGACAGGGTAGGTTTTAGTGTTTAGGGCGGGGCGAGGTGGTCGGGGGCTGTGTCACAGAACCATGCATGACGTTACCACATAATCCTTTACTAAGCATGCTTTTACAATGAAATTTGTTGTACGCTTGGTAAAGATGCAGCTGTGGTTCCGACTGCATTGTTAAGCCATGCGTGGTTCTATCATACAACCACTATGGATACAAAACCACCTGAGCGAAAATAACGTCTGTAACAGTTGTCTTCGGGCATCTTATTAAAATTAGTTCTAGAAAATGACGTGTGCAACTGGAACTTATGCCCTATTTAGACGTTCTTGACTCTTGTAAGAGCTATTTTTATATGATCGTGTTTGGCACTTTTAAAAGCATACACACCAAAAATATTGGGGTTTACAGTGCTTAATTTGTAAAAAACATAGATTAGAGCCGTGCCCAAACCTCAGCTCCAGTGGTGATATTAAAAAATTTACACGGGTAATACCACGGCTGCGCAGTTCAAATTGAGCATCGGAGGTTTATATTTCAACAATGTGTCGTCACAGGAAATGTATGCAGTGCTTAATTTGAGCCAGTACTGGCACTCGTTTCTTTGGAGACTGGCATTTATTTATCCTCATCAGACTTTGACCCAAAGCAAGACAGGGAAAAGCAGAAAAGGGGTAAAGAAGGAGGAAGAGAAAGAAAGAAAATAACCCAATGAAGGGAGCAAGCAGGGGTCTGCAGGAGAAAGATAGAGACACAGGAAGTGCCTGGTGGTGGAATAAGGAGGCATGAGGTGACATGAGGCACGCCTAAGTCACAGGCTTCTGAGCGAAACTTTGGACCCCGGGAATTGGCGTAAGGTAGCGCTGCAATTTTTTTGCTGCGCTGCCCTTCGCCGATTTGGAAGGGCAGAAATGCACCATATTTACATGATACAGTGCATCTCTGTACTTTTCCCCAGCACTGGTGCACAATTTGCTGCCTAGAGGCAACACAGGCTCTCTTGCACCATGGTGCAAGGATGCCTGGGTTGCATGCAGGATGGTTTTTGTGCAGGAATGTGCACCTTCCTGCACAAAAACAATCCATGGAGGTGTTTTCCTCTTTCTATGTATGCTGCAGAATGCAGCACACATGGGAAGAGAAAAAAACGAGACGAAATAAAGATATTTCTTCTACTTGCACCTGCCGGTGGGAGGCGTAAGAATGTGACGCATTCCCACGTTTACACTGCCTTGTAAATCTGGGAATGCATCAACATCCTTGGAACTCTCCCCTAACGTAGTGTAAGGCAATGCAGTGACTTACCTTGTTGCATTGCCTTACATCATATCTACTAGGCCATGAAAAGGCACGCAAAGTGGCTTCGCGTGGCCTTGAATATATGGGTCTGCACTATGGAGCATCGAAAAAAGTGACGCAACAGCCCCATAAGCACATATTTATACTTTTTTAGCACCACATTTGCTTCATTTTTTGACGCTAAATACAATTATATTTTGTATGTTTGTGCTGCTTTTGCGTAAAAAAATTACATAAATGCGGCACAGAAAAAGTATAAATATGGGCCATAGTCTTTTACAAATGAAGAAGGGGATTCGTGACTTTTTCCCAATGGACTTAAAGGTTCGAAAATCCACTGCCTGGAGTGGAATGCAGGTCAGTAGTTCCCTCTCATTCAGTCACAAACTCTGCCTTTACAGACCTTTGGATTTGCTGACATCAAATATTTTAGTTTTTATCTAAATTATGTAACGCTTTCTTTCAACATTCTCATTTTGTCAGCAACACTGGTCAAAGCTTTGAAAAGGACAAGTCACCAAGTTAGGAAACTGTTGACACAACATAAGCCCAGTAGAGAGCTGACTGACTGACAGAATGTCAGGCACATCAAATATATGGATTAAAAAGCGGAATAAGAGGGATTTAAATGAATCCACTCATTCATTCGGCTGATCCACATTCTGCACGCCTGGCTGATGGAAGTGAAAGGCAGGCCAGTTAAAGGCGCTATGCATGACACGGTCCCTGGCTACAGCTCGCACGCGCACATTATCAATGGGAGACACTTCTGCATGCCACAATAGTGCACTCGTGCGGAGCTGTCCCCGCACTGTCTGCCCATGCGTGAAACAGCAGTACAAGGAGTGGAACGGCGGGATGTCCATTTACAAAATACCTACACCTGTTTTGATGCCCTGTCAAAAGCCTTTTAAACTTAGGCCCGAAGGAGCCCCCGGTCAGGGCTGGTCAGAGAGCTACCGTACACATTGGCACGCTGCGGGGCATTGCCCCGCTGTGCCACGCTGCCCAGAAGCTCGCCGGACTGAAAACGGTCTCACTTATGACTAAACGATATCTTTTAGGAATGGAGAAAAAACCCTGGCAGTGCCTGGTGACAGAGAGAGGCAAACAGTAATAGCTTCTGCAAATAAAGCATTAAAAGCCAACTTAGATGAGTGGCAGAAGATATGACGCCTTCTCCAGATACATTTCCCATCCTCGTGAACATGCCTTTCATTCTTTAGACGACCTCTGTACCGTCTCCTCACAATCTTAGAGTGCCGCATACCTTATGCAAATTAAAGTAAAGCACTCTGGGATGCTCCCAATTTAGGTGGTGAGGGTTCTCAACAAATCACATCAGTGATCTGCTAGCAGCAGCTTACCATCCCTGTTCAAATATCAATTTTCTGGCAAAGTTTTAGGCAAAGCTAATCTAAATTCAGCCAGAAAAGTATTTAAACATACAGGATTCCAGATATGGGGTGCTGAAATAGCACACATTTATGTCTTAAGGAGCTGTGCAAACCACAAAATGTGTTTCGAGTTTTAAGCACCAGCGTGGTGTGTATGCCCTCAAGTTGGTTATGTATTAAGGTGTTTTGTGAAGGGTTCTGTGTCAGGTGCTTTAGACTCTGACAGCAGAAAAAGGGCTGCCATTTATTGCTAAGATGGCAGTTAGGATTTACAAAGTGAAAATAACAATGTCCCATATTCCTCCATCATGAACCCTTATTCTGTGCAGAAGGCCCTCAAGAGATCATTTGAGCACACTGTGGCAAAGTGAGCCAAAACTTGTAAACTGCCTCAAAACAACACGTTGCTATTTACTCTCCATTGAAAAGGGTATTTTGTGTTGCAAAGTTGCCTTTTTTCGTGTCACTTTGTATCATGTGTCACTCACTACATGATTGCTGAAGTTCACAGCGTACACCTGGCGCTTGGGATCCTTCTGTGTTTGTCTAGCCATAGGGCGTTGTACCTAAAGGGTATGCGTCCAGTACAAATCCTACAATACACAGCACGTTCTGACCTATGCTAGGAGGTGTGCTATACAAGGAGGCCTCTGCAGGGCAAAGGCTAGGCTAGATATGACCTTACATTTTTTCCTCCGGCGCAAGGCAGCACAGCAAATTTGGTTGCCGTGCCTTTGTTGGAAAATGCCCCTTTTTCGTGGTCACCCCGATATTTGTGCTAGACTTTTTTTGCTGGTTTTTGGGCTCTGCAGACTTGAATACTGCTGTTCAGTGTCCAGAGTATGTGCTATAGACCCATAAAACATGTCAAAATTGGCTATACTACTAATGGGCATATTTAACTTACCTCTAAATCGTAAATATATGGTACAAAGTGTACCGAGGGCCTGTAAGTTAAACGCCATTAGTGGACTGCAGTGTCCATTGCGCCACTCAGTCAAATGACAGTATAAACATGACTGCAGGTTGGTCACTGTAGTCTGTCTGCAGTTATAAAACTGCAAATTCAACCTGTCAAAATAACTCCCTTTGACAGACCTAAACCATCCTTTTAAATACTAATGTCACCGCTAAGGCCTTAATGCCCCTAGAGGAGGGTGCTGGGATTTAAAAGTAGGACACACCAAAGTTTTATGTTAAACATGTATTTACAGTGACAAGGTCCCAAAAGCTATTTTCACTATAGCAGGGTCAGCTCTTCCATAAGAGAGTACTGGGATACAATATTACATTTAATGGTGTTATCTTTGTTTAGGAAACTGCTACAAAGTTGATCCTTGTTTTTTGAAAAAATATTAATTATGAGCCCAATTTACTTGTAAAGTGGGATTTGAAAAAACTAATCTTTTCCCTACCTAAACCCCCCAGAAGCCCATTTGCATGGGTTTCCAACTGTTACCCAAGAGCTGAATAGGCCACTTGATGACGTACAAGCTTGCTCCCAGAGAAGGGACTAAGGCTTGGTGTGGGAAGGTGTTTGTTCCTCTGACAGGCTGTCCATCTGGGCTGTGCTCAGGGACTTCAGTAATAGACCTACAGCTAAACCTGCCAGCCTTAGGGTGGTCTTCCTTCAAAACTTTGCCTTACTTATCCATTTCTGTTAGCCTTAGGACTCAGTTCACTTTACCACCTCTACCCAGTGCTAAGGTGCATGCACCTACTCCATAAAGCATAGTAAAATTGTCTGACACCCAATTTGCACTTTTAATTTACTTGTATGTCCCTAGTAAAGTAGTACTACATGTATCCAGGGCCTGTAAATTAAAAACTACTAATGGGTTAACATAACTGATTGTGTCACCCACTTGAGTAGCCTTTTAAAGACCTCAGGCCTGCCATTGCAGCCTGTGTGTGCAGTTTAATCTGCCATTGCGACCTAGCAAAATAAGCTTTTTGCCAGGCCGAAACCTTTTTTTTTAATAGATATGTCACCCCCTAGATTAGGCCCTAAACAGCCCAGAGGGCAGGGTGCAGTGTATCAAAAAGTTGGACATGTATGTTTAGGATTTACATGTTCTGGTAGTGAAAAACATATTTTTCACTACTGCAGAGCCTACATCTCCCCCAGGATAACATTGGGTTAGCTTATAGCAATTAATAAGTGGTAACTTTCAATTGGAAGCAAGTATGAATGTTATGTTATGTTATGTTATGTTATGTTATTTGAATTTATATAGTGCGTAACTGCCCAAAGGCCTCGCAGTGCTCAAACTTGAAGCAAAAGCATCCAGCATAAAATAAATTGAAGTTCAGACCCTGAACAGCCATGTCTTGAGGGCCTTGCGGAAAGATAGTACAACTTTGCCCACTTATATGCCAGAGACCTTCCCCCCCATCTGGCTTTCTTCACTTTAGGAACAACTGCCATGTATGCTGATGAAGATCTAAGTGATCTATTGGGGATATAAAAAGACGCTAATGACCTCAGCATTTCCGGACCTCGATCATGCAAAGCTATAAGCATATGGCATAATGTTTTAAACTGTATCCTCTTATCTACTGGCAGCCAGAGCAATGATGAGATTCCAGCTTTAATGGATTCCTGTTTAGGAATATTCAGTACCAGGCGTGCTGAGGCATTTTGGACTCTCTGCAATCTTTTAATGACATAGCCAGGGGAGCCCATAAACAGCGCATTCCCATAATCAATATGAGAACCAATTAATGTCCATTTTAGTGTCTAAATAATTCTAATTTAACCTCTCTTTAATGATGAAGTCAGGTTTTTTTAAAGTCACACTTCTGAAAATGTTGTTTTTAGAAAGTTGGCATTTTCTTGTCCAACCCATTTGGTGCTTGCAGTCTGTACCCTGGGTCACATGACTAGGTGAAGCTGGCAGTTGGTCTTTGTGTATTATTCCCAACGCAGTAAGGCAACGGGGGAATAGGTGTGGAGCCAATAGGTGTTGGCAGGATGGACCGTCTCTGACTTGATAAGGGGCGCTGATACCTACCACACTTGCACACCACAAAGCATTTGCCTGAGCATATTCACAAAGGGTTTGATACTAGTCTTTGTGACCCCCAAACAAGCTGGGCCAGAGCAGGGAGGCAGGAAATTCCAAGAGCCACTGGTGGAAACCTGCAAGAATCCAACTTATTAATCATAAATCCAACTTATGTAGAGATCCAATTTATTTGTCACGATATCGCGGACCATGAGCATATTTAAAACTTTATCTTTATTTCCATCTTGTCAAACACTATAAGGACATGACCAACAAATTGGATCTCTAAATAAGTTGGATCTATGATTAATAAGTTAGACTCTTGCATGAAGATTCATTCATGTGCTTTTCGTATACTCTGCTATAGTTCTAAAATCTTTGGATTGATATGTTCTGAGTGCTTCTCCCATATTTTTTGCTACATTTGTTTACATGCGATGTTTTGTTGGGACGGTTAGCCCTGGGAGTGGAGCACCTGTTCTGTGGGAATGACAGCGTGCAGTGACTATTGCCACAAACCGTTCTCTAACTTTGATTAGGATTTAAGGTACTTGGGGCCAGATGTAGCAAGGCTTTTGCGCCTCACAAACAACGAAAATCGCTGTTTGCGAGGCGCAAAAGCCACATTGCGATGCCCATTGCCATTCCCATTTTGCGAGTCGATAACCTGGTTACCGACTCGCAAAATGGGAATGCAAGTCGCAAATAGGAAGGGGTGTTCCCCTTCCTATTTGCGAGTCGCAGCGCGATGCAGAATTACTTTGTGATCGCGAATGCGGTCGCAAAGCAATTCTCAGTTACCACCAGTGTCACACTGGTAGGAACCCATTCACAAAGGGGAAGGGGTCCCGATGGGACCCCTTCCCCTTTGTGAATGGCCCTGATTTTTTTTTTTCGTTTGTAATGCATCTCGTTTTCCTTTAAGGAAAACGGGCTGCATTACAAGAAAAAAACTGCTGTATTTAAAAGCAGTCACAGACATGGTGGTCTGCTGTCTCCAGCAGGCCACCATCCCTGAGTGCTGCGACTCGCAAGGGGGTCGTAAATTGCATCCCACCTCATTAATATTAATGAGGTGGTGCTTTGCGACCCCCTTGCGACCCCCTTGCGACTCGCAGATGGTGTCAGGGACACCATCCTGCATCCGGCTTTGCAACTCGCAAATTTGCGAGTCGCAAAACCGGAATTTCCTATATCTGGCCCTTGGTTCCATTGGCCTATAAGTAGCCAGACCACACTCTATGGCGGTTCACCTGAACTTGTGACTTTATCTCGGTACGGCGCAACCAGATAACCGCAGCTGGTGCTTTGTTTCTAAGATTTATTTTTTGTTAGAACTTTGAAATTGCATATCTCCGGTTCTACTGATTGCATTTTTGTCATTTTGGTCTCAAATAATTTATTACATTTAACTCTAATTTTCCAAGTTGGTGAGGGATTTTTCTTGTGCTGTGTTTTCACTTTATTATCCTTTGAATTGCTGCATAAATACTTTATACACTGCCTCTGTGTTAAGCCGGACTGCTTTGTGCCAAGCTGCCAGAAGGTTAAGACAGATTAATATGGGATTTGCTTATGTTCCACTCTGACCGAGATTGTGGTTGCTGATTGAGTATGGTTTCACCAACCTCAACCAATAACCCAGTTTCCTACACCTACACTGTCACAGGCAGCTCTAGCTAACACATGTACTTGCCCACACCTTTGTCCCTCTAGTCAATCAGGCAGCAATCCCAGTAGGAGAGAATGCTGCCCCAGAACTGTTGTGAGTGACCAAAGAGGAGGGATTGCTGCTCATATCCCTGACCACACCTCTAGGGTGGAGACAGGAGCTCAGCAACGGAAAGGAAGGGTTCTGCCATGTTGGATCTGAGACAGGAGCACTGTGGAATTGTTTTCAGAAGAGCACACCAGAACTGCTGCAAAGGTGTGTAGAAGTACCCTTGGGAACTTGTTACTTATTGGTTACAGAGGCACTAGAAGCCATCCCCACCCAAATGCTAGTACCAGGCATAAAAACAGCACCTCTGGACTCCCTCTGCAGGTCACTTCTGGACCTGCAGAAACAGAAGAAGGACTGCATCTCCTGTTAAGACCTGTGAGAAGAGCTCCAAGGGTCAGTTGGCTGACATCCAGGTAAGAAACAGGGCCCCAGAAATTGCAAGAAGCCCATTTCCAAGGAAGAGCCCAGTTGACCAGTTTCCAATGGACCTGCCCTGGACCCTGCTAGTGGCTTTTGTTGAAGCGTTCCTGAGGTCCTGGAAACCTTGGCTGGTGTCAGTGTACTCCTCTCGCCCAACCCTATAAGTTGCGACTTAAAAACTTTCTACAAACTTTTTACCTGAAGAACCATTTGGAGAGTGGGACCAACCTGTCAAGCTGATCAGGTGAAGGTGCATCGCCGCTGGAAGTGACCTCACCATAGCTCCAGCTAAGTTCTTCTATCTACGCTGGAATTTGTCTATGTCGCACCCTCTTCAGATCCAAGCTGCGGCTTCATCGTTGCCGGCGTTGAAAGGGAACTGATCGACGTCGGAGCCCTCTGAGACAGGGAAAGTTGAGCTTTTCCTACTGGAACTTTTCCTGCCTAAAATCAACGGTTTTGCTGAAGCTCCACCCCAACATCAGAATCTGTTGACATCGAGCCTTCTATCTTGAGGCCAGCATATCCCTCGTTTCACTGAAGGATGTCGACATCGGAGGTAACTTTTTAACCTGAACGACCCTCATCCCTGTATCTGACCCATACTTCACCCCAGTCAATCTTAACGTGCGCCTAGGTACTGGTCAAGGACAACCAGATGACAGCGGTTGGCCTTAATGCTTTTTGGCGCTATTTGCATTTAAACTTTAAAAAATCATCTCTTCAGTTTCCTTGGTTGGATTTTGGTAATTTTGGGGTCATTTTGTTTATTAAATTATTCTCCATTTTATAAATCTGTGTAAGATTTTTATTGTGTTGTGTTTTTTACTTTTTAACTGTTTAGATTATTTTAAGTGCTTTAAACATCTTATTATGTTAAGCCTTCCTGTTCTGTGCCATAGTATTAGAAATTGGGTTTCTGGTTGGCAAAGGTATGCACCCTGTGCAAGCAGGAACCACAATCCTAGTCAGGGTAAGTCACAAACACACCCTAAGTTAACCTGTGCTCACCCTCTGGTAGCTTGATAGGGAGCAGTCAGGTTTAACCTAAGAGGCAGTGTGTAAAATATTGCAGTAAAATAGTGAAAACACCACACAAAAAGATACCACACCTGTTTAGAAACATAGAGCTTACAAGACCAAAATGACAAAACATCCAATACATAGAACTTGAGTTATGAATTTTTAAAGAAATCTGTAGAAAAGCACGTAGAGGCAAGAAGCACCATTCGGGGATATCTGGTAGCACCGGACCAGTACAAAGTCAAGAGTTCAGGCCGACTCTGATAGAGCGCGGGCCAGATACAGGGACCCACTTAGGCCTGCTGAACAAAAGTATCTTGATCCTGGTTACGTCGACGCAAAGGAAGATGTGGTCTGCAGCGAAGGCGATGCGTTGATTCCAATCCTGCAACAGAAGGAGATGCGTTGGTTTTCTCCATGCAAAGTCGGCGATGCATCTGTTCCAAGAGCAATGCACTGATCCAAATGCGATGCGTTGGATCTTCTCCTGTAGCAGAGAATGTGTTGATTCTAGGGTGATGCCTTGCTTTCAAAGGCCATGCTCTGGGCCGACTCCACTCACCAGTGAGGATGCGCCTGTTCCGATACGCACAAAGGCAAAGATGCACTGGTTCCAATCCCCGCAACAGTGAAAATGCGACAGTTGGAATGAGGGTGCATGGGTTAACTGAAGATGCATCTTAGGCCTTATTTCCAAGGGTCCAGGACTGAGGCTGGCAGGGCAGACTCACAGATGGCGGAGTCCAGGTGCAGATGCAGGTAGGTTGGAAGTCTTTTATATCCCTGAGAGTTCAGAAAAAAGGAGACAAGTCAGCTGGCCTTCGGAATTACTCTGGGTTCTGGGGTAGAGAGATGCAGGTCTAGTCTTTCTCACTCCCAGGCAGGAGGCTGTAGGCAGCAGGTTAGGAAAGCAGGAGTTTAGCAGAGGTTTAGCAGAGGAGCAGTCCAGCAGAGTGGCAGTCCTTGTAGCAGCACAGGTCCAGAAGTGTACTGAAGTGGTGGTGTCAGAGGTCCAATACTTATACCTGGTTGTGCCCTTGAAGTGGGGGAAACTTCAAAGGACGGTTGTTGAAGTGCACCGAGCCTCCCTCCCAGCCCTGGCTCCAGACTGACTACAAGGGGGGTATGCAGCCCTTTATGTGGGGACAGGGCACAGCCTATTAAGCTGTAAGTGTCAACTCCTCTCTTCCATCCTGCCCAGGATTGCCCATCAGGATGTGGATGACCCACCAGTCACAACTAAGTTCCCTTTGTGTATCTCTGTCTAGAGGGAATGCACAAAGCACAGCTGTCACCAACCCCCAGAAGTCTATCCTGAGACAGGCAGAAGGCACCAAGTGGCTAAAGTAAGAAAATGCCAATTTTCTAAAAGTGGCAGTTTCAGATCTGTAATTTAAAATCTGACTTCACTATAAGTTTTCATTTCAATTTGTGAGTCCAGAGACACCAAACTCAAAAAACGTATCTCTTCCAGATAATAAGTTACACTTATAAGATGACCTAATAATTCACTTTCTCACATCACTATAATGCTAATCCCTGCATCGAGTTAGATGTGGGTGCCATCTTGCCATTGTTCTACACAATATACCACAATTACCGCTAATTTTCCAAAAAAGTACCACAATTGTGGCATGTGCAGCATTGAGAAAGTGCCATCAAACAGTAGATAGTCACAGTAAGAAAATAATTACCACTATGACACCAAGACCTGCATTATGTTAGGAATGGGCACCATCATACCAAACAAACTGGCAAAACTAATCCTAAAATAAGTTATTGTTTCTGAAGCTCGACAGCCACTGAACAACGCGAACACTCTTAGCTAACTCCAACCACTCCTTGTGGATCTACCTATGTTTTCTCTATGCCATTGTTTATTAACACCTGTGTGTTTAAGTTGTGGCCATTCTTGCATGAATCCCAGGGCGATGTTAACCATTAATAAACAACTACCGACAACTGTTTGCAGTCTTAGTCAGCAGACTTTCCATGTATTCCTGCACATTTTTTCATCCTAGCCATGTAGCACAAAGAAAACAGGTAAACACAAACCTAATTCGTCTCACTTTAACAATGTTTAAATTAGCTTTACCAATACTTCTGCAACATAAGCATTAGAAAGCCAATACTGTCAAGTAGTCAACTTGGGAATTCTATTTTTTGTGTTGTGCATTATAGTTATAATGTTCCAAGATGACCACCACATTGTGTCATGTTGTATGTGGATGCCCTGTTGGGGCTATCTTGGAATGGGATAATTCTAATTAATAATATAAAATAAAAGAATTATTAAAGTAGCAGCCAACTTGTATTTCTATTTTTCCATTGTTTTATATAGAATTTCAAGATGGCACATAAGCTTCAAGTTGCATGCAAGCTCAATGTGACACAATGTGGGGGCAATCTTGGTATTATATTTTTCCAAATGCTTACTAGAGTTCTGCTGTTCCAAGGTGGTCACTAAATTGCATCGAAATACAGTATAATTTAAAGTGGGGGCCATCTTGGAACAGTATAACTATAATAAAAATTACAAAAACAAAAGTACAAGCTGTCTGCCTGACGGCTTTCACTATGCCAACGCTTGCACAACAATTGTGCAAGCATTTGCAAAGCCAGTAGTGAAGATGACTCGAGACTGAAAGGGTGAGAGTGTACATTAGAAAGTGGGAAAATACAAGAGCAAGGGGGCAGGGATGAGATTGGGAATGAGTGACAAAGATGAGGGAGGCAGGCTTGAGACAGGAAATTAGTTAGAGGAGTGAAGTTAGTGATTGCCAGCTCCGGAGCAAAAGCAAAACTGACACACTGGAATGACAGAGTGAGCCACCAAATGCGATGAATGGAAAGTGGAAGGCTCATGCATCCCATTATGTGCTAAAAGTCAAATGCTATAAAAACGCATAAGAAAAATATAGATTCCTGACATTACCAGTGTTAGAATACACCTCATCCAATATAAAACCAAGACAAAGCAACAATGCTCCAGGGGTGGGGCAAACACAAAAATAGTGAGGGAAGCTATAAAGTTAGGAACATGGCACTGGAGATCCCAATAGATTCATTATATCAGGATCAGGGATCTGACCCAATGTCTACTTTAAATATATGTATTGCATTCAATGCTGTCTGCAACAGACAGCTGAAGCTGAATGTAGTGAGACCGTAAAAAAGCTGAATTCTCCAGAAGGACTCATTTATCTATGGCAGTGGTTCGGGGACCCTCGGGTCCGCGAAACCTCCTCAGAGGGTCCATGACTGCTTAGAAAATGAACTAATATTAACAGATTAATAAGGTGTATATAAACAAAGTGGCTAAATGTACAACAGAAAATGTTAAACGTGCCAAAGAATTTGAAATTGGAGGCTACAAATTAAATTAGTGTCCTCAAATCGAGTATTGGGAGCGGCGCAGGTGCATCAAACAGAATATAATATGGAATTTGTGTGGCTTCAACTGAACTTAGAAAAGCTCCAACCTTTCTATTAAAATTGTTTTTTAATTTGTTTGCAAATTAAACAAAATGTGTTATTCATTTGTATACTGTTTTATGAATTCTAGTTCTGTATTTTTGTGTATTGCTTTGTAGTATAAATCATCAACAGTGTTTAGGCCGGGATCCCCGTCTCCCAGTAATGACTCCGTGGGGGTCCCTGGATTCCAAAAATGATTCATTGGGGGTCCCTAGGTTCCAGTAGTGATAAAGTGGGGGTCCATAGAAGTCAAGAGGTTGGAAACCACTGATCTATGGCGTCAGTGAATTGGCCAAAGCCGGTGGAGGGATTGCTACTCTTGGAATCTGTAGGTACTTCTGGATAATTGGAAAAAGTAGTCAAGTCGAAAGCCTAGTCTCATCAGGCAAAAGCTGTTTTGTTTGAATTACACCACTTTGGTGCTGAAGTTCCCTGTTCAATTAAATAGTTTCAAGAACAGTTTCACTAAGGAACAGCAAACTTTCACTCTTTGCTATCTGCTTTGGGTGAAGTTGGACAATGCCTCATTATGTGTAGTTTTAGAAGTTTGCAGAGATGACCATCTTTCCCCTACTTTGGTTGCTGGAAATTGTTTTCAGGCAAACTGTTTTGAAAGAAGATTTGTATTCTTAAATTGGCTTTTGTAGTTTTATCCTGTACCCTACTTTTAGCAGGTGTTTTCCCACTATTTGTTTTTTTAATTTGTTTGAACAATGTTCAAAAATGGTGGAGAGTATAAAAAACACAGATTTACAAAGGAAAAACTCCTACAACTTAGGGCACTGTTTGTTCTCACCACAACAAGTACAATCACTAGGTGGACCTATTATTTGCTTTACAACTGCTGAACCATCTTTATGCATTGAGCCTTCACCATGTTTGGGCCCAGATTGCCCTTTTACCGAGACACTCACGAAGACAGTTCACCGAGGCAGCCTGTGTCTCTCTCTAGGAGTTGGCATTGTTGATCCTTTGACCTCAATGACAGTGCTTAGTTTGTAAACCAATAAGCAGGGCCACTAGAATTATGGGATTATGTGGTGGTGGCGTTTTTCACTTAATTATGGATTTGACGAATCTGCCACATAATTTATCATCTGCTGCATAATCTGCAGAGTTTAACAAAAAAATTGTTAGTAGCTCAACGGTTCAAAGGTTACTAAAAACCAGCAACACGTCCACGTGCAGTGGCGGGCCTTTGTAAAGATTGACTGGTTCCCCTTTCTGTTGTTTATTGCTATATTTAGTTCTTAAACTGGTACTAATGAGGTGCAACTCATGCACAAAATGTGGTAACGAGTGCAAAATTGAAAACAATAAGGAAGTAATACTATCACAAAATGCGCTGCATTACGCTGCATACTTTACCTTTGCTTGCTGCATAATTAAGTTAACCCTGCATCATAATGTGTCCCTCCTGTGCTGCACATACGCAGTGGCCCTGCCAGTAAGTGCCGGCACCCAAAGCTTTGCTCACAAGCCAGTGGCCACAGCTAAGAATTTCAGGGGTGCTGATTAGCAAGGCTGCATGTTTTGATTCCACCTCATGCCTCTTTCATCCACCACCAAACACTCCCTGCACATTTATTTCACTCTTGCAGGTTCTTTTTTATCCCTGCTCTCTCGCTTTCTCGCTGTTTGTCTGCATTTCCCGCCCTTTCTTTCTTCCCCCATTTTGTTTTTCTCTCTCTCTTGCTCTGAGCAAAGTTCTGATGAGAAAAAAAGTGCCTGTCCCCATAGCAAAGTGCTGCTGGGCTCCACTGCACGCCCCAGGCCAAATTAGACGATGCTCATTGCTCTACTGGGGAATGCAACTTCCACTTTTAGAACAGAATGGCTGGTTTATTGTTAACGTTGGATATTTAAATCCTTCTAGCTCAATTTCATCTCCCCGGCTCAGAGCTGGCTGCTGATGTGTAAATTAAGCTTTACCTGCTACCATGATGGCTGACTTTTATTTTTTCGAAAATGGATGCCCTTTCCTCACAATATGCATTCAGTTACGACAACATAGGTCATGAGGTTATCCATTCAGTTGGGGATGAGATTTCATTTTACAGCTGGCTGGGACCCGCATCCTTCCTGTTTCCACCTCTTTCAGTTTTAGCTGTATCCAACAGTTAGTTGCCAAATATACTGACTTCTCTTCTTAGCGGGCTGTTCTGTGAAGATAGCCATGTTACCTTTAGTTAGAAATGGGGTCTCTAGTTGGCAGTCAGTTTGCACCCTGTCCAAGTAGGGAACATCACTCAAAATGAAAATCCTCTATTGGTCACAAAAATACTGTTTGCAAATTGTGATCAAGTATTTTGCAGCCAGTTTTTTGTATATTTGGCCACAATGTCAATGTCTCCCAAACGTGTGGGGATATAAGGAGGTCAGAACAAAGGTAACGGCATATTTCCAGAAAACTCTTCTCAAACTGCAGAAAACATCTACAATGTATCTTGAAGGCTGGGGTGAAGTCCCTCCACTGATACGAAGAGATCATCAGTACCATCGCTTGGTTAGCGTTGTTTAGAATCTCTACACATCTAACCAGCAAGCTCCCACCAGTGCTAGCTGAGATCTTAAACGCATGCTCAGTCTTTCTACACTTCCTTCCTACTGGAAAAAAGGAAATACTCAATTTTTATAGCTAAAGCAGAACCAAGTGTGAAAAGCCGTCCAGAGTTTTTGACACCCTTGGCAGCAATGGCCTTTGAGAGTCACAACTTAGTACTTTTTTGACTTCTCTATTTTTCTTTTTTTTATGATGATCCAACTGGAAAATTCAACCTTATTGAAGCCTCACTGAACAAATACTTGGAAACCCTCTCTAGTTGTCAGGAGTACACTACATCCAAGAAGCAGAGAGCCAGATTTACAAGAAACTGGCGCAGCGCTGCACCAAAATCGGCAGCGCACTGCTGCTCCAGTTTTGAAACGCAGGACTGCGCAGTATTCACAAGGATACGGCGCAGTCCTGCGTTTCCCCCTGCGGGTGCTAAATTAATTACCAGCGCCAATGCAGGCACCCTCCCACCACAGTGCAAGGGTGTCTGCATTGAGGGGAGTGATTGCTTATGTGCAGGAAGGTATACAAAAAGTGGCGTTACACTTCCTTGTAAATATGGAGCAGTGGTTAGAGCCACTGGATCGTTGCAAAAAGTGATGCTCTGGTGGCGATAGGGCCTTGTAAATCTGGCCCAAAGTATCATGGTAACTTTCTTGTCCAGAGTGAAATGCCCAACCTTGCCCATTTGTATGCACTAACGAGCAGGATCAGTTTTGACCTGTGTCCTACTGAAAATATCAATAAGGACAATTTTTGGGTCATTTAGAGTTTGATGGGTGAGACCAGCATCATAAATTGTTGGTGCTCCCTCCCCACCCTTCTCTCAGGTCTACCACCTCATTTGGATGTGGAGTTTCACACGGTGGATCCTCAGCTGGCTCTGCTATCAGAAGTCCTTGACCCCTCAGTGCATTGACCACATGACCACCTGGCCAGTGATTTTATTTCTGATTGTGTCCACTATGTGAGGCTTGGCAGACACAGAAAGGGGAAATAAACAATACCCCTAACATGCAGAAAGAAAACTCTCTGTGCTTGAGAGCCAATGATCTTTTGTTTTCTTACACCAAGAGGCATGTTAAGAGTTTGTTTTAGAAAAGCAAAAAAGAATGCCAAGTGGGCTGAAAAATGATGCCGCCCATGGTGCTCAGTTCGGTCTACTGTGCATCTGCTGCACTGGTGGGGGCAGAGATCCCTGATAGCAGGTGAAGATTTCAGATTATGGTGCACAGTCCTCTGCCGGCGGTATGCAGGCAAAGGCTTCAACAGAAATGGCAGACTGGTAGGCCACCCATTAAGGTCAAGCTCTGTCTGTTTGTCACTCTTTCTAGCATTTTGACCATTCCCACAAGGATACAATTGCTTCCCATGGACTTTAATATATATGGTTACTCTCTCGAATGTCCATCAGAGTGAGTAAACCTATTTTTCTCCAGGTTCACTTAATATTTTTTTCCAGACGTGCTGTAATAGTGAACGGATCAATTTTTTGTTCAGAGTTTACATTTATTTTTTTAGGTCTCACTTACCAGACAGCTTCTATCTGTCTGTATGTGAAAGCTAGTTGGTGAACATACCAAACACTTACAGTGGGGTTAGAGATGCTCATTGCTTACCACTGGTTGGCATTCTTGTCACTCTTGTTTGCTTGCTTCTTCTTCAGTGGCTTGCCTTCCTCTTCTGGAATTTGTACCTTCCCTGGAGCAAAGCCTCTTTACTATCCTTTTAATTGGCTGTATCCTTCCAAAGCTCACTTTAACTGAATTACTTTTTTTCATTAAGCACTCCAAGAGAGTGCATGTGTTTCCAGCTCTCTTCCTCATGGGCTTCTCCTCTGTCTCCCTCACAGTCTGTGTTGCTCTCTCCCTCGTGTGCTGGTCTCTCTCTCATGTGCTTCTCTCCTGCCAGCTCCCCTGCACTCAGTCTTGTTCTCTCGCTCATGTGCTGCTTTCCTCCTCGTTCTTTATCCCTTCTCCCTCCTTTCTTTATCCCTTCTCCCGCACTGACTTCATTTTTATTTCATCCCCTACTCCCAGTTGCTTCCCTCTGTTCACTTCACTGTTTTAGCCGAACCCTCACGTTCTTTTATTGTTAATTTGTACAGTTTTTTACTTTTCATGGAGGTCCCGGCAACTTTAATTCGCTACTTGGACATGTTGGATCAGAAAAAAAGATCAAATGTAATTTACATCATACAGTAGGTGTGCCCATGCTAGGTGATGTATGTGCCCACATACGTCATCGCGAGTGCGTGCACCTAGTGAACGACGCAAGTAGTGTCATGACATGCACACATCATGATGCTTTTATTTTTTATTTTCTGATGCTGCACTACATATGTCGAAACCATTTTGCTTTGTACAAATGATGTACAGCAATGCCCAAAACCACTTCTAAGGCTAATAGGTCCCAAAGACAAGACCTATTGCGTTTGCAAATCCTTGTCTTCTAACTGTAATATTTATTTAAGTGACTGATCCATGCACACCCAACTGGTCCCTAAGAAACCTGTTCATAATACTGAAGCATGAGAAAAGGATTCTTAAAGAAATTCTGTAATTTTAATTCATGAGACCAAAAAGGCCAGGGCCTGCAGGATCTTTTCCATAATTTGCATGGAAGTCTTTCACCACATATGTAGGTTGCAATGAAGAATAATTTAATAAAAATAATGTTAAATCTAACCCTTAAACTAACACTCTCTCATAGTCTGCTCTACTGGTAGCCATGACCATTTCCAATGGCCTTTCTCATTAATTTTATGCCATGTTGCTTTTACTGTTGTTAAATTAAATACTTTTAAATGTTATTTTTATTTTCCTTTTGGAGTTTGGTGACTTCTTATTAATGCTATTTCTTCATTAAAGTTTTACCATCGTGACATCATCTAAGTGCCATTCTCTTTTCCAGCCTGCCAGGCAATAGTTTTACAAACACCTATGCAGATTGAGAGGATATCAATTCAATATGATTGGGAAAATATTTTCTGGTATTTTCTTTTACTTCTTAAATTGTCTTTTACATAAAAATGGGGTCATTTCTTATAACTAACTGTCACAATCAACATAGTTATTCTAATAAGGTTCTAAATTAGATATCCAGGAAGATAATGAATACTTTTTAACCAAGGAACTCCATGCATAGATTATGCGACTGTAAAATAGAGGGTATAATTCTGAAATCGTGCAATATGTAATTACATTTCGCTGCAGTCTCTTAAGAAAATGATATCCAAGAGGAATTATTAAGGCTGCATTGCACATCTTGATATAATTATAGGCACCCATAAATTGCATTACTTCCTATTCCCAGAGATCCTTCTTATTTTCAGACCTACGAAAAAAGTGCATGGAATTAGTTTCTAGCAAAACAAATACTAAGTTTGAATGAAAGGTGTGTTTAAGTCTTGAAACTACCGTTTTGTTTTGAGGTACCTTTAACAACTCAGAGGCAAAAAACATAAGGGACCAGGGGCCATATGTACAAAAGCTTTTTCCCATAGACACTGAATGGGTAAAATCCTTTGGTACATCTGGCCCCAGATCACATAAATCTGCAACTGTGCAATGCTATTTGACACCAAGGTTGGCACTGAGCAGCAAGGGCAAAAATACATTTGCGTCAACTGTTTGGTGCAGATATTGAGTTTTTGCATTCATCACATCAGCCTGTACAAACATTATGTTATGTTATGTTATGGTATAACAGCTTATATAGCGCCTAAATCCTGTCCGAAGGCCTCGTAGTGTAGTGTGGTTAGTTTTACGTATTCATTGCGCTTTAGCTTCAGGCTTTAGGCCTTTGTGCACTTTGCCCTGAATACATTTTATTCATTTGCTGACAGCTTAGAGCCTCTGTGTACTTTGCTCTACATGCTTTTTATTAGGCTTCGTACTGTTATTTTTCAAATAGCCAGTTCTACGGTGTTGTTTTTTATTCATATCACACTGTTTTGCCTACTTCAGCACTGGAGTTCTCCATAACATATTTACTCTGTGCTTCAGTCAAGAATACAGTCTGGTACATTGCCGATAGACGTGGTAAGAGTTTAGACTTGGCATTCCTGCGTAGGGACATTTTGTGATCACGATGACATGTTAGTTATAAAATCACTTCCTGGTCCCAATACATGCAAGAGGGAGATTCCGACCAGGGAACCACAACTTGACGCTGACTGCCTCGTTGCAGATGCTGAACCAAGATCACAGGTCTTTGCTCAGGTATGAGGGCTGATGTCTCCACAGTGATTCTAATAGGCAAGCTAGAAGCTTAACATGCTGTGCTCTAGATAGAACAAGCAGAGGGAGAGTAGAAACTGTTTGACAATATGATAGCTTTGTTTTTATGTTTTACTCTCCTGGTAACTATTACAATCCTACTGTGTTGTATCGTTCTGGTTATTGCGGCTCACGCCTTAATATCTAAAATACAGTAGTTTTATTAAAACATTATATAAAACTTATACTGTCTTTGTCATTTGTATATGAGATCATATTGGAAATAAGAGAGTTGGTTTGGATCTGAGTAACCACGACTTCCCTGAGAAGTTCCAAAGATGTCATGCGCTCGGCTGCCAAATCATTCCTTCCACATGGGAGAAATGAGGCACTGCTAGTTAGCCGGAGCAAAAACCGGATTTAGGGTGACAGAGTTCTTTACACGTGGGTCAGACTCAGTCCCCCACACCGTTATCGATCCTGCTACCTAGAAATCCAGTAGTCTCATTTAGAATAATGAGAGCCCACGCGACATGGCGCCGCCAACGTTTGGTCTGGCTCTAATGATTAGGTCCGACTGACTCTCTTGGTCTCATATATATTTTGACTCCTCGGTTCCGTATACGGAGACGTCCGTGCGGCTGAGGGTTTCCGCCGCCACGGCGTAGGTGCTTCCTATTGCTTAGTGGTTGGTTGTTCAAGCTTGAACTTTGAAAGGAAAAAAACCCGATATTGGTGTGCCTTCTCTGACCTGCAGCCGTTTTTTTATAAAATGGCGAATCCTAATGTAGTGAACATAGCAATTAATATGCGACATCCGCTCACGGGACATCTATTGACACATGGACTGACAGTCCAGGGGGGTCCAGTCACTTTTGTGGTGGACGCCCATGCAGCCTATAGAACGGAACTTTTTTATTCTTGGGTCGCATTTCCAGCAGTGGATGGGGGAACAAATACTTTTCACGAATACACAGTTGCGAATGTCCCTGGACAATACAGGGCTTACGCTTATTTAGAAATACCTCTATCTTATCAAGAACACCATAATTGGCTTGATGGCGCCCTCCCACACTCAATAGCACAAGTTAGGTTGAGGTCCACTGAGTAATGATGGTCCTACCTGGCCTTTATTGGCTACATATACACCACATCCTGCGGTTGCTCAATTGGCAGTGGTTGAAGTTCGTCGTTTATATACAGAATTAACGGCTACATATAGACGATTGGTTCAGTTTGTGATGCAGACATTAAATACGAATGCAGCGCGTGCTGCTCCAGCGCACCCACAGGCTGTGGTTCCGGGTATTAATCTGGCCACTGTACACTCAGTTATGGGTAAAGTACCGGCTAAACGAGAGGAGACTCCGTTTTGGCTGGCGCAAAAAATTAATACGCTGGAAGCAGTATTTCCCCATACGGGACCTCAGGATAAACATAGAATTTTGACGATGTGTTTGCCGTACGGGATGGTTCCTCCGGTGGACCTTTGTAATACCTGGGGCACGGTGTTTGCCGCGCTCTACACTACGGCACACGGTACACCGACATTAGCTAATTTACCGGACGTACTTAAACAGATTCAGGATGAATATGGGGCTGCCCCTGCCTTGGATTTGGGCATGCAGTTGCTGGGCAATTTTGCCACAGTTTCTTCTATTATTTTGAGTAATCTCAAAGGAGAGGCAGTAGCACTAGCAGTGCGTATGCGTCTTCGGGATGTACCACTGCTTAATCAGGAGCGGGAGCTTCCGAGAATAATAGCGGAAACATATTCTAGTATTGGTCGTGATAGCCTAGGGGCTAGACCACAAAAACCCCAGTTACAGGGTAAAAATAATAAAGAAAATGCTAAACAGCAACAACCTGAGGGTTCGAAAAAGCACTGGGAAAAGATACAGCAAACACCGAAGAAAGATGGTGGGCAGTCTCCGCAACCGGAGACCCCACAGAATAAATATAATCTCAGGAATAGGGATACTTTGAAGACGCCTGATAGATATCAATATACTGATACACGCCAATCTCGTTCCTTTCAGGACTCCTCGGAAAAGAGAAGTGAGAGAGGTGGGCGGTCAGAGCGGAGGACGGAGTACGTGAAACCGAGACAGGATTCACAACGCTCAGCGGAGGTTTCTATTAAACAAGAAGAGAAACCGCTGCAACAGAAACAGCAATTTAAAAAGAAGAAAGTGGCAGCTGTCTCAGTTAGACATGCCGCTCAAGAAGAGAGTTCTCTTGACGAACAAGACATGGGCGTTAGCACTGTTAGACAGCGCGGCAGAGGTCACAATAGTTCGCCGGAGTCTTCTAGAGCATCTGGAGGTGAAAGCAACTGATGACTTCATACAAGTCGAGATGGCGGATATGCGTGTCTCTGATCCTGATAGAGTATATGAAGTGACTCTGCGATTGGAAGGGGACATTGACCGTGTTATAAACGCCATTTTTTGGGACCATGTGGTAAAATCATATGATGTTCTGTTGGCCGAACAAGATTGGCCACCTGACTTTGTTCGCGACTGTCCAGTTGGGGAGGAGGTTATTACACCTTCCTTCTCACCACTTGTTCCGAGAGAACTCGCGGAGTCCTATAGTAAATCATGGGCTCTAGCACAGGCTCCCGCCTTGTATAGAAATAACGTGGGGTGGGACAGACAATCACCTTATCATGTAATTCCGATAAAGGGCGAACCTCAGCCACAACCGCAATATCCTATCAAATTTGAAGCTAGGGCATCGGTTAGAAAAATTCTTACACAATTGGAGTATCAGGGTGTAATTGAGCCCTGTGTCTCGCCGATGAATAATCCCTTGTTTCCGGTTGCTAAACCGGACCATTCATATAGGATAGTGGTGGATTACCGACATTTGAATAGTCATACACGCACATATGCAATACAGAATTCACATAGCGCAGCGCTTATGAATAATATAGTGCGTAAAAAATACAAAACAACATTGGATATATCGAATTGATTTTCTGCCAGAATATAGCGCCCGAGAGTCGGGACTATACCTGTTTCAGTGCGTTTGGCTCTCAGACATTTTTTTGTCGTTTGCCTCAGGGGTATAAGAATAGCCCAGGACTGTTTTCGGCTCGTGTAACTGAAATGCTGCATGAGTTCGACCCTGAAGCATTATCATATGTTGATGACATATATCTGACAGATGATGAGATTCTGCAACATCTAAGGCGCGTATCGCGCATTGTTGTGGGGTTTGCTGATATTGGCTATAAGTTTAATTTTAAGAAATCAAAGATTGCCTTCCTCAGCGTCATTTTCCTGGGATATGAGTTGTCGAGTGAGGGCAAGAGCCTAGCGCCACATTTTTTGGAGAAATGTGCTTTATTGCAGCCTCCTAATACGGTTCGGAAGCTCCAGTCATTGTTGGGGTTTCTGAATTTTGGCAGAACTTACATTCCTGATTATGCAATGCGTATAAAACCCTTATACGAGTTGATTCGCCCGAATTTTTCGAGTAAATTTTGGACGATTGAACATACACACATACTGCTAGAATTACAGTGTGATCTTTTAGCAGTTAAACACTTACACACACGGGACAATAAGACACATTTAGTGATCAGGGTGATACCTAGGGCTGTTGGGTTTACTTATGTCACCTTTAATGAAGGGGAGACTGTCCCGATTGCATACAAGTCTCACTTGTATTCTGCTGCAGAGCAACGTTTTGCACAAACTGAGAAAATTCTCACTGCAGTACAGATGGCTGTTATTAAAGAAAGACCGCTGGCCCAGGGTCAACGCATAGTTGTCGTTTCCCCGGTTCCGGCCTTAGAGGCTGTTACAAAAGCGAGTGTTCCTAATTCGAAAGCTTTACACCCGCGATGGATACAATGGGCTACGTCTTTGACAGCCACTGATGTAGATTATGTATTTGACCCTAAACTGCAGACTCAAGAATTTCTTCAATACGAAATAGAATACCCTGTTCCTGCTGGTACATTGCCTATTGACCAATATGAAGTGGTCATGTATACTGATGGCTCTGCGCAACCAGCGGTTGGGACTAAACAACAGTATTCTGCTGCATGTGCGGTGGTGAACGGCACTATGGAGGGGGAAGTGTTCTGCCCCCGACATACTTATACTAAAACCTTGGGAGATTGCACGGCACAGCTGGCTGAGCTCAAAGCTCTATTGTTAGCGTTGGAGCACGCGGATCCGGCACTTTTAACCTTGCTGGTCTGTGACTCCTACTACTGTGTGCAGTCTTTCAAAGAATATTTACACTATTGGAAGATGAATGGGTTCAGAGATTCTAAAGGCAACACCATTAAGCATAAAATGTTGTGGGGTAAGGTTGCGGATCTGAAGGAAACGCTTCCTAAAGTCCATGTTGTGCATACACTTGGACACCAGCGCGTTGGAATACACGTTGCTGGGAATACTTTGGCTGATGAAGCCGCGAAATCGGCAGTGGCTGTCGCCACTGTGGCCGCAGTGACTCGTTCGAGTTCCAAACCAGACACAGAAATTTCAGCTGCCATAAAAGCTACGGCTGATGGCACGCCCTTTCCTAAAGGATTTCCTTCAAAATATAGTTACTGCTTGAATGGTGCGCTAAATGCTACTGTTACAATTCCAGGCATTGGTGTACGTGAAATTCCCAATAAAACTGAGAGACCTCGATTGATTTCTGCAGCACATGAGGGGGTGGCTTCTGCACATGCTGGGGTGGCTGCCACAATTTCACTTTTACAGGCTCGTTACTGGTGGCCTGGTCTCTATAAAGAGACGAAGCAGTATGTCCTTTGTTGTGACGTTTGTCAACAAATTAAAGCATCGTCGGCTAGACGCCCGCAGCAGACGCCCCTTCTGATTTCAAACAAACCATTACAGTGTGTGTACTTGGATCATTGTGGTCCGCTGACACCAGATAGTGCATACAAATATATATTGTTTGCTGTAGATTCGTGCTCCAGATTTGTATGGGTATGGCCACAACGCTCAGCTGACGCTCGAACTGTTATTAAAGATTTGCGCATCTTTGTCGATATATTTGCAGTTGCGGCTTTTCATTCGGACCAGGGCCCTGCTTTTGCCTCTAAGGCATTCAGGGACACCATGGCTTCGTTGGGGGTCCAACTCCAATTCTCGTCTCCATTTCATCCCGAGGGAAATTCTGTTGTGGAGCGTTTAAATCGTGATTTAAAGCAGTCCTTAACGGCCAGAGTTATAGGTACGGGTCGTGGTTGGCTAGCCCACCTATATGGAGTACAGAGAGCACTTAATAACTTGCCTAGAAGGTCACTGGGGGGTCGTACTTCATATGAGTGCCTGTTTGGAACACGAATGTATGTTCCTGATCTAGATGGTCCTGGTGTGGAGGCGGCAGATACGCCCTTTGACATAAATGATCGTGTCACTGTTTTGCAGGATTTACAACAATTCTGTGAAGTTAACTTTTCTGCCAGTGCTGCCTCCTCAGGAATTAAGGATGAGCCAGTAACACCTACTGGTTGGATACCCAGGATTGGGGATCTAGTGCGTGAAAAGGTCGCAGTTAAAAAAGAATTTGGTCCTTCTTATCGAGAACCTGTCCCTGTGTTAGGGGTAAGCGGCACGAGAACTGTGATTTTACCGCCGCTGCGAGGGGCCAAAGGAAATCGCTTTGTTTCCATTGATAATGTCAAGTTACAACATGTGGCCGATTCTGCACAGCAGACCAAGAGGGACACCCAGTAGTTCCGGAATCCCTCTCACTACTGGGGAAGAGGTCCCGCTGCAGGTGATTTTCACTGACACTGTTTCCTCTCCGAGCTTGGGGAGGGTGGATGATGATCTTGCGATTGTTCCACCGACGGCGATTAATATGGAATCTTGTGATCAAATTGCTGTACGTTCTACTGACGTTTCTGAACATGTGGTTTATAGCGTGCCACGGCGAGAGCCTCCATCTGCTTCTTCGTTCACAGTTGCACCTTTTGCTAGAACTGCTTCTGGCTGCTTCAACGACGCTGATAATGATGGGTCCGGCTCCTCGTCTTCGATGTCTTCTGTCCACGGTCCACGACGGCTGCTGGGATGGCTTAAACGAACATATTTTGTTTTTCCTTGGAACTATTTTTGGCTGTTTTTGGCCGTGATTACTATTTTATTATGGTTGGGATTTGTGGTTACTTTTTTTCTGATAATACATGGTCATTTTCTTCCTGATCGATCTGACATTGAGCACGTGGAGACTGTGTTAAAACCACATTTTTCGTCTCATATGGTTCGAAGAGACTTGTCCACAGTGAACATTTCTGCTATACCAGTTCCGGATGGAATTGTGTGGGATAAAGTAATGTTTGATATATATGGTCCCACTGAATTGATTCAAATACCGTATGTCCTCAAATTATCAATGAATGATATTGTTATACCTGGCATTGTTTCTGATGATTGGGATGTGAAGACAGTAGATTCTATGCTAACGGATTTGCAATATTATACTGTCTATGACGATGAAGATGCTTACCAGTTTAGAGATAATCATGGTGACATGTTTTGTTACAACTATTATGGACACCACTTTATTCATAAAGCTAGTAGCCCTAAGCCCATGTTTAATTATGTGCAATGGGAACATTGCTCGACTCCTCCACAAGGGAGTTCAAAAACGTATTATGAAAAATTTGCATATTTTGCTGGGCATGATCCACGTAATGCTAGGTCCTACTATTTTAAAGTTACACCGTATTCTAATAAGCAAATGTTATTGACCGATACTAAATTACTGTATTCCAATTTGTTTGTATCTAAACTGTCGGTCGAGGGATATGAATACTGGTTCAAAACTGTTGACTTGAAAAGTGTTTGGGGTACGAAAAATTGGCAAATGCAAGGCAGAGACACGTTATTTAGAGCATGTATTATCACTGTGCAGATGATTTTCCTCAATGACACAGTAGAACAGACTAGCTGTTTGGGCTTAGCGACGATTAGGGAGTTAACTTTGCCTAGTATACCTGTCACTTCTAAATTAAAAAATTGGCAGCACTATGTGAATGCTACTTTCAGTGACTTTACACATTGGGTCCAGAATGGTACGCTTAACACTTCATCGTTACATCCAGGCGGGTGGTTATTATGGCCTGTAGACACTAATATGTGTCATCAACGTTTTGTCACCTCTTCAGGGGGGTTCAGGACTAGTAGGGCAGACCCTCGTTATGTTTCACCAGAACATGCTGATATTATAACTACAAACAGTGTGGGGAAGCTTTGTCAGCAATGGTTGAAGTCATCCACGCTGGATGCAGTTAAGTCACATCTCATGTTACTGTCTAATAATACTGATTTACAAGATTTTTTGTCAGGTCCCAAAGTACCACGGAAGAAAAGGTTCTTATACGAGGTTTATAATGAGATTTGGAAGCTTTCACAACAAGAGGCTGCAGCCCGGTTGAGGCAGATTGATCAAGAAAATCTGATGCAGACTTTGTCTGTTGTTGATAATGGCATGCATACCCTTTCTGACCGTGTTTACACGATTGACAGCATTGTTTCCTCTGCCATTGACATTATTAAATCGGACATGTCTTCTTTATATCATGGGCAGAGTCAGACGCGGTCCATCATGCAGCTGGGTTGGACTCTTCAGAACTTGAAGGCGGGTCGCGTTCCATGGCAGCACGTTCGTGCCAGAGAGATCTTTATCTCTTTTAATTTGACTCGTCAACAACAACTGATGGCTAAAAAGGAAGCGACATATGTTATGTTAAATATTGAGAAATTAGAGAAACTGCCTTTCACTGTAGCTGAGATTCCGTCAGCTGAATGGTTGATCCCTGGGGTTATTAATTTGCCTATCTCTACTTTGCAATTTACTTTGTGTTTGAAGCACATTCTGGTGGGTAGATATGAACTATTGGGAGACAGTTACATACACGAGGTGTGGGACCTTCCCTTTCAGTACAGATGTGTTAATGGTTTGAAGGAGGTTTTTCTTAGCGGCAGCGAATGCGAAGCTTCTGTCAGCCATTCAATGGTTTGTAAACAGCTGTCCTTGCACGGGGCGTGTAACGCTTCGCTTGCTAACTTAGCTTGTTATCTGAAGGGAGTTCCAGTCCCGGTTATTAAAAACACTTTCCAGGTGCTTTCTAACGGCAGTTACATTGTTCTTAACAGCGAACGCTGCTGTGGCATGCGTGCCGGAATAGTTTACATCGTCGTTGTCAACAAGGCCGTTACGTGCTGCGTGAATGTGTTGTTTCCCCCCACTCAATTTAGGGAGGTAGCAGACATCTGGCCTCATATTGCTACTTCCAAGGTTGATTTCGACAAGTTGAGTCGGCTAAAAGCTTTATTGTTTCAAAAGCATGTGGCCCTTACATCTGCTAGCGAGACCTACGCACTTCCGGTGGCAAGGTCATCGGCGGAGATACAGTCCCTTTTGAATACTAACTTTCCAAATCACTTCGGTGAACTTGTGGGACGTATATTTAATGCATCCAGCACTGCTGGTATTGCACATTTTTTCAAAGTCGTTGGTGTTGGTTTTGCTCATACCTTCTCTTCCATATTCGGTTTGATACCTTCGGCTATACATTCTATTTTCGGAAGCATTTTTGGGGGTTTCCCGATTACTTTGGCTTTATTGGCTGGAGTCTTGCTGTTGTTGCTATTTTTTCGCAATGGCTGTCCCGTCACGACGAGATCCTGTATTGCTGCTCCCATCAGCGCAGCTGTGTCGTGAACGCATGATGCAGCATTTTGGAGCGACACTCCTGGGACATTTGGAGTGCGACTGGTCTCTGTCATTCAGACCGGTTTTGGATTGTGTGCAACCCGTGTTTCGATGCCTTTGGTGCTCGTTTGAACATGCACTGTCTCTCTGTCTCTCATTGCAGCGCCCTCCAATGGTCGATACTGATCTGTTGATGTTCCTGATTAGGGCTCATTCCCAGACTTGTGCACTACAGATGCGTTTGCTTCGTGAGGCAGTTTATGAGATTCCCTTCCTGGAGGAAGATGGTATTGTCTCTTTCATAGGCCCTGCACGGGGTGCTGCCCTGAATGGTTTTGGGGCTTTGGATCACACCTGCTCCATGGTACTTTGTGGCGTGGATCTTCCGATATTGACATATATCGAAGTGGAGGAACTCCTGCGTTCCATTGCTTCTATCTGACAATTGGATTTTTTACGAAATTGACACTATATTGAATTTGGCTTTATAATCACATGTTACCTAAATTTATGACTTTGTTGTCTTCTCACCTTGTCGAAATATTTTTTTTAGGTATTGTTTATATTTAGGGCATCCTTTTATATTATTGGAACCACTTGCTACCGACAAGGGGAGGGTGTAGTGTGGTTAGTTTTACGTATTCATTGCGCTTTAGCTTCAGGCTTTAGGCCTTTGTGCACTTTGCCCTGAATACATTTTATTCATTTGCTGACAGCTTAGAGCCTCTGTGTACTTTGCTCTACATGCTTTTTATTAGGCTTCGTACTGTTTTTTTTCAAATAGCCAGTTCTACGGTGTTGTTTTTTATTCATATCACACTGTTTTGCCTACTTCAGCACTGGAGTTCTCCATAACATATTTACTCTGTGCTTCAGTCAAGGATACAGTCTGGTACATTGCCGATAGATGTGGTAAGAGTTTAGACTTGGCATTCCTGCGTAGGGACATTTTGTGATCATGATGACATGTTAGTTATAAAATCACTTCCTGGTCCCAATACACGCAAGAGGGAGATTCCGACCAGGGAACCACAACTTGACGCTGACTGCCTCGTTGCAGATGCTGAACCAAGATCACAGGTCTTTGCTCATTTATGAGGGCTGATGTCTCCACAGTGATTCTAATAGGCAAGCTAGAAGCTTAACATGCTGTGCTCTAGATAGAACAAGCAGAGGGAGAGTAGAAACTGTTTGACAATATGATAGCTTTGTTTTTATGTTTTACTCTCCTGGTAACTATTACAATCCTACTGTGTTGTATCGTTCTGGTTATTGCGGCTCACGCCTTAATATCTAAAATACAGTCGTTTTATTAAAACATTATATAAAACTTATACTGTCTTTGTCATTTGTATATGAGATCATATTGGAAATAAGAGAGTTGGTTTGGATCTGAGTAACCACGACTTCCCTGAGAAGTTCCAAAGATGTCATGCGCTCGGCTGCCAAATCATTCCTTCCACATGGGAGAAATGAGGCACTGCTAGTTAGCCGGAGCAAAAACCGGATTTAGGGTGACAGAGTTCTTTACACGTGGGTCAGACTCAGTCCCCCACACCGTTATCGATCCTGCTACCTAGAAATCCAGTAGTCTCATTTACAATAATGAGAGCCCACGCGACAGTAGCGCTTTACGTACATAACGGCAAGGTGTCATCATCTTACGGTCAAATGGAGATTAGACTTTAAAAAGCCAAGTTTTCAAGGCCTTCCTAAACAAGGTCTCTTGGGATGTCGATCTAATACTAAAAGGAAGGCTATTCCAGAGAGTGGCACCCTGATAGGCCAAGGATCTTCCTCCCCATCTCACTCTCTTTATTTTAGGTACTGTGGCCAGCATCGCTGAAGAAGATCTGAGTGGTCTGGTCGGAGTATATATCGATGCCAGGGTTTTGAGCATTTCAGGGCCATGATTAAATATAGATCTATGAAAATTGTATGATGTCTTAAACTGAATTCTTTTATCCACTGGCAGCCAATGTAGGGATGAAATTGCAGCCTGAATAGAGTGATGTTTAGGGGTGTTTAAAAGAAGATGTGCGGCTGCATTTTGCACCCTCTGCAGCCTCTGGATGACATATTTTGGTGCTCCTACCAACAGAGTGTTCCCGTAGTCAAGACGAGAGCCTATCAGAGCCTGGATCACCAGTCTCCTAGCAAGTGGAGGAAGTATTGTTATAACCTTCCTCAAGGTTCTAAGCAGAGCAAAGGAGGTTCCAGCTATTCTATTGACATGTTGTGACATGGAGAGTTGAGGATCCAACCATACTCCAAGACTCTTAATAATAGATTTAGGGGGGGAGGTTAAGATCTCCAATCAATGATCTAGGATTGATGGAGGAGGCTTTTTGTGATTCAAAGAACATGACTTCTGTCTTGTCATCATTGAGCTTTAGTTTACTTCCTGACATCCAAGTCGCAATTGCTTTTAAGCACGGACCCACTGCTGTATCCATGTCCGGATAGGAATTAGAAAAGGAGACAATTAATTGAGTGTCATCTGCGTAAGACACCAACTTAAGTCCATATGATTTGATAATTTCTGCTAAAGGTTGCATGTAAACATTAAAAAGTAATGGGCTCAAAGCAGAGCCCTGTGGAACTCCGCAACTACTGAAGGTACACCTAGAGGTACATGATCTGTCAAGGACCTGGAAGGATCTTCCATGGAGGAACAAAAGAATCCACTCCAATGCTACTCCCAAAATGCCACATCGTTGTAATCTATCTTTAAGAATGTTCAAATCAACAGTATCGAACGCTGCACTTAAGTCTAAAAGAATGATGGCAGTTTCCATTCCTTTATCCATTCTCATTTTAGCTTCTTCTGTGATTGCTACCAGGGCGGTTTCCGTCCCATGTTGAGGTCTAAAACCCATCTGGGTGGGATGCAGACATTTTTTATCTTCCAGAAAAGTAGATAACTGAGTATGTATATACTTTTCTGTTATTTTGGACATTATAGGTGGCAAGGAGATCGGTCTACAACTGGACAGTATCTTTGGGTCCAGATTAGTTTTTTTCAGAAGAGGCTTAACAATAGCCCATTTCCAGGAATCGGGTACAGTACCAGAGGCTAGCGAGGTATTAATAAGATTTGTGACTACCGGACCTACTACTGGAGTTCCCAGACAAAGAATCTGAGGGGGGGCAGGATCGAGTGGGGAGCCTTATTCAGTTGAACCCAGTAATCTAGTCACTGTGTCCAGGTTAATAGGGGTAAAATTTGTTAAGACAGCTTCAGTTTCCCTCCTAACCTCCAGGTTGACCACCACCTGGTCATTGATCAGGGAGTCAGGAAAAGAGACATAAATGTCCTGGATTTTACTTAGAAAAAAGCTTGCAAGATTCTCCACATGTTGCTGTGGGGAATCTAAGATTTCTGGCTCCTCCTTAGGATGAATAAGATCTTTTAAAACATTAAAAATGATCTTAGGGCAATTGGTGGCGGCTTCAATCCTGCTGGTGTAATATGTGGCCTGAACCTTTTTCATTTCTAAGTGATATGCTCGGATCATATCCTTATAGTCTTTTTTCAATGAGTCCTCTAGGGAATGCCTCCATTTTCTTTCTTGCTTCCTGCATTCTCTTTTCATCTCAAGTAAACTAGTAGTGAACCAAGGGGCTGATTTCTTACGAGGAAGGTTTTTCGAGATAGAAAGTGGTATGATTTCCTCCAAACTATCCTGTATCCAGTTGTTTATTAAGCAGGTGAGATCAGTTATATTTTCAGAATCTAAGTTTCCTGGTTTCGACTTTCCTAATACCTTAATAAACTCAGCGGCCTCTAATTTGTGCCATTTTCTTCTAGAAAGTGGGGGACTGCAAGACCAGTGTTTCTGCTGAACAATAGTTAGCTCTAGTTCTATCAAAAAATGATCGGACCAAGCTAGTGGGCAGGAGGATAAAAATTCTAGCTCTGGTATGTTGGAAAAAACAAGGTCAAGTGTATGGCCTTTGTTGTGTGTAGGGCCCTGCACCAGTTGCACTAAATCGCAGGCCTTCATGTCTGCTATTATCATCCTGGTCGAGGATTTATCTTCCATTTCTGCGTGTAGATTGAAGTCTCCCAATAGTAGAAAATTGGATTTAGTAAAAACCGATTGAGAGATAGTCTCTGCAAGTGAGGTCACAAAGTCTCCGCTAGGACCAGGTGGTCGATAGACCAAGATACCAGAAATTGTATAGTGAGGGTTAACCTTAAAGGAGAAAGACATACTCTCACCTCCTTTAATTACTGTCGGGGCTATTGTTATCCCACATGTATCTTTATAGACAACTGCAATACCACCACCTCTATTGGGTCTATCAATTCTGCTGAGTTTGTATCCAGTAGGAAGAGTCATAGCAATGTCTGGGCCAGAGCTTTCATCCAACCAGATTTCAGTGAGAAACAGAGCTAGGTTTTTTTTTTGTTCCACCAAAAGGTGGATATCCATTATATGGGCCCCTAGCGAGCGACAGTTGACTAGTAAAATCGGAAATTTATCAGATTTACTATCTTTTTGATAGTCCGTACCTCGTTGAGGGATCCAAGTACATGCGGGGCAGCTGTAATTCTCAACGCAAGGATCTAACTTTTGAAAACAGATGTTATGCGATTTGTTGTTCAACGAAAATAGTGTATCCCTATTGTAAGTAATCAATCCCTGCTCAGTACTATTTGGAGCATAATCTCTTGGCTCTTGGCACGGTTTGGCACGGACGGGCGCAGACGGGCTTGCCTTTGGCGCGCCATCGGTGCGCCCGCTGCGCGCGTCTGCTGCGTGCCGCGGTCATGTGGGCTAAAAATAGCCCAGCAGCAGGAGAAAGCTAGACCGCTTACTCCCGAATTATGAATAGAAGCCACTGTCAACTGAGGAAATGTGGATTTAGAAGTTAATCTCTATCAGATGCTATTAAACTGTACAGGATTTGTGGTACCGGGGAGGATCCCTGAATGTTATCAGTAGGAAATCCATTAAAGGGTCCATCCAGTGAATGACGTCACAAAATGTCTTAAACCCAATCTGACATCATCAAACATTGGCTGTGCTCAGTACAAAATCCATTAAAGGGTCCATCCTGTAAATGACTTCACACCAGGCCTCAAAACCCAATCTGACATCATCAAGCACTGACTGCCTTACTCACAAAGGTACATTCGCACTTTTGGGTAAGTTTAGGATTGTTTCCTATTCACAAAGGTATTTTATGAGTAGTGTCTTTACAACTGCAAAGTCTTCGCGCGTAAAAAGCTACGACTAGCCTAATATTTTTATGTGCGGAGACTCTGCAGATACTACTTATAAAATACCTTTGTGAATATTAAACAATTGCAAACTTGCACAAAAGTATATCTGTGTGAATCAGGACCATAATGTGTTCAGTAGGAAATACATTAAAGGATACATGCGGTGATAGAGTCTATGCACATTAAACAAGCATTTGCAATGCAATGGGTCTCCCGTTTGCTCGAGTTAGAGCTATTAGTGTTGTAAATTCCTAACTGGACTTTTCTTGCAAACGCAAACTAAAAATAAAAAAGTAAAACAGTTGACAAAAGCGAGCCATTTCAAATCGCCAACGCCGCCATGAGCGTGAGCGCAAAGGAGAGACACAAAAGGAAAAATTAGTTAGCTCGCAGTAAAAGTTATCGGCAAAAGTGCATTTATCCATGTAACAGGGTCGCTGGCCAAGGCAGTAACAAAACCACCCCAAGGAGGGATGAAAATAAAGCAATTACCAATGATAACAAAGGATTTTTGAAATGCAAGTCCATGAACGCGTAATAGTGATGGTCGTGCGGTGGGTGTGGTTAAAAGCCCACCTAGATACCAACACGTCAGAGAAAAAGCACCTGCGCGCTGCTATGCTCGACCTAAAAAGGGTTACTGGACGAATGGATCAGAAGTTACTAAACATTGTGCACAGGAGGGGCACAGTGCATTACACTAGGGTGGTCTTATTCCAGCCACTGATTACTGACTTCAACCCACTGAAGTACTGGTCCCACGCTTTAAAAGTGCCTTCATCACCAGGAAACAAAATGTTTAAATATATGAAAGTAATTTATTGTCGCAAACGTGTCTTACTGCAGTAGTCATTTAAATTTGTTCACAAAGGTTGTTCTTGGCGCGGTAGTCAGTCGGGCTTAACCAGCATAGAAAGAGCTCAAAGGGTTTTACATCTCTGTTTTCTCTTTTAGTGCCCCGTGAGGCGCTATAAAGGCCGTGACGCTGAAACCGAAGACGAATGTGGAAATATGTTGTATGCACATAATAAAGAAATGCCCTTTTACCACAAGTGCGTACCTGAGTGTTTGTTTTCTGCGATATTTTTTTTTACTAAGGGGTCAGTGTTAATAGAATGGTGCTTCTGTGCTCCGATTAAAGACATAATTATTCATTGTGGATGAACAGCATTTTGAATAAAATGTGGTGAATGCATGCAATGTTTTTTCAGTGATAAACCTGCGTGTTATTTTAAGCCGTTTCGAAGCCCTGTGTGTTAAAATGCCAGAATTGCTAGGCCTATTTACCCTGTAGGGTGCCCCATTTGTTGCTTTATTTTGCATAACATGGCACATAATGTGACTGATATACCGCAGGATTTGTGTTTCTTTGTTGAATAATCCAACCCCTCCCCCAATGTTCCGTGCTAGAAAGCGCTTTGTTGTGTTCGGTTTAAACCACTGTCGAACTCCCGAAAGTTTTATTTCCATGACCTCGAACTACAAATAATTGGTAATCAGTTCAGCAATGTCAAATGACTTATCCGTTTAAACAATAGGAGGTGACCGGTGCAACAATCAATCACGGCTTAACAGCTTGCTCCTATGCGGGCTCTTGTCGCCTTCATCAGCCAGAGTACGTCAGTTAAACAGTGTCTTGCGCTCGACCAACAGGCAGAATGGCTTATTTTAACACACATTATGTTGCATAAAAACAACGTGAAACAGAAAAGACTTCTGCCAAGCGAGATCGCGCTGCGAAAAAAGATAAAAAGTAGTCCACAAACCGGACAGAAAACAGCAAGACTTGTATGTTTTCAGTACTTGGTCGCTGCACTCGAGGAGGGCTAACCACCGGAAAAGGCATGGCGTATGCATGCCTTCCACTAATGAAAGCAAGCTGATTTTAACAGGCAAGCCCACGAACCAATGAAAGACACTGACGTGACATGGAGGGGGCTCCGAGCCCTTGCAGGCTCGACCCTAAAATTAGGACTGCGGAGACTCTGCACATACTGCTCATAAAACACCTTTGTGAATAGGAAACAATCGTAAACTTACACAAAAGTGTATGTTTACCTTAATGAATCAGGTCCATAATGTGTTAAGTAGGAAATACATTAAAGAGTCCATCTAGTGAATAATGTCACACCATGTCTCAAAACCCAATATAGCATCATCAGACATTGAATGTGTTGAGTAAGAAATACATTAAAGGGTGAGCCAGGGGAATGTCGTCACAATATGTCTCAAAATCCAATCTGACATCTTAAAGCATCGAATGTGTTCAATAAAAAATATGCTACTGAGTCCAGTGAATGGCACCACAATATGTCTCAGAACCCAATATGACATCACTGAACGTGTTTAGTAGGAAATACATTAATGGTCTATCTGGTGAATGAAGTCACAATATATCTCAAAACCCAATCTGACATCACCAAACATTGAATGCGTTGAGTAGGAAAAACATAAATGGTCTATCCGGTGAACGACATTACAATAAGTCTCAATACCTACCCAATTTGACATATCAACATTCTGACTATTGTGAGTTGTCTGGTATTCTACAATACCTATTGCTGATGATTGTTAACAATGCAGGACTGAGTAAAGAGAACAGTTTTTACCTGTACATTGCTGGGCCCTTTTAAGATAAGGTATCCGAAGTTGTTAGTGGTTTCCCAACAATTCCTAGTGCTCTGTTTGTGGAGGTATATGCTGTGTACATGCACAAACTGAACTATGGTTTATCACTACAAACCTAATGAACTATATTTCTTGATTACTCTTTTGAGTTCAACTAAATGTTTTTTATAGTGAATGGGGCATAGTAGCTACAAACCAATTAGCCATTTCTTCTTTCAAGTTTTAATGTAACCTTTTTTTCGCCATGTTGCTCAGAAACAAACATAATGCACTTTTTTCCTTACAACTATAATATACTCTCTAGCAGACATTGCGAAGGAGCTGTGTGCAGCAAACTCCTGCATGCTGAGCTTCCTTCCTGTAGAATAGTGCTAACCTCTATCAAGTATTGTTTGAAAAGGGTCTGTCTTCAAAATATCAATATGAATTTTTATGTTTGTTTTCAAAATGCAGTCAAGTAATATTCACATTACATATACATTAAAGTAAAAGGGCCTTTACACATGCCTAATTCACAGTACAGAAATGAAATGCTGTGGATTCTGTGTTTCTTCGCATAACTTGTGAATACTGATAGAAAATCAGAGGTTTTGGCTCAAAAAGGTAACTTTTGAGTAATTGACACTTTTGAGGAAGTTTATTGCATTTTAAATATTCAGAAAAGCAAAGTGTAAATTTACTCCAAAAGGGTTACTCACATGTCTCCACCAAATTGAACGGCCTGGGGACATACACCTTTGAGTAATTTACACTTTTCAGTAAGTATACTATTTTTTGGCTATTCACAAAAATCTGAGTGTAAATGTACTACAAATGTGTAACTTTGTGGTGTACTCCTACTGTTAGATTGCCTCCATGGCTACTACCAGCAGATAGTGAGTGGGATCCCTTAGGATGCCACATAAGTTGGCCTTTCTCATGATGTTCAGCTGATGTCTCACTTATTCACTGTTCAAGAGAAACCTGGATAGTGTATGCCCTCTTTCTGATAGCCAGATGCCACCATTAGTACTTGGCACTCGCAGGTGATGGGCCTTATTCACAGAGTGATATCTCAATGCAAATAAAGGCTTGTCCTGTAATCTATCTACAGCAATTAAGGATGAAGAGTAGTCTTGGTAACAGGCTTGTCAGAGGCTAGTATGTAGCCTGGGGCCAAACTTAATGCAGGGCCCTCTGGATGAGTCTTTTGTTTCGGTCAGGTGAGATAAACAGCATTTCTTTCCAAGCAATGACAAAATGTACTTAAGGGAGAGATAAAACATGGCATCTAGCACCAACAAGGGGGTCTGCCAATAGAAGCAGTAACATTGTTGACAAAGATGGCTGGCTTGCTTGCAATTAAATGCATACATATTTATATGTTTCTGGAGGAGAGTACGACCTTCGAAAATGTGTGCATTCTATTGTTCTCGTTAGTGGCCTCACTGATTTCTAGATAGAAAGTAATGGATCTTGACGCAAAAACAGGCCAATAACTGTAAGAGCAATGTCTTAGCTCCTTAATTAGAATGCTCACTAGCCCATTGTTTAATGAAGGCTGGAGACACAGAATGATTGATCATATGTAGATTTAGCTCCTATCTAATGCTTGGGAAGATGGGCCAGGCATTTGTACTGTGCCAAGGTATCACCACATGTAAGGTATCTTTAACACGGTTTGCAGTGCAAGCACGCATGACTCTGCATATACTTACCCTCTTGAAAACCTGGAAACCTTTTCACCTAACACAGAAGACAGTCTTGTAGATATGACAAAGGGAAACATTTTGGAACAGAGAAAATGAAAAAAGTGTTTGACAAGATCGGAAAGATGTGTCTCAATATTTACTCTCATGAAAGAAGGAACTAATCAATTAGAATATATTAGCTGGATTGACACTCATGGTTTTTTGCCTAATTTTTAGAGTATCTAAGACACACGAATACAAAAACAGTGCAGAATGTGTTGCAGCCACAAAGCCAAGCCAATTTAAGATTAAATTCAGTTCAGGATAATTTATCTTTTATCAAAGGTAGTGAGGGGAAGGGTTTCCAGGTTCAATCCCCTTCGGCTAATGATAGCTCAGGGAGTCATTCTGAGTTTGGTGGGCAGTGGAGTCAAATGATGTGAATATGAATTACAAGATTGAAAGAAGAAGCTTTCTGTTTTGAAGGAAGCAATCAGGTCTTCCATTGTGAACAGGAGTAAATCAATGTCAATTTTATTTAAAGCTGCATAGGCATGAATTGTCAGCAATCACAAGGAACCATAAAGGAAAGTTCTGGTGATTTGTGAGGTAGCATGATATTAACACAATGTTAAGGGTGATGGATGTGGCAGGAGAGGAGTAGAGGTGTGGACTTTTGACCCTACCCATGTTTGTTTAGTTAAGTGATCATACACCACTTGCAAGGAATCATGTGGGTTAGCTAAGCCGCACTTGAAATAGTCCCATTACCAGCTTTTTCTACAGAACTGCCAAGCCTCAAACAGGAAGACACCCATGTGTCAGAATTGCTTCCTTGGAGTGCTTGGTCAGAAGGAAATCCATTGTTGATTTGGGTGCCTCAGTCTAGAGTTCCTCACTAGTGCAACATAGACCTTTTACTTGAAGTGTGGTATGTTCTGCATAGGAGCATAAAGTTGACAAATGATTAAAATCAGGATCCACAGCAGACACAAGTCAGTGGATTAATTTGATGTCTCACGGACAGTTGATTTTCTAAGGGTAGAATATTACTGCATGCCATGAAGAGCAGTATTTTCATCAAAAAAGTAATGTTCAGGAGGAAATAACTAGCCCACTGAGGGTTAAACAACAGCTCAGATGATGCTATTCTTAGACTTCACAAATAAGCAATTTTTTCTGCTCTATTCTCATGTGGTTGCTGTTTCACTAGAGTTTTGTCATTAGTGCCAGCTGATGAATGTAGATTCTTTTTTTTCAATTCTGATAGAATTTTACGTATATTGGGCATAGTTGGGTTGTTAGATTTCAGGACCATACACATAGTTTGTCATGCTGAATCATCTCTTGGAGAGGGGCGTTTGCAATACTATCATCAGTGGATGCACACCCTACATCTTTCTTCAACTTAACAATTGTTGTTGACTGGGAAAGATGAAGCAACTGTTTCTACAATCTGTGGCCTATTGCTGACTGGTCAATTGGAGGTATCCCAGATCTCTGCTCTGTAAGACAGGATGCCTCTAATTACCATTTGTACTGTTGTTTCAAGACTTTTTGGCTCTGTTTTACATTTCTATTTTTAGTTGAACAATGCCTTTGACTGCTCTATGTGTCCTTGCTAGTACGTCATCCAAAAGATTTCTCTAGGACAACTTGTGAAATGCTGTCACACCGAGGTATTTAAAGTTACGTAAAGGTATTGTCTGGTTACCTCCTAAATCTAGAGCACCAAATCATTACCTTGGATTTCAATATTTTTAATTTTAGATGATTTTTGGCACAGTATTTTCCATTGTGGTGAGCTCGAGAGCAGGACTTATTGTGTTCTTAATAGAAGAATGGACTTGTCTGTGTGCAAGATCAATTGAATCCCTTTGTTGTTTATTCTTGAAATATCAGAAAATAATGCCAGGAATGCATTGCATATGTCGATCATGTAACAATTGGAGAAAGGTTGGGTCAGAATACACATTGTTTAACTCCTGTTCTTATGTCACCCTGACTTGTGCATTTTAATCCACATAGAGACCTATGGTAATTCTTAGAAGAGCAAAGAGTAGGCGAGGTTTACTTCGAAGTAATCAGGTCAATAGTCTGCAAAAAGCCCAGGAAATCCACACTTCTGTCTCTAAATGGAGAACTCATAGACAACTGGCTGGAGGTTGAACATCTGATCAATGTTTCAGAGCCCACCAGCAATGCCACCAATAACATCACCTTGTATGCTTTTTCTTCAACCTATGTGTTCATCTGTTCCAAAACAATTTTCCAAGATTTTTTTCTTCAGTATCAATTACGTTGAATGTAGGAACAACGCTGGAGCATAACCTTACTATTGTGTCAAAAATATTGTCAATTGTTAATATTGTTGCATAACTATTGTTATGCTATTTATATTGTGGATATTTCATTACAGGTAAGAATATTGTTTTTCTGATTTTTTTTATTGAAGCACTTTAGTTAGTATTTTTAAATATTGTTGCAAATAATGTTATAATATGTTATTTATGTAAGTAAATTATTGTGTAACTATTTTTTACTTTATGATGTACATAAATAATGTTTTCAATTAATTATACATTTTGAAATAAAAGGTAAAAACTTGTTTAGAGTTTGATTTTTTAATTTTTAATTTAGTTTTTGGAATACTGCTTTTGAATATTGTTTTTTTTCTTTTAAAAAATTTTTTTTTTGACATTGTTGCTTTTGGTATTTTTTAAACTTTTAATTTGCAGTTTCATTTGTAATGGTTTTGGGATATATAATGGTTAGTTTTACTGTAAATGTTTGTTATTTTGTATGTAATGTGTTTGTAAGTATGAGTGTCTTAGATGTTTCTAATTGTAAGAAATGGGGTTAGTTTTTAGAGTATTTTGTTTTCGTCTAAATTTTAGACTTGATAGAACGTAGTTAAGATTGAATAGTCAATAATAAACTGTTTCCCATCCCAAAATGTAGTACTTCCACAAGGTGATTAAGGCGGGCATGTAAATAGTAAATGCAACCCCCCTACAAAGTCCAACAGTTTCCTCAATGTGAAATAAGTGTTAACAATACAGACCTGCCCGCCCAGTCCAACACTCCTTAAGGGGTGGAAGTTTGGATTGTGAATAGTTAATTTTACCATCTTCAAAATCAACACTTGCCCCAATGCGGTTAAAGGTGGAGTGGGAACAATAACATACACCCCCTGCCCAAAGTCCAGAGCTAAGTTTAGAGTGAGAATAGTAAATCTGACTCCCCAAGGTTCAACATTGTCCCCAATATTATTAAGTTCGGAGAGAAAATAGTAAATGTAACCCCCCAAATGTCCAACACTTTCTCCACTGTGGTTACATTTGGAGTAGTAATAGTAAAAGTAACCCCCAAAGTCCAACACTTTCCCCAGTGTGGTTATGTTTGGAGCAGTAATAGTAAATCTAAACGCCCAATCCCAGAAGTCCAACACTTTTGCTAATGTGATTACATTTGCAATGCGGAATACTTCATGTAAGTTACAAAAATACTTTTTCATTTTCTTAAGTTGGCTAACTTGGAGTTAATAAAATTTATTTTATTTTGTACTTATAAAAACCTTGTTTACAGTTTTTTATGTCTCTTATTATTAAACATGTTTTAATAAAAAATAACAGTTTATTATAACAATTGTTATTGAAATTAATACATTTCTTGAAATATACATTTTCAAAGTTTGTAATTATAAAATATATATTTATTTGTATACACACTTTTATAAACTTTTTATACACATTACATACATATTTGTATTAATATTGTTTACATAAATGCTTTGAATGTTTAAATTTATATTTATATGTTTTCTATTTGTATTTATTTGTATATATTAAAAAGTTCAGCAAATATATTTTTATTTAACACTATTTCTATATCTATATATTTACATTTTCATAGACAATTGTTAATCAATGTTTACATATATTTACAGTTTTTACACATTTTGTAATTTTTTTAGAAAACAAAAACTACATTATTTGTATTTATTTGTTGGATTGGTGAATATAGCTAATTTACTTTTATTTTCATTAATCTACAATTTTAATTTTACTGTTTGCTTTATTTGTGTCCTATTTGTTGTTGTTGTTAGACTTCATTGTCTCCGCAGGTTAGAGTTCCTCATAGCTGCTCTCTGGTAAAATTTAACTTTAATCTATTTCTTTTACTGAATGTGTCTGGGGAGAGGTGGCATAGTGTCAGCAATGTTAGTATTTGCATGTTTATGTGTTTTTAGGATAAAATGAGTTGGGGGGGTTTGCCTCAGTTGTTTCTGGTGTGTGCAGTAAGCATATTTGTTTTCATTTGGTATATATTTTTATTGTTGGAAAACACACAATATTTTACATATGTTAAGGTATTTTGACTTTTGTGTTAGTATTTATGTGGGGCATACATCTTTTAAGGAGGGGTTGTTCTTTGTTTTCTTTTACATTTTTTTTTTTCGCAATGAACATTTTTTTAATACCGTAATCAACAGTTTATTTCATTTTTCTTTGTTTGTGATTCCTCTGGGGTGTTTTTTGTCTTTTTAATGTTTTCTGGTTTTGGATGCATTTTTTAGGGATATGTATTATGTTTACAGCTTACACATTTTTGATCAATTATATTTTGTTCTGGATGTCATATTACCTATGAACTCCAGCTACAAAACTGTGAGTCATTTTATTTTTTAGATGTTTTATTTGTTGGGTGGCACTTTTTTATTGTTTTGTGTTTACTCGTATTTTGCACTTTTCTAATTTTGTGTAGTTTTATTTGGTTTTCTTATGCCTTTTGATCAAGAGGTGCTTTTTTTTAAATTAAATGTTAGTTGTTTGTGGAGAAAGTGTTTTTATAAATAAAAATTATCATTTTTTATCATTCTAAATTTTTCCTTTAATTTCATATTTTATTTAGAGTGATTTTTTTAGATATATTATTTGTAAAATCGTTTATGTTTTGTTATTTAATTTTTTTAAGCCTAGTTTAGTTTTTCTTATCACTTTTTAATTAGTGTGGGAAAGTCATCCTTTTTGCCCTGATCACCCACCAAACCTTTGACTGTTAATGGTGGTTACTGACTCTAACAGTGCCCTGGGCACTGCTAACCAGTCCCAGGGCCAGTGTTCTATGTAAAATGGTATATGCAAATGAGAGCTAATTATAATTGCCTCTAACAACCTACCTTTAAGTCCCTAGTGTATGGTTTAGGGGCCCTAGTATAGATAGAGCACCCACAGGTGCACTGCTGTGGTGTCCATTGTCCTTTTAAAGGCAGGCCTGCATTGCTCATTGCTAGCTGCTTTTAAGTTAAAGTTAACCCCAAATTCAGCTTTGGAATTGAAAGTACTTCCAAAGTCCTAAACTACCTTATGGTCACCTCAAAGGTCTGCCCTAAGTGCCCCCAGAGCTGGACGCAATTTAAATATAACAACATTGGGATCCTCATAGATAATTTCACAATTGAGCAGTTTTAAGATGATTTGGACATGGTCCTACCAGGGCGTCTTAAATGTTCTAGCATATGAAACTACCTAAGTATATAACTGCATTCCGATTCCTATGTAAATGTACCCAATATAATATCAGGACAATTGCAATGATGTCTGAAATGGATTGAAGTGCCAAATCAAATTAGACGGCAGTTAAGGTCGACTCGGGCCAAAGCACAAAATTGATATTAAGAACAGGTCCTTAAGGTCCCGGTCCCAGTCACAGTTCTCCCAGTGCTGCTGCATTGCTCTTGCTCCTGTCTTCTCCTTGCTTTTCGCTCTGTTTTGTGTGTGCCCTCTCCTTGCTTTTCCCTCGTTTTCACTGCTTTCTGCTTGCTTTTCACTCATTTTCACAGCGATCTCCTCGCTTTGTCCTCTGTTTTTTTATGTGCTTTCTCCTTGCTTTTTCCTCATTCTCACTGCTTTCTCCTTGCTGTTTTCTTATTTTTTTGTTTGCCTTCTCCTTGATTTTCCCTTGTATTCACATCTTTCTCCTTGCTTTTTTCCCTGTTTTTGAGGGTCTTCTCCTTGTTTTTCCCTCGTTTCACTGCTTTCTCCAGGACCTGCAAGTGCCTGGATATCCTTATGGGTGATAAGCCGTGCTTTACAAATCCTGATTGATTGATTGATTGATTGAAGTACCTGTTCTTGATTTTCTGGACTGTAGGAACATCTATGTGATATTTCTGCTGGATGTATCAATGCAGATACTGCCTTTGTTCTATAGACATGCACAGTTTTTTGGGATTGGGATTGTTTGCTTTTTATTTGATTAGTGTTAAGAGTTTGTTATATTTTGCAGGTTACGTGTTTGGCAGCAGTATATATTAAAGGGACATTTTTGTTATGGTATTGCCCATGGATAGTATATATTTGTGCAAATGGTGGTGAGCACAATTTAGGTACTCCCTCTATCATCTATGTGTTGCACTGTGCTAGGTTTTTTAAAAGAGTGTTAATTGCTTACAGAATAATTCTGTTGTGGTTATTTTCTTTGTCATGCAGTAAGAATTCTTGTTTATCAGGTGTTATTTTTTAATGTTGGGGATTTATATTTTGTCATGTTCTATGTACTCTTTGTGCTTTACTAGTGACTCTACTTGTTCTACTTATTAGTCTTGTTAGATATCAGTGGGAAGTGGCTGACCAGTCACATCTTTAGAAACTTGAAGAATTATATTTTTACTACAGTTCCCGTGGGTTCTTTGAGCTTGTGCTCTTGAAACCTGGAAGACATTCCTAGCTTGAATTTCAGTGACGTTTGAAGGATGATTGTGTTTCCCTTAAAGTTTCAATATCGTCTTTGGTTGCGTCACTCCATAGCAAGCACTGAGATAATATATAATGCATTTCTAAGATGTCTTTTCACTGTATTTATGCCAACGACTACATTTTTTTCTAAATCATCTGTACACCGTGCTTCTGCACTTGCCTAAATTAGACACAGATGTCCCATACCACATATCTTATTGGACCTGTTTCTACTCCATACATTATCTAGCCTTGTAAAAGTCACTGTGTGACGAAACACGGGTTGGCTGTGTGTGAACATATTTTGATTCCAAATACTACCAGTGTATATGGCTTATGATTGATTCAACTATGCAAAATATATGTGTTGACCGCAATAAATTCTCCATTGGAATACAAAGAAGACTTCACTTACTTCTTACCAACGGACCTCTCACATCAGACTTTACATTTGTGTTTATAACTATATGTTCTCTTGAGTGCTGTGGTCCTAGTTCTGTATTTGTGAAACACTTCAAACAGCAACACAGTGAAAACGCACCACAAAAGGATCCCACACAGGATTTAGAAAAATAGATCATCTTTAATAAATAAAGCAAAACCAGAACAACAAAAATCCAAGCAAGAGAACCGGAGATATGCAATATTAAAGATTTTAGTGAAAATAGTGCCATAAAGCACAAAGCACCAACTGTCGATATCTGGTTGCGATGAGGCACGGGCTGGCTACAGGGACTCAGTTAGAGCAGCTGAAGAAGAGTACCTTACATTCTGGTTGCGGAGCGTTGTGTCCTCCTGTTCTGAGGATGCGTAGCACAGCAGAGGTGATGCGTCAATTCCGAGGAGCTGTAGAGCAAGGTCTTGTGTAGTTGTCAAGTATTCCATCGATAAAAGCTTGTGATGCAAAGATCGTTGTCAAGGAGGCATTGCACAGTCGAGGCGATGCATTGGTTCTGAGGAGCTGTGAGGCTGCAATGCAAAGACCTGCGTTGTTGTTGAGGCTGCCGTTGATAAGAGATTTTTGTTGTGAGGGTCTTCATCTATAAAGCTTAGCACAGGTAGCAGTTCTAATGTGGGCTGCAAGGTCGATATGGAGTCCTAGCATCGAGATAACCCTCGCAGCAGAGGTGATGCGTTGGTTCTGTTCAAGATTGCCCATGCAGCAGAGGAGATCTGTTGCTTCTGCTGGGTCCAGAGATGGGCTGGCAGAGCACTTTCAGGCCCACTTCCAAGGGTCCAGGACTGGTGTGGCACTACTTAGCAGGGTTGGACTCACAGATAGTAGAGTCCAGGTGCTGGATTCAAACCTATTGTAGCCTTCTGTCCCTAAGGCTGTAGTCAGGAGACCAGCCAATTAGCCCTTGAGTCACTGTGTGGTCTGGGGTTGAACAGATGCCAGTCCAGTCCTTCTCACCGAGGCAAAAGGGAAACAGACATCAGGGCAGCAGACCTTTGGAGCAGTAGTCCAGCAGAGTAGCAGTATTTTCTGCTGTACAGCAGTCCTTCTTCCTGGCAAGGTATCCACAGGTCCAGAAGTGTACTGAAGAGCTGGTGTCTGAGGTCCAAAATGTATGCTTGGGGCTTCTTTTGAACTGAGAGAAGCTTTTAGATGTTTCCCTTTGAAGTGCACAGGTTTCCTGCATCCCTGGCCCTGACACCAGACTAACTACAGGGGGTATGCAGCCCTTTGTGTAGAGGCAAGACACTGCCTATTCAAGAGTAAGTAGTGCTATGCCCAGCTCCGCCCACTGATCCTGCCAGTGATGGCCTATCCAGGCACAACTAAACTCTCTACTATGTTTGGCTCTCTAGGAGCAATACACAAGGACCAAATTTCAGCTACATCCAGTCATATGACCCAGTGACAGGCTGCAGGCACTGAATGGCTAAAATACCAACTGTATAAAAGTGGCATTCTCAAATTCTTATTTAAAATCCGACTTTACCATAAGAAAGGGTTTTTCATTACAATTCCAAAGACACCAAACATGAACTGTTTACCTGTTCCCATTTGGAACTTACGGCTTAATAAATGTAAAAAGGCAACTCCAATGTTATCCTATTGAAAAGGTAGGCCATGCAGTAGTGAAAAGCCCATTTAAGAGTTTTTCACTATTTGAACATGTAAAACTCAAAAGTACATGTACATTTTTTATAATACACTGCGCCATGGCCCATGGGCTGTCCAAGTCACCCTAGAGGTGACTTATATGTATTAAAAAGGAATAAAACTGCTCACACAGGCTGCAATGGCAGACCTGAGACATGGTTAAATGGCTTCTTAAGTGGGTGGCACAATCCCCCTGGAGGCTCACTAGTAGTATTTAATTTAGAGTCCCTGGGCACAAGTAGTGCCACTTTACTAAGGACTAACACACACACCAAATATGCCAATTGGTTATAAGCCAATCCTTCCATGTATTAAGGAGAGAGCACATGGACTTTAGCTCTGGTAAGCAGTGATAAAGGACCTCATTATGAGTGTGCTGGTCACTAGACAGCCAGACTCGCAGATGGCGGTCGGACCGCTGCCAATGCGCCGGTCCGAGCACCACATTACAACCCTGGCATTCAGGCTGCCAGGAAACCGTCAGTTCAGTCAGGATCAGAGTTACCGGCAGTCTAGAGGTAGGTGTTGTGCCTAATCCGCCAGGGCAGCACTACATTCAGGGCTGCCCTGGGGATTACGACCTGGTTCTCCGCCAGCCTCTTCATGGCTGTAGCATCGCCATGAAAAGACTGGCGGAGAATGGGTGCAGGCCCCCCGCCTAGCGAGCACCATAGCAATGTTCAATGTTCACTGTCTGCAGACAGTGAACATTGAGAGGGTGCTGGTGCGCCCTGCAGGCTGCAGCATTGCCACTGGCTCAATTACAATCCAGAGACAATGCTGTAGCCTGTTTCCCAGGAGGCCAGTGAGTAGAAACTCAGTTTTTCACCCACTGACCTAGCGGGAACTCTTAATAACTCTGGCAGGGCTGCGACGGCCACCCTGTCTGGAGCTGAGCGAACAGAGTTTTCCATCTGCCCAACTCAAAATTGGGCCCAAAGTGTGCAGAGTCCTAAAACCCAACCAGAATGGAGAGGAGTCATGCAGAAGGTGGAAAGTTAGGAAAGAGTCACTCCAAGAAAATGAAAGGGGACTACTGGAAGTTTTAAATCAAGGTGAATATTTCATGTAGGGTTTCAGACAACAGAGGAGGCTTTTGAAATAGCATGCAATGTTATGATGCAAAACTGTAGAAGGAAACAACATTCTGTTCTCTGTTGTTATTTCAATTTAGCAGGAACTAGAGTTTCCACCACAATCAGGCTATATATTGTGTGCAGGATATTGCCCCACTATATGCTTTTCCCACCACATTTTCGACATCTGGTAAAAGTGAGTAGGGACACACCACATGTTCAAAGCATTACAATTTGTGCATGAATACATGTGGTTTCATGCATTATTTACCATTGCAAACTGTAAAATTCAAAGTGTTGGGGGAACAAAGTATCTGAGAAATATAGAACCCCATGCTGAAAACCAGCTTTTTGTGGAAGTTCTCTCCTGCTGTTATTTTCACCTTCACAAAGTTTAGAAATTGTGAAACTGATGGAATAATGGAATAAGGTACTTTTTCAGTTACTGCAACAAGCGTGACAAGTAGGTTGTTTTCAAATTTTTGAAAACTTAGATGTGGATCCTTTCAGTCTTGGAAACCAGTACCAGGAAATTTTGTTTAGTACAACAATCGTTTTACATAACATAGTGATAAAACAACACTAATATTTATGCAATGGCAGCTATAGGAAAGGGGGCCCAATAGGAAATATTTCTTGGGTTAGGTGTAGTAAGAAACACATATTGCTACAGTTGACAGTAGTAAAAGCATTAAAGGCTCAATAAATATTTTGTTTTTTCAACTCCCCTTGGGAAAACAAGTGGACCTGTGCTAGGTCTATCTAACCTATCAACCCTTAGTCTTCTATTCTAGTTAAATGCTTTTTTCTTTTTGTAAAACTTTGTTTTGCTTTTATACAGTGAACCGAGACGCCTGAGGTATGACCCAGTCCACTGGCTAAATGCTTTTGTCTGTGACTACTACACATGAAGAAAGACCATGGCATTAATCGTATGTCCAAATTCGATATATTTATCACCAATGTTACCGGAAAAGGGGCATCCTGCCTTCCACTCATACATGCACATTACAGTACAAAACTTCTTGGACCAACCATCCTGTTCTACTTTCACAATAACCAAAACAAACCATTACTGACATTGCCACTTAATACATTTGTACTAAGCATACCAAACCAAACACAACACATCAATGGAAATCCCACAACTCTCTGAAAAGGGAGCCTAGAGTTAAGACAGTGCTTTGATGCCATACTAATGGTAGGAGGCACTATACAGATGCAGATAACATCATGTGGCCCACTCCTTGACTTGCCTCTTGCAAAGCTCCTCTCCACAGTCACACAACAGCTTATTATACTCTGTACAACTAAGTATATGATGCACCCTTCACCATAGCAGAACAATGTCAACCTCCGCAAAACAACACAGCAGCCCAGTGATCTCAACTCGCTGCAAGTGGGAGGGGACTGACAGCCTCTGAAAAGAGCATTTTGTACAAAGAGTTTTGCTCTTCAGAGTATGAGCAGTATAAAGTCATTCACAAGGGTAAGAAGGAATACACAGGCTCTCTGGAGATGCTAATGACTCATGACTTGACCTCCTTGTATGCAGCTATTTTGGGCAGATGGGAGCTAAATGCGCCCAGATTAAGCTTAAGACGTACAGTTTCTGACACAGGAAGACCTGAATGTTCTCCCGGCCCTTGAAATCTTCCCAAGCCTTTTACAGACCACAGTTTGCAGCACGTGGCATGTAAAAGCCATCACCTCTTCGAGGACACAGTTCTGCAATGCTTAATTTGTACTGGGGTTGTAGAGAATGGAGCCTGGGGCTTATTTTTCACCACCAGGAATTGACCCAGAAAGAGAGAGAAAGGCAGAAAAGGAAGAAAAAAAGAGATAGGAAAATAGTGACTAAAGGCGAAAACAGGTATGGAAAAGAAGGCGTTATAAAGACAGGAAGCATAAGATGGTGGCGTAAAGAGACAAGAAAAAATGCAAGACAGACTTTGACATTTGGACATCCCTTGCATAGCAGTGCTGGTGGTGGGTTCCTAGGGGAATCTTTGAGCCCATTCACTCATACAATAATACTTTTGTTGCACATGAAGTACTGAATTGTAGACTCTGAAAACTAAAGCCCATATTTATGGGAAAGTGGTGCAGTGCAACGCAGCAAGTCACCTGTTGCGCTGCTCTTTATTACTGGGAAAGGGCAGGAATGCACATTATTTAAGGCATATGGCGCATTACTGTACATTCCCTGTGTGCTGGGGCATAATGGGCGGCCTAGTGCCAACCAAGGTGCAAGAGTGCCTGAGTTGCATGTAGGATTGTTTTGTGCAGGAAGGGCTACCTTCCCGCACAATCCTGCACAAAGACAATCCTGGGAGGCATATCTTCTTTCTATGCATGCTGCGGAATGCAGCACACATAGAAAGAGTAAGAAATGCATTAAAATAAAGATATTCCTCCTGGTTATTCCTCCCCAGAGGAGGCGTAAGGTTTTGGCGCATTCCCAGGTTTACAAGTTCTTGTAAATCTTGGAATGCGTCAAAGCCCATGGGAGCTACGTGGGAACACCCTTGCAATGCCCATGGAATGCCTTCCTGGAGCAGAGTAATAAAATGCAGCAATTTGTGCTGTGTTGCCTAACTCCATATTTTGGAGCCACTCAAAGCCACACAATATGGCTTTGCGTGGCTTCAAAAATATAACGTAAGGTTTGCGTCACACATGTACCACCTTTAGAAAACCGCTCATAAGTAGTCCCCTAAATACTTGTGATCAGGGGAGAATCTTAATCAATGAGATCAAAGAACTTAACAGCTCTGAGGTTTCCTAGTAGCCATCATGGTGTGAACAACTAAAGAAGATGGTGCTATGAGGAAGCATGGAGAGTGGCAGCAGGTCTTAAGGAGATGTATGTTTGAGGATAAGAATAAGTATGACAATGGAAGAGATTTCAATATTCTGAAAAGAAAACAACCGTTTTGAATCTCTACAAACCTTACCAAGCAGCCAGTAAAATACTTTGATTGATGAATGCATTTACTGCACAATGAGGGATAGAGGGTGAGTAGAACATGGGAGCGTGAGACATTTATTTTTAGTTAGTAATTTGCTCTTATTGAAGCTTACGTCCAAGGAGCAAGTGAGTGCTTCTGTGAAATGTAAAAAAAAAGTATATTTGAAAAAGCTTTCAAATAGATCCATCTGAGGCATTTTAAAAATGGATTTTTTACATCATGCACTGGCTGAAAGGACGAGTACTTCACTGTACAGATGAAAATGTTATTGTAACAGGAGCAGCTCAAACAGGAAATCAAGATTACATCACTTTTGTCCTTATTCACAAAGGTTTTTGGCGCAGCTCACAAAAACGCCATTTGTGGTTTGAAATTCCGCACCTAGCACACCACCTTAGGCAGCAATAATGCATTTGCTGTGTGGAGGGGACTAGTTCCAAGCTACACCTGGAAGTATCTCCATGCCAGTTCATTAGATAGTTCAGAAAATGTATCCAGTAGAAACTGTTTTCTAACTGCCTACCTTGAATTCCACTAAAAGGCTAAAGCCACCCACAGTTTGATCATGTTTTAACCACATAAACGCTTTTTGCGTCATTGCCTCAGCAGGAGACCGGATGCCATCCAAATGCTGACCTCCGGCTATTTCTTATTTCGTACTTACCTTTTCATTTAAATTAATAAAATGCATAATCCCTTCTGTGTCTAGGTTTATTATGTTATTTCACTTCACTTTTAATTCCTTTTCGACGTTCTTTTATTCAAAATCGATGTGCTTTTCTGCAACCTAGGCCAGAAGCACTATTTCCACCAAAAGAGCAAAAGATTAGCTTATCAATAAATGAAACAGGCAGTGGTAATGCCAATAGGCCTGGCTTTAAAGAAATGTTGTTTGATAATGTGACGTATTGCAAGTAAATAGCATCGGCATAGACAAGTGTTTGTGTGGAAGCAAAGATCTGTAGAGTAATATTGGTGAAGGTTAAAAGGTCAAGTGACAGTTGCACTATCAACCAGACATAATAATCCACATAGGTTAATGACTACCCTCTGCCCATCTCTGCTGCTGCCAGAGAAAAACAACATAAATTATTTAGTTATCTAAGACACTTTAATAGTATTCCAATGTTGTGTGTCTCAAAGTTCAGCTCTAGGCAGCAGGATAAATAAACACAATGATCACAACTGCGCAAAGGGAAGCACTTTTTTGTGGCAGCACATAACTTCTGCCCAATCAAAACATGTACTCCTGGCTCCAAATATGTGGGTGGACCTAAAGCCCCTCTTTAGTGATGTTCACATAGTTGCCTGGTTGTAGCTGTGCTGTCAAGCCAGACCATAAAAAGAATACTTTTGTTGCACGTGTAAGGAAACAATTATTTCACCATTGATAGGCAAATGTAGGAACGTAATTTTTGTCATATGAATATTCCTCACCTCAATGAGATGTGGGGGAACTTTTCAGCAGAAGTGCATACTAGGAAAAACAATGTTTTCTTCTAACTAGTTAATTTCAGTGCTGCCTCTTGGCCCCCACAAACAAAGTACAGTCAAAAGAAAAAAACATGCCTCACATTGGTTCTGCCATGGTCTCAATCAGAATGTAGTGCTAAGTGAAAAAATCTGGAGCAAGTGGTATTAACACCCAGTTTTATGCATGGAGCATTACGTGTTTCACATTCATTTTATTCAATCATGGGTTTTCACATGCACATTTCCTCCAGGTACTAGGAAAGATGGGAGACAAGTTAATTTTGTTGCATATCGGTCTTAGGGCCTGATTACGAGTACAGCCTTCCGACCGCGACATCCTTGGCGCTCCAACGGCCAGATTAGGATGCTGACGGTTGGACCGTCACAACACCGCCGACACCGCCAGGATCATAGATCCCGCAGTGCCAGCGATGCAGAAAGCGGTGGTCAAGCATGGTAGTGCCCATGGAGGCACCATAATGCATATCACATATTTCCTTTCCACTAGCTTTTTCATGATGATGTCACCGCCATGAGAAGGCTGGTGGAAAGGCAGAGTTGGGGCCACAGGGGGGCCCCACCTGTCAGCACACTCTGAATATGCACTGTCTATGCACTCTCTCTGAGAGCTGAAGCCAATGCTGTCGCTCTGTATCCACCTGCCAGTCCGACAGAAACATCCTAATATGGCAATGGGGAGGCCGTCAGCTTGGCAGCAGCCTCCCCACTGCCATATTGGCAGTCCAGCGGTCGAACCGCCTTAATCTTAATCAGGCCTTAGACCGTTGTGAAATGTTTAACATATTCTGGGAATACTCACTGAATTAGGTGCATCTGACTGATGAATTAGTTTACCTCTTTCTGGAAGATGTAGGTTCCAAAAAACACTAACTCTTGGTGTTTGCAGGATTTCTAGCAACAAGCTCGCAGAGAGTGGGGGAGCTCCCAAAGCCACCTGATGAGCACATCCTTCTCAAGGTACTGTGTTCTAGTGGTAAACAGATATCATGGCTGTATAAGAAGGACTGTCTGATCTAAGCACTCTGTCGATAAAAATAGGATGTGCTTGCACACTGCGCAGGAGTTCACTACACCTTCCTTTTAGTTTATGCAGTAGCAGGGCCTCATGCAAGCAGCTATATTTCCATCTGTATTTCACAGGATCAGTAGAACTGTGTCTCGTAGCAAGTGTTTAATTTGTCGTAAAAAATAAGTGCAGAGCCTAAAGTTATTCTTAGGTGCCCACTGGAAGTGCTGCCGATTGCCAGTGTTGCCAAATATCGAGTCTGCCTAGTCTTGAATCCACCTTCTACATCTTTCTTCCCCCACTCTGCTCTTCCTGTCTCGTTAATTCACTCTGGCAGATTCTTTTCTATCTCTGGTTTCTCCCTTCTTTGTTTTTTCCCTTTCCGTTCCTTCTTTTTCCATGTTCTGTGCTGCGCTGGGATCAAGATTGGGCCAGTTCAATTGATGAAATGAAAGTTTGACTGCTCAGGAATGAGTGTGGTACCCACAACTCAGAACCACTGGCAGAAATGAAGCACTATTGCTATCTATCCGACATGTGGAAGGGAGCGATGGACGACCTCCTCGTGTGTTAAATGTTAGTTGGATTCCTGTGGAATAGCTCTGCAGTGGAAAAGAAACACTGAGCTTCCCCTGTCGTATGCATGCATGCATGTGGCATTTGCATTGCTAATATCCCTCTGAAAGACAGCAGCAAACTGTAGAAGAACAAAGGCAAAAATAGGATCAATTAATGTTTGAAAGGGTTAATGGGTTCTGAAATTAAAAGCAAACTTACTGTGAGGCGGTGTAGTGTTTTTTAAAGAGGTGTGTCTTCGGTGGGGGGGTCGGGATCTTATAGAGAAGAACATGGCTTGCTCCATGGGTGTCTGTAGAAATTTGTTCAGGGAGGGCGTAATTTTAACATCATCCTTCCTGAGGCAACGTAACACTACAACAGCTATAGTGCTACGCTGTACTGTGAGCCTGCTCCCCCTTGACCTACCCGTCTTCACCCCCCCGCGGACGCCCATGACTCGCACCATCCTGAAAACCAGCTGCATCTTTAACAAGGCAATCACGACCAGCACCCCGCTTATCATACAGACAAACTCATTATCTCTGGTGGTTCCAGCAGCCAGGACACTATCAGACTGCAGATTAGGAAGTGTAAAAACAAAATTAAAAAAACAAGACATCAGGCCTTTTCCACCTATGCACCCAGGATCTGGCACAACATCCTTCTATCCAGCAGGACTGCCTCAAATCTGCTACTATTTAGGAAAGAGTTGATGGCACCCCTCTTTATAGAACACTACATCACAATGCAGTTACAATCCAATAAACTGAGGCCTCTCCCATCACTCACTATGCTTGCTTTGATCCTGTATCTGATCCGCTGCCTTTCCAGCTAGGTTCATGCTATACAAATACCAGATACATACACATAAGAACTGGCCTGTGGAGGTTTACACCTGCGAGCATTGTATTACAGCATCAAATTACACTACCCCGTTTATATTTCTTGATGTCGTTTGCTATTCCTGTTGCGCACATCACTTGATTTGCTCACCACTTGCTTTACCGCCAGGGGCGGCTCCTCCATTAGGGCAGAGGAGCGTTGCCTCCTCTTCCCGCCAGCAGCGGCAGCTGCAAAACCTTTAAAAGAAAACGATATTAAACTTTGTTTATTATCATTTTCTTTTAAAGGGGTGGGGCCACGGGGTACACTCCCCCTCACTGCGCATGTATGTTAGGCCGGCCGTCTCGGGCCGGCCTAACACACATGCTCAGTACGCTCTGCCCAGCCCAGCAACACAGTTGCCAGGCTGGAGAGAGCAGCCACAGGCTCCCAGTCTGCCTGGAACGCCCTCGCTGGGTGCTCTCAGCCAATCCTGACGCTACTCAGAGCAGCGTCAGGATTGGCCGCAGGGCAGGCTGGGAGCCTGTGCCTGCAGCGAGGATATGGGGGAGTGGAGCGGAGCGTGGCGTTAAGGTAAGTGCTGTTTTACATTATTTTTTATTTTATTTTAATTTCCCTCCACCGCCCCTTCTGCTTGCCACAAGCTGCTCCTGTTTACCGCACTCTTTTTTTAAACAGTTATGCAACTATTTATTGACAATGCTAAAAATTTATTTTTTTTAAATCTTGGGGACAGAGGAAGCTCTACAATTCAATGTCTAACAAATAAGCATAATATGTTGGAAATAAATGACACCCAACTGATAGATATGACGTCAAGACTGAGGTGTTGCGTCACCACTATATGTCTGTAAATTACACTCGAAGGGCTGCACCACCCTCCGATCTAATAATATATGAGCACATCGTGCAGTGTGGAAATAAATCACAGAGAAAATCTATGGTTTTGTAGGCATTTGTGGTGCCACATATTAGTGATGTTTACAACAAAATCAAGTGTACGGACATTTTTGTACTTCCCGCCTCTGACATTCAACGATTTAAACATTTATTCCGGTTTTGAAACCTCTCAGAAATATTTAACTAGATTATTTCATGCAGTAATAAAACAAACAAAAAACAAATAATATTAACATATGGCTAACAACACATGTTTAATAACCCCTCCACACGAACACATCCCCGTCTGCGCCCCGGGAGGCGTGCCGCACGTGCTTCGGAGGGGCGACAAAAACGAGAGCCCAGGGCCTGCCATGAGCTATCTTTCAGATTCATGGAGGATGCTATCATTCCGTCTTGAGCGTGGGGTTGCCATGGTTACGGGATCCCCCAATCCCAGACTGCCAGGTCAGCTCTCACCACTCTTACAGCATCTTGCATTACGTCTTGTGAACTCGACGGTTCTATTTTTGGAGCCGGCTCCTTCCAGCGTGAGGGAACAGTTTCGTCTTCGCCTGGCATTCTCTCGCAGAGCCTCGTCGCCATGTCGTTTCACAGAGCGCCTCGAGGTTTTAAGCGCTCGCGAAGTATTGATCTGTGGCCCCGCGATGGCAGGATGGTTTGGATTCAGAACTGGGACCCGCTTTGAAGACGCATAGAAAGAATCCTGTCGCTCAGAACAAAGTAAAAAGCTGAAGAAAGCGTTTGTGGCTTTCTGCCCTGTAACTGACATTCACATTTGCATATTACGCAACTAAATCTGCATAGCTGCCTGAAGCTTACCACTCTCGAAGACAGTTAAAACCGTTTGTTTGGTTTGCATTTCGTTCGGTTTGGAAATCATAAGTCAGTCATCATATAGATTTGCATTTCCATATAAATCTGGCCCTGCAGGAAACCGCGACATTTAGAAACATACATTTCAAATTACGTCATGCGTGCATACAAGCACTGATTGGTACAATGTCTATCATCTCGAGTCACACTAAACATCACCTGAATGATTACGGGTGGAGGGCACTGTGATTGGAAATAAAATTCAAGAGATGCTCTACTAGCCAAAAATCATGGCTCTCGAGTTTCATAAGATCAACTCACAATTCGAAATTCGTAATAAAGCCCAGTGATGGCAATTATGGCAATTTTGTGCGTGCAGGTGCACGCGTGTGGGCCTGTGTGGATATCAGGGAGATCCTGGAACAAGTATAAGACTTCAGGACCCTGGTCAGCAGTTTGGCAAATGTTACGGAGAATTAGACGCCAGCTGCCAAGACAGCTTTCATTTTTGTCTTTCTTTAGCGTCATTGACAGGAAGATCTAAATCAAAGGCTCTTATGCCACCTTACATTCTTCTGATATAGAAAAAAACAGGGTCATATTGCAGGTAAAGGAGCCTTTAACATAGACCACCTTTTGTTTTTAGACAATCAACAAGAAAAAATACCTTGTCCCAGAGACACTTATTAGAAGCCTCAGTAAGACATTGTAGGAAGGGGAATAAGAATGGGTGGTGGGTAAGGTGATGGTGGAGCACAATTGGGAAAGAAGGCGGGAGGGAAGAGAAATGAGAGACAGTAGTGGGTGAATAAGAAGTGCACAGCTGAAGGCAAGAACACGATTGGTTAGTCTGTGGGGGAACAAGGATCACACAGGGGAAAAGGAAGAGCGGATCGAGGAACAAGAGAGGATGGTTGGTGGGAGACACTGAGAGCAAGATACACAGGGAGAAGCTACCAGGAGTTGATAGTGATTCCTACAGTTATAAAGGAGTACCTCATACAGTTAAATGAAAGCACTAACAGTGAAAAGTATTAGATGAGAGAGAAATACTCCACTGGGCTTAGTCAAGATGTGATTGACAAAGTATCAAACCAATGGCTGAAGAAGGCTGCTTATTACCAAGCCAACAATTAAAGGTGTCTGACTCAAAGGTCACTCTCATATATTATAAACAAAAGTACTGTTGGAGAGCAGTGCTTTGAAACCACATGTAAATAGTGGATTGAGGTGCCCAAGCTGTTATACTTTTTACCTCTGTCTGCAGCCTTTGATCCATTTACCCAGGCCATTATCACCACTGAATTAGTTGCAGTAGACATTTCAGGCCATAGATTAAGAATCCTCCTTAGATGGCAGATTACAGTTATTACCTCATCACCCCTTCAGCTCTGAACCCCAAAGCCTAAATTAGAAGTCCTTTTCTGACTCATACGCACACACACACACACACATGCACGCACACACACATACAAAAGACCAAAGGTAAAAGGGATGTTCCGATTAGATGTAAGTGTCAGTTAAAGCATAAAGTTCTAAACGAACAAACCCACTGAAATTCACCAATTATAGTTACTTCAAGTAATTATAACTCTTGTCCTAAATTAACTATATCTCATGCCCCGCCATGCACAGTGTCGTCATTAATGATTTCATTTCAGATGTTTCATTGATATTACCAATGGTGATACAGAACATCATGAGTGATGTAATATGTGAGTTAATTAGCAGTGCATGGAGAGGGCATGAGTTACAGTTAATTTAGGGAACGGGTTATAGTTACTTGAGATCACTATAACTCGTGAATGTCAATGGGTTTGTTAATTTAAAACAATATGTTTTAACTGACAATTGCACCTAACCATAACTTTAACGTTTGTTTTTTTCAGTGAATTTCTAAGATTTTGTTAGTGCAAATTATTAAGATATTATTACCATACCTAACTTTAATGTGACTTTAAGCTTTGGTTTTATCAGTGAATTTCTAGGCTTTATTTTTAATGTAAAGTAATATTATCACACGTACTGCCAGCCACATGCAGGGCATGGTCTTTGGCTGTGTGCAGTGTGGGTTTGGCTGCAATGTTTTACCTGTGGCCAGGTCCTGTTTCCAACACCCCCACACAGTATGCCAACCCCATGCCGCACACAGCCTTTGACCATGCGCAAAGGGAGATAGGTGTGCATAGTAGACTGTGGGGAGGCACTGGCCTCTCCCCTGAGACCTCTCCCCAGGGTGACAGGTGTGCATAGTAGGGTGTGGAGTGGAACTGGCCTCCTCACTGACACCTCTTCCCAAGGTAATGAGCATGCATAGTTGGGTGTAGGGATGGACTGCCCTCCTGAGGCCTCTACCCGGACCAAAAGTGTGCATAGTAGAGTGTGAGTAGGGACTGGCTTTTTTACTCAGACCTCTCCACAGGGCAACAGAAGTGTGTAATAGGGTGTGGGGAAGGACTGTCCTCCTCACTGAGACCTCTCCTCAGGGTGACTGATGTGCATGAAGAGGCTGGATCCTCTGCTGGGACCTCTCTCCTGTGCAGCAGGCATGCATAGTAGGATATGGGGAGGGACTCTCCTCCTTGCTGAGTCCTCTCCCCAGGGTGACTGCTGTGCATAGAAGAGTGTGTGGAGGCACTGGCCTCTCCGCTGAGTCCTCTCTCCAGGGTGATAGGTGTGCAATGTAGGGTGAGGGGAGGAACTTGCCCCTCCACTGATAACTCTCCCAAGGATGATGGGAATGTGTAGTAGGCTGTGCCACTGCACTGTCCTCCCCACTAAGACCCCTTCTCATGATAAGTGTGCATAAAAGAGTGTGAGTAGGTACTAGCCTCTCTGCTCACAAATCTGTCCAGGATGATGGGCATGCGTAGTAGGCTGTGGGAATGGACTGCTCTCCTCGCTGAGTCCTCTCCTCAGGTTGGTTGGTGTGCGTAGCAGGGTGTGAGGATGGACTGGCGCCTCCTCTCATAGCCCTCCCCAGAACAACCGGCATGTGTAGTAGGGTGTGGGGATGAACTTGTCACTCCACTGACACCTTCCCCCTAGGCAACAGGTGCGAATAGTAGGGCGCGATGAGGGACTGGACTCTCCATTTTTTTATGATCTCGCAAGAGTTTAGCAAGAGTTTCCCACAACCCCCCATGGGATTGTAATATTTTTTTTAAAGGATTCACAGTTTGCTTCATCACACTATTAATGCCGCATAGACCTGCTCTGCATTACCAAGAGTCAGATGCCTCTACCCTGCTCCCTTATATTGCTTTTTCTGATCATTTTCACAACATCAGAATTCTTCTCCAAATTCAGTAATGGTGGCTATTTCATTTATTTTTCTCCAACATTCAACCAATCAGAGCGCAAGCTCCTGCAGGACTCTCCCATGAGAGCAAGATAGCAGGTGGGAAAAAAGCCGTCTCGACCAGATTGCTCTACTCAGGATCTTAAATAGATTTATTCAAGCAAAATGACGCTGCAAACTCCAAAGCGTTTAAACTCAGATTGAGTCTTGTTCATGGTCCCCAAGTCCTACCTCAATGGAAATTATATTTGTTTAGACTGTCCTGCCTGCAATGAAGCATTCTGCATATATATATGATGGCGGCGTTTTAAATGAAGTGGAATATAGAGACACTTAAGTCCTTTCTCACTTATGATTAATCATTAACAAGGATAATTATTTAAAGATGTCTATGTGAATACCTGAGGTGTGGCCAGCATTTGAGAAAGGCAATGGAGCTGAAATGTGTCATTTTTGGCCATTCTAAAAGATTGTATGTTAACCCACAGATTGCCCCTTTTGGTCCGCGTGGAGAGCCATTTGTTGTGGATATTTGTAAGCGCAAGCCACCTGTGGGACAGGAGTCACCTGTCACAAATGAGTTCGGCAGTTGGAGTGGCGTTTGGTGAACTATATATATATATATAGATATATATATATATATATATATATATAGAGAGAGAGAGAGAGAGAGAGAGAGAGAGACATTCCGTATTGGGTGAAGCACCTTATTAAATAAAGGAAGAAAAGTGATCTTTTGTCCGGCGGTTGTTCCTTCGTTGAAGCAGGAGTGCTGTAAATTTGTGCTGTGGTGCAGCTGTTTGGGGAGCTGAATCTCACCTATATGAACAACATATATATTTATATACACACACATATATATAAAACCTATTGGTAGTCCCCAGTAGATAGCTAGGACCAAGTTTCCATAGGAAGAACAGTTTTTGTTTTGCTAATACCTTTGGCACTGTTTCACAAACTTCTCAAAACTAGTTTGCCACTCACGTGCAATTTTCCATAGGGATTTTGAATAAGACTATAGCCTGAACTGCTGAATAGAATTACACAAAATTTGGAAGAAAGCTAGTTCTTGGTCCAGAAAGAAAGAGTGTTTTTTTATAATTTGGTGCAAATCTGTTCAATAGTTTTGGAGCTATTGAAAGAAAAATAAATATAGATATCTAGGGAGGCAGATCCATAGTGGATCTATCGCGGCACATCCATGGATCCATGCGCCAAAGCACAGCCCTGAATGGCTGGCTGTAAGCTGAGAGAAAAGTTGCATCTGCCATTTTGGACAAATAGAGCTGAAAAGTGACATATTGGGTCAGAACAGAGGTATCCTGACCCCCTAGGACAGATGGAGGGGCTGGGACCCCTCATGGGCAAAAATGAGTCCAAAATGTTTTTTAAATCCAATCCGTGGATCTGATGCAGCAGTCAGTGCAGCCCCCCCAGTGTAAATCTATGACTGATCCGTGACTCCAGAGCCAAATGGAAACAAATACACCCACCCACACACTCACTCACCAAACCCCCGCCTCGTCCAAGTGCACAGCATGGGGTTGTCTACATTTAAGGATTGGCCACAGGGACTTTATAGGGATGTTATTCTTAGGAATTAACATTTAAAAAAACCTTAGAAATTCACTAAAAAACAAAGGTTACAAGGACGTTATAGTTCAGTTCAGAATTTACATGCACAAAACCATAGAAATTCAGCTGTTATAGTAAGAGTTATCTCAGGTAACTTTAGTTCATGCCCTAAGGTAGCTATAGTACGTGCCCTCGCCATGCACTGCTAAACATCTGCACTAAAATTATGAGAAAAAGATGCATGGAGTAGGCATGTGCCCCCCCCCAAAAAAAAACAAGGCCATTGCCAGGCCCTTGGGTCCAAATCTCAGAGGGCAAGTTAAATGTTATGGGGAGGAGGGCATGCGGACACCCTACCCGAGCCACAGTAGGGCCCTGAGGACTCCCGGCCCAGCGGGAGCAGAAAGAAAAGCTTCTCCTGCCAAATAGAAGCAATGCCAGCTCCCACCGCACCCGGTATGGGTGCTGGTAGGGGAGCCAGCTGGGCAGCACGGGCCATGGGCATACCCTACAGTCCCCAGCATTAGAAATGTTGTAGGGTGCCCCAGGTGGGCACCAGGGCACGCCATGGTTAAAAATATATATTGTCCATCCCTAGAGAATATGGTTGCTTGCAGGGCGTTGTCATCGCCCCAGAAACCCCCAACAAAAATTAAAGTTGTGGATGTCTTAGGTGGGACCAGGACACCCACAAAAAAATAAAATCTGACTTTTAAAAAGGGAGAATAATGAATGAGCATCCGGAGCCGCACATTCAGTCGTCACTGCTCCTAGCAGGGAGTGCTTCATAATGCCCATTTGGGGGTAATTATATACGTTTTGCTGCTGGTGGTGCCCCCAAGCTGGGCAGGGATACCACTGACATATTTTAGAGAGGATAGGGAATGCAGCAGCCTCCTGCAAATACTTAAAAAATAGCCCTTAGTTTTCAGGGGTTTACAGAATATGACCCCAGGAAACATTATCACCATTTTCAAGCATTCACAGAGATGGAGGTTTTGATCTTCAGCTTGGGAATGCAGGGATCTCCTGTGGCTGGTTTTATGGCTGCATTATGTGCCTGAAGAGTGTAAATAGAGACTGACACACGTTTACTGTTTTTCTTTTTTACTGCACGTGCTTTATTGAAATGTTTCTTGACAAAACCAATGGGCCTTGTTTTTATATATTGAAAGTAACACTTACAAATACATTAGAAAAACCTGGAATTTGTTTTTAAAACTAAAGTGTTATACTTAGGAATTTAGAAAAATCTTAAACATTCTCTGGAAAAACAAAGATTAAAGTGAGGTTATAGTGGAGTGAAAATGTTAGTTAAAACATAGCACTTTAAACTAAAATAAACCACTGAAATTCACCAGTTATAGTTATTACCAGTAACTATAACTCATGCCTTAAAGTAACTGTAACTCACAGCCCGCTCAATGCACTTCTAAAACCCTCCCAAATTACATTATTCATGACATGTTGTATACCATCATTGATAATGTCACTGAAAAACCTGAAACAACATAATTGTTGACAATATGCCATTCCAGATCACAAGAATTTGGAAACCAATCTCTTCTACCGACTGCCTCTCACAGCTTCCCTCATATCTCTTTTAACTAAATTCCTCTAAGATGGAAGTGCTGTAAGAATGCTTGGTCTAACTCTCTTTAAAGAAAGTCTGTGGTTTCCTTTCATGGGTCAACCTCTGTCCCCCAGCAAAAACTGTTTGAAACCTCAGTAATCACATTCAGAGCAACTTATGTTTGGAAGTTGAAGGTAGCTATTGCATGCTTATTTTAAATGAAAATACTTAGGAGAATCTTAACCTATAGAGAGTCCAAACATCATGTCATTGTTACAAGCGTTCTATCTAAATATTAATTTATTTACATTCATCTGCACCTATATTGATTTCACAGTGTCGACTACCAACATCTCATAAAGATAAATCCATGTGGTGTTAAGTCTAACCCATCTATTCTTCCCTTTGTATGCTTATTAATATGCCATATTCTGGAATCAATATAACTGCTGATTGCTGATCATTATTAGTGATTTCAATATTTTGACATGCAATCTTTTTTTACCAATGTCTTGTTTCAATATAGATTGGATTATTTTAATATTGTATATCTGGTGGCCACAGAGAGGCATTTAAACCATCTCCAAAAGGTCCAAAATACAGCTGTTTATCAAATTAGAGACCTGTCCATCTGTTACCACATTCCCTCTGCTATGTTAGTCCATATTCTAAGTCATCTTGTTTCACACCAAATCCATCATCAACTGCAGCAGGGCTTCTTGTATTTACAATCCATGATTTTATGTAGTTTTTCCCTATCCATTTAATTATAAATCCTCCCTAACCAATACAGCCACAGCCAGCATGTTTTGTGGTAATACGTTGCTTCTTCAGGGCTCAAAACATTATTAGGATGATTGGTAATTCAAAATGTAATAGTTTCCAGTAAATAGACGCAATTCACATGTGCTGCCAATTTCTTTTTAACATGCCCTGTAGCTGATATGGTAAGCCAGTGCCATCTGATTCCACAACTAACCTATCACTGTAGCACAAACCTGCTCTGTTACTTCTTTGTCATGTCACACCAGGAGTGGACATGACCAATCTAATGTTCCACCACACTAATCATGACAGTCCCTATTACAGTGCTCAGATCTTATTGAAAGCAAAGATATATTACAATGTGGCCACAAATAAATCAAAACATAAAGTACCAGGTTTCAGAAGTATGGACACCCAGTTATAAACAAGCATTGGCAAAGCCACTACGTTTGTAGTTGGCCACCAGCCTTTTGGAAATTCTTTTGTTTTATTGTGAGTTTTGCAAAACTGTTGTGTTGCGGAAGCTGCTGGGCCCTCAATAAATCTAAAGAAAAATACTGGCTAAAGGCAAAAGTGTTTTTCTGGTCGCAAAAGTACACATTGCCATAGTACATAAGGCACTGTAGGGAACTTACTTTGTGTATGGATATGCTCCCTGCGAAAGGGAAGACTGTTGTAACTCACAATTAAGTCAGTCAATGGCTGAAGTGGGCTAACATTTCACTTTAATGGATAGAAATGGAGTGAGGGGGAGGAAAATGTGAATGACACAATCACAGACTAATGGATGAAGTCTGGTTGAAAACCCCAAAATTACTATGCCATATATACTTTTAGTAAAATCAAAAGGTCTTGACTATCACAGACCTAAAAAAGCCATTGTTCTGGCATTAGATGCCAGTCTTGCTTTTGAGAAAGAAGGCAAGAAAAAACGGAAGGAAGGAAGGAAGGAAAAAGGAAAGAAGAAGAGCAAAAAAGAAGGAAGACAAAAAAGAAGGGAGGAAGGAAGGGTTTGAATGCTTATTTAATGCCCAGTTATTAAAAAACATTACATATACTCACATAAAAAATAATACATTGACCTGAAACCTGTGCGCAATATACAAAGAAAAACTGTTAAAAAAGCTTCAATGATTAAAAGTTGTTTAGTTGAAACATCCACCGATTTTACAATATTTCAAGTAAGTTTGTAAACCTGGCTTGAACAAAATGGAATACTGATGATTTCCATCATCATGTTAGAGTCATGAAAGCATCAGCAGTCCAGCTGTCCAATAGCGGCCTTAACAGTCTGTAGGACAGGGGTGGGCAGTTCCAGGAGAAAGAAGGGAGGCAAAAAAGGAAGAAAGGAAGGAAAAAATGAGGAAAGGAGGGAATGTGGCACAAAGGAGAAAGAAAGAAAAATGAAAAGGCAAAAAAGAAAGAAAGAAAGGAAGAAAGGCAAAAAAGGCACAAAAGGAAGAACATAAAAGAAAAACACCAAGAAAGAAAGAAGGATAGGGGCAAAAAGAAAGAAAGAGAAAAGGAAAGAAGGCAAAAAGAGAGAAGGAAAGAAAGAATGAACAAAAAGAAGAATAAATGCAAAAAGAAAGAAGAAAGAAAGAAGGTAACAAAGACAGGAAAAGAAAGAAGGTACTAAAAAGGAAAGAAGGCAAAAAAAAAAATACCAAAGGCAAAAATGAAAGAAAGAAGGCAAAACAAAGAAAGAAGGAAAGAAGGCATTAAGAAAGAACAATGGAACAAAAGTAAAAAGAAAGTAAGACGGACAGAAGGCAAAAAAGAAAGAAGTAAAGAAGGCAAGAAATAAAGATGAAAAAAAGGAAAGCCAAAAGGAGAGAAAAGTAAAAGACGAAAACAAAGAAAGAAAAGAATAAAGCCTCTTTCAGTAAGTAAAGTACCCATATTATTTCAGTAAAATCAAAAGGTCATGACTAACAGTAGACCTAAAATTATACTGTGTTGTCCCTTTACTGGTTCATTCAGTTCCTAAGAACTTTATTCATTTGATGTTCATCATAAGGACTGTCATGGGATAAAAACATGTCTACACTTTGTAATGGACCATTCCTTGCAGCTAAATCTGCTTTAATGTGTGTTAGGTCTGCTCCATCCACATAACTCCCCTTCATTGCCAACATCTATATGCTTGCAGTGTGTTGTAGTGCCACCAGGAGGGCTGTCTATGTAGAGCCTTAGTATTCTGCTATCACTACAGAATAATGTGGCTGTTTTTGGCAGATGTGGTCTGCCCTGGGATAGGAGTGATGTCAAAGGAGTATGAAAGGTAGGAAAGAAGTAGACATGGGGGACAGGATTCAAACCATCATGTGAAGTTTGTCCGGCTCACTTAAGGTGTCGCATACAGCAGTCCGGTTGGCAGAGACCAGTCTCCGCCACCTGGCTGGAGGACCAAACACCACATTTAGCGATCTCCACCTACCTTGCAGGGATCTTTGCGCCTTCAGTGCATCCACCGGTGTGGCATATGTAACTGAACAGATAAGTGCTAAGCAGGCACTCTTTATTCCACCTCAATATAAATGTTTTGTTCTACTGAAATAAAGTCCCACATCAGGAGTTTGCTTCTGTGAAACAAAAAGATGCATTGGCCCTGCGCATCAGGTAATTGGTGATGGGAGCCCCGCCTGCATAGGGCAGGGCTACAGTCTCTGTGACCCTGCACCCCTGCGGTGGATGCGCTGCCAGGTCATGGGTTGTTAATGGCAGAGCCAGGCAAGAGTCCGCTGTTGTACACCTCGTGGTTCTCCAACTCTAGATCAGGTAAGGGGGATGCAAATTTGAAGGACTGGACGTACGAGAGATGGGTATCCTTTGTGGATCTGACACCGGGGTGGAGTTTAGTGTCAAGGGAAAATAGAAGAACCAAAAAGTCTAGGATATATATGTCGATGCTCAAAGGCTTTCCAGACGAGGAATAGGTACAAATGATCTTTATATTTCAGGTAACTTATTAGAGCTATTAATTGAAGTTTTCTGTAATTTATAGAATAGCTGAACATATTTACCTAAAAGGAGAATTGAAGACAAAAAGCAGTTTTCAGAGGAGGAAATAGTTTGGGGCAAAAAAGCGAAGTATCACTGGAAAATGTTTTAATAACTGACTCAAGTTCTGCCATCCAAGTGTTAAAGCTCGGTTGCTAGCTTGCATTTATGAGGACTTCAGCCTGGGATATGGCCAGGTCCATTTTCTTCCATGTTGCTAGCAAAGGACATGCAAACAAAATGTACATGTTTCCGAGAATGCGACAAAAGTGTAAATGAGCCTCGAGATATGCCAAAAAATAATAATAATAAGGGTTTTTTTGTCTGGAGCTCTCTAGCTCCTGATTTCTGGGGCTATTTTTGCACATCCACACAGCATGACATTTTGCAGGAACCAACTGAAGGAAGCAGAAGCTCTTTTGTTTTGTGTATAATAACAAAAAACGACTATTTTCAGGTTGTTTTTCCATCTTCAAAAAGTGCAGTGCAATTACTAAAATAATTTGCAGCGAAGATGCTTTCCATGATGTCCTCTGATGACTATGATTCTTTAATTTCCACATTGAAGATCTTCTCAGAAACACACTTGTGTAAAGCAAGCTTCCTTCACCTGTCTTCCCCATATGTTGTCCCTGTTTAGATAGACAATTCTTCCTCATGGTGCCAGGAGAACCATCCCTTCTCTTCAGGACTGAGGGTTCTCATAAGTGGTGGAGTGCTAACCAAGGAACTAGTTCAAAGAACAATCATCTTCACTGCCAGCCAGGCAGACTTCTTATCTACTCATGAGTAGCTGTCTCTCCCCATAGCTGGATCTAATCATCCTTCAAGGTTTCACAACACAATATATCACAAAATGAACACAGAACCTTCTCGACCATTCTGGAGTTGTTCGTTCACAACAGTCCAGAAACAATCTTCTAATAGAAGAATAGATCCAGTCAATCTTCAAGGTTTGGGAGGGAGACATTGCGGATGATTGGTTGCCTGATGTTGTCTGTGGATGCTACTCTGTGCTAATTTCTGGCTTCGGGAATGCTTTTCACATAAGAATTACCAAAAGATTGAAATGGTTTGTAAAGGGCGACAATATCTGTCTGAGAAGGGTTGAAGGTTTCCAGGCCACAGGTCGAGTTTTTGCTATATAAAGTCACAAAAAAGGTAGAGTGGGAAATGACACCATACTCACTCTCAATTAGATCCTACACATATTTGGAGAGAGGATTTGCACCCATCATTGCCCTAAAGGGAGTTACCAAGTATGTCAACCTGGTACCATTCATGATGCTCAGTCCTGGATAGTGATGGCACAAGCAATAGAAGACTCTGTTCAGAGAGGTCTCTTAAATTTGAGCAGTGCCAAACGTTTTTTTTGTTTCATATTTCTTTATTGAGATTTTACAGATTCGGGGTAGGAATGAAGGGGAAGGACACCAAGGGAGCGCGTCAGAGCAGAAATAGATGTCACTGAAATCTTTACACATCAAAATGAGTAAAATGTTATTTCACTTAGGTTATGTAGGAGTTCTGGGTCACACCCAGGGCCTGGACATACATTGGAGACCCTATGCAATATTATCTGCTAGCTGGAGAGAGGATATTTCAGGGCCAGCAGGGGCAGAGGAGGTATTGTGCGCCTGGGTAACATATTCTTGTACTAATTTAGAAAAATCAACAAATACTGCATAAGCAAAAATACAGAAAAATGATCAAAATCAGGCAAAGGGAACCAGAAATATGAGTTTTTAATATTTTGAGGCAAAAATCAAAAACAAACTATACAGCACCACTGACGCGTCACAGTTCACAGCTGGTCTAAACCCACAATGTTGAGCTGAGTGCGGATGGAGTAGAGGTTGAGTAGGCCATGTGCATTGCATCGGTCAGCTTTCACCTTTTGGCATAGACTATTTTCTGCAGCTCCAAGTATTGGAACAGAGCACAGCAATGGTCCCTCAAAATTGGATGCATTGCCAAGCTCATGCTGAAGCCATCAGTTGTGGTGCCAAAAAGTCTGAGCAGCACAGATCAAGGATCCATAGCTGCCAATGCCACTTTGTTGTTGAGGTTAGTTTACTGCCTCACCCCTGTACAATATTTTACCTTAAGGCTTTTTCACTTTTTGGTTCTCTAAACCCTCTAGCACAGCAAGATGGGAAGCAATAGTTGGGTGGGGCTCTACAAGCCGTATACCTTCACTGCACAATTTTCACTGAAGACTTATCCTTAGCAGCAATCACCTCAGAAAGAACTAATCTACATGCCTTGCTTGGTGAGGGTATCCCATCCATGTGTTAGACAAAGCACCCTATCCCATTCCTCCTGAGGTTGAAAAGTTGCTATGTTTCAATTAGCTCTGGGTGCTAGAAAAACATTCCTTGACACTACTACAGCCCCTTCCCCCAGGTAGATTTGTAGACACCAGGTTCCTCTATAGCCAGGATTTTGGCAGGGCGTGGTGCACAATGACCAGCTAGTCCTTCTTGGAGCCATAAGTCCTGCAGATAAGAAGAGAAAACAACTTAGGGTGCTCACCTCGGTCCATGTTATTAAGAGGACTGCCTGCCTTCCCGGACGAACCATCTATATAAAATTGATTTCTGGTATGTTGGCCTAATTAGTTCAATGGAAACAAAACAAAGCTAAAAGACACAGAATGCATTATGCTGCCCCACACAAGTTCAGTAGTGGGTACAGTGTCCGTATTTGGCCTTGATGGAAGTGGTCATCCTACAACCACTTTACCCCTGTAGAGCATATACAATCCTTGGATGCCAGCAGGAGTCAGGAGTCTTTGGTCTTCTTTTGTCCAGGAACCCAGCAGAATCTTCTTTCTTCAAGATATTTCTTCTCAGGTCCAGGGATATTCTGATGAGGTAGTGATGAGTTGACATTTGTACTGGAGAAATAAAACTCTGAATCCTGACTACTTTCCCAGAGAATTACAACCTCCTTTTTCAGCATTTCTTTCTCAGTGTACTGCAAATTGTACCAGAATCCTTTATTCTGGATGACCATATCCTTCTGCCAGCTGCAGGAAACTTGGTCCTCATCTTAGACACTCCCCCATCAGGATGAGGTGTCCTCCCCTCTGTCAGTACTGGAACTGCTTTTCCATGCTAGGCTGGCTCTGGAAATGAATACCTGCAGTTCCTGATAGCCCCATACAGGGTCTGCAATTCAAAGGAAGGACTGTGAAGGTTGCCCCTTGTGTTGCAAACTATTCTTGGACTTCTCTTATTTGGACAATTACTACTAATTGGTCACAGTGAACACAACTTCTGCCTTCCTGCTAGCAGAGGTCAAAGTGTTGCCTTCCAAGATGAGAGTTGTTAACAGCTAGGGATGTGTATTCAGTCTATGGTTCGGGATAATGAGATTATGAGAAAAGCAGTTTCAAATCAGTTTACTTTCATACAGCAAAAAGTACATTTTTATACTATATATTTAAAAAACGACTTTTACAATTAAAATAGAGTTTTAAAAACAACTTACAAAGGTCGCTCTAGTATTTCCTCGGGTCATGATGCAGTAAAGTGACTTTTATTCACAATGTGCCTGTTTAGGGCAAATATAGCCTTACTTAAATAGTGACAGCCCTCTTTTCAGTAGTTTACTGGGGGGATACTTTCCCCAGTGCCTAGTACGCCCCACTTTCATATTTAAGCACAGAGACTTATTGGTCTACAAGGCACACTTTAAGGATGACAGCTAATGGATAAAAAAAAAAATCCACATGACAAAGGCACTTTTTCTTCTCATCATTTGAGAGCTCAGTTAGTGACTGGTGGGGGAGCACCTCTCTAGGAGTATGGAGGTAGAACCTGTAGCACATGCTGTTATGAAGACCAATAGCAACATGAAATGTTAGTAAGTAATTCTAGCCACCCAGTGCTGTGGGTCTTTGATCACCTTAGAGGCAATACGATCCCTAAACTTGTGGAAGTTGTAGGACATTAGAAGTATCACCCAGAGCTATACAGGGACCTCAAGGAGCCCATATCGCTATGGTTAATATGGATGGCTCACAGCAAAGATTTATGGATCTGGAAGAGGCAGCTCAGTGTTTGCCTTTGGGCAGAACTCAACCCTCAGTCCCTATGTCTCAGTTACATTCTGGTTGAGGAGAAGTTCATTTAAGACCATGTGTGGGGTCTTTCCCCTTTTTAGATTCTTCCCTGATCTCAAATATGTTCTGCTGGACGTGCCTGATATTCAGACTCTGGTGTTAGACCTACTTCCCTTCGGGGGATGCTCACGTGCCCTCATGCTGCTCCACGGCACAGGAGTCTCAGGCTTGCAGTTTATTATGCAGAGGCACAACAGCCAATTCTGCACATTTGTCTAGATACCTCTGGGAATTTTCCTGCCCATGTGCTTTAGAAAGTCTATCTTTCCCCTGTGCTTGGACCATTTTGTGTAGTGAAATGTATGAACAGGAGTTCCATTGGGTCTTCTAGTAACTACTCTGGCCGGTCTCAGAGTGACTTGGGCTTTCCGGGGTGGGATTCATATGATTCAATCGTACGCTTCCCACGAGTCCTGGCGCTTGGACTAGGCTTTGAACGGAGACCGGCCTCCAGTCCCGCCCTGGGACCTAACCTTTGTCCTCAAGGCTGTGCAGCCTATTAATTCCTTCTATAATAAGATATTGTCTAGTTTTAAATTTGAATCAGGGTATTGTCCTCAAATCGTTATCTCCACCTATTTTTTTGGAGGAAGAGTGGGCTTACATTTGTTGGGTGTGTGAAGGTCTTTGAAGCAAGACCGGACTGGCCGTAGCAGGCATTGGGCATTTTCCCAGTGGGCTGGAAGGGTGGGGGCATTTTTTTCAGCAGTGGGGGACTGTTTCGTTACTGGGGGGCAGTTTTGCAGTAGGGCTGCAATATTGGCCCCCAGTAACAAAAGAACAAGAGCAGCAGTGCTTCGTTCCCCCCGACCCTTTCCCCTGTCCCGGGGGTTGGTCTGACAAGATTGCCAGGGCTGCTTTGGGGTCTCAGCCCAGCCCTGCTTTGAAGGAGTATCTGGACCACGTGACTACCTTTAGTCAGTCTCACCATCACTTTGTGTCATTTGGTCCTGTGTATAAGGTTAGAAAGGAGTAGGTGAACAGCAGCTCTCGTTGCATCTCTGGAATTCACAGCAGTCTCCAGGACTACAACTGAACTACAGCTGGACACTACCCGCAACTGCCTGATGTACACACCTCGTGTGCAAAAGTCCAGTTATGGCCCTGGACCTCTCCACACAGGGTGTGGTGCACCACAGGCTGAACACAGGGTTGTCTCTATGTCTGACATTTGAGGGCTGGCGACCTGGCACTTTCATTTCTCGCTACAATCGCAAAGTAGAATTTCCGTCACCTTGGGCAGCGATCTTGTACGGTGCCTTGTAAATAAGCGGTCCATGCTACACTACACACGGATGGGAGCTGTATTTGATTGGTCTATGCTGGATTTATGAGGATGCTGACTATTGCATTAGGCGTATGACGAGGTAGAGGTATGATGTAATAATGCCTTATTGGTAATCCACCCGTTTCTGTGGTAACCTCTTACTCCAATCATGGGAGTACCGCTCTACAGCACAGCCGAGGGAGTTTCCTGGAAAATGTACAGAGTTAGGCCCAGGTACCGCACAAAGAGAACTACAAAAGAAATATTCTCACAAAGGGAACCTTTCAGGACCATTTTCTTAGAGAAATTATTTTACAATAGGCGGCAGCTGGTTGCCCTGGCTCCTGGAGGGGGTCAATCCCATAACATGAGGACTGTGATGAGGAAGAGCAGATCTTGGTGCGATGAGGATAACTTACTAATTTACAGGTTATTCCTCTCTACCTTTAGTGGTTCTGTTGATGCACCCAGAGCCAATGGCGAGGGAACCTCCTATTTAATATCTAGTTATTAGTTCAGATTTTGGCTCTATTAGACACATGCAATCCGTGATATTCCGTCACTGGGACTGCTGGTGACAGATTGATTTATCGCTTCTATAGGTCGACCTGTACACAAAAATGAATCCATATTGTGCTGACAAGGGATGTTAATTACCCTGGGCTACTTAATATAATATATGCTGCTGTGCAATGTTTTTGTGGGTGACTCTGTCATTTGAATTATGAAAATGTATTTAGGATTTGCATTGCATTCATTCTTGTTTGCAGGTGTTGTTTATGGCTGCTGGGAACACTGCAATGTTGGGTCAAAAAAAATTCTGATAATTTGCCAATTTGAAACACTACGCATTTTGGCGGGAGAGGACTTTAAGTTGGGCTGTAAAAGCTATGCGGTATTTCTTCAGTTTCTATTCATTCATTCATTCATTCAATCAATCAATCAATCAATCAATCAGAGTATTTGTAGAGCGCACTACTCACCCGTGAGTGTCTCAAGGCGCTGAGGGGGGGTGGGTTTGGGGCATTTAGGTGGGCATTGGGGCACTGAATTAAGGATGCAAGAATTAAAAGACCTGTACGAATTAAATACCAACTCAATCTTACGACAATAACGAGTTAGTTAAAACTGCAGCCCGAGGTCTTGACTGCCAGAGAGAGGAAGCCAGAGCGGCTGTGACTTCTTTCCAATGGCTGCTTCGGGTCAAAGGTGAGGTGACCATGGCAACAGCTAGTGCAGGACTCATAGGGACATTTCTACAATTCATGGCAAATCTAACGTGTTTCATCAGTTCGTGGTGAACCTAAATTAGAACAGTAATTCATGAAAATGCCGAAGGCCCAATCTCCTGAGGCAAACAGAAGGAAAAATATCTCGAATCCTATTTTCCAGAAAAAAAGTACACTTTAGGAAATCTGGAGGCTATCAACCTTGACAAAAATCAAACACCACCAAATATCACACAAACTACAGAAAGGACGTTGCTAAAATATATTTAAAAAAAGTTATTAGTAGAAATAAAAAAGCGTAAAGCCTCTTTTGAAGGAGTCTCCGTCTAGCGCTGCAGCTGCAGGCAACCACACCCGGTGTTAGAATTTAGGGACTGGAAGGGGTTTTATTTCCATGTCCTCACAGGTGAACATAACCCTCCGAGAGCGAGCAGATGGTAAAGGAGAGAAGGGGGCTGGTGTGAGTCAAAATGGGGCGCTGGAGTAATGAAAATCCGCAAACACCAAAAAACAAGCACTGTCAGTGCCAATCATGTTGGCTTGTTCTTGCAACAAGGAATTTCACAAGGATTCGTGAGCACACGACACAGATACAACAGCACGGTCGGATGCATTATAACATTTCATAACCCTACAGAGGGATACAGCCGTGGACGCAGCAATTATGCGGCAGAAGGGACCGAAATATGTGGTAGAGTTGGTTGACAAGTGCATGACACAGTGAGGCACGGTTTGTGATAGTGATACTTCTTTTTGTGGTTTTTACACATGTTAATATTGTCTGGGGATAGACAGCATCTCCTTAGTACCAGTTCAACACACAAACATTGCAATAAGAAGCAGGAAAATCAGCCTTCACGAAGCGCGGCGACACACCTTGCGGTGTTTTAATAATTTTTGCTCCTTTTCGGATGGAAGCATTTTATTTTGATAAAATCTGAAGAATATGGAGAATACGATGTATTATGTGGCAAATATGGCAAATCCATATTTTTGCGGACAGCGCAGCAGCAGCAAAATTGCATAATTCCAATGGCCAGGTAGCAGCAGCCCACGCTTTCCTCAAACATGTGCACGCACACACACATCTACCCTTCCACCTTTCCATTCACCACACTTTTGCGCACACACATAGTTGCACACACATACGTGCGCACACGCATGCACACACCTGCAAGCACACAAAACTCTCAATGAGGCTATCGTCACTTTTCAAGGTAGACTAGAACGGAGGCACCACACTGGGGTGAAGGTAGAGAGACCTTTTCACAACGAATAAACATGAATGTGAATAAACAAGTCAAAACAGCCTGTTTTTGCATGATTACCTGCGAGTGTGGTTGCTGACTCGTGCAGACTTCCATTACATATGTATTGAGAACAGGGTCGGCTTTTCTGAGGCCACCCCTCCACCCCCAATTACTTACTACTCGGATTCCCGCATTGTCTTCCTGCAAAAGTGTCCCTCGTCTCTCCTTAGCCCCGCTTTCACATACATTTCATTTGTTTGAAAGCATTGGTAAATGTTAGCTTTACTAATCCACTCAGTTATCCACATAAAATACAGATCTGTTCTTTGCAGCAGGCACATTAACCCTCTGCGCTACTTTATGTAAAGTCAAAATTGCCACTCAATAAAACTCCGATCCTTCTCTCTCTCTAGCAGGAACATTATTCTCAAGAGTTATCCTGACATTTTTATTGTTGTCTAACAATTGGACACACATGGAACTCTGCTTTAGGCCTCTTAAATTGTAAGTTATTGCTAAATACAGTCGCCGTCCCTGGACCCCACCTCCCACCTGAGGTCAGCGCCCCCCTGCAGGTCAGCACTGAGTGCAGCCGCACCGGTTGCACCCCTGTAAAGCAAGCCCATATTGAGAATCCTTACATCCCTAAAAGTTTGTATATTGCAACTACAAAATTAAGTCTTAGACGAATAGACATACACAAGGGCGCAGATGTCAGTGGTGCAACCGGTGCTGTGTTTCTGGGGCCTTTAGCTTGAGGCAGTGGTGAGGGGGCCTCCTAAGTACCTGGAGACCCCCCCCTCCCCAGACCCAGTAAGGGGCCGGCCACCCAGGGCCGACAGGCAGCTTTTGGAGGGGGGGTGGGAAGCCCACACACACTCATTCTTTCACACACGCACGCAAGCACGCCTGCATGCACGCACATCCATAAACAACACTCATAACATTGAATTACTCACGTACCAAACATTCATTTTAAAAGATCACATACACTCATTCTTTCACACACACATGCACGCACGCACATCCATTAACAACACTCATAACATTCAAACATGCACGCACGCACCAAACATTCCTTTTAAAAGATCGAACACACACACACATACACTTACCTTCAGTCTCGGAGGTCCCAGGAGGGTTGGGACTGCTGCCTTCCCTCATTGACTGACCTTAGGTCAGCCAATGAGGGAAGGCAGCAGTCCCAGCCTTGTCACAGGGTGGGATGGGGTCAGTGAGACTGCTGACCCCACCCCACTCTGTGACGAAGTGTCACTGATTGACACTCGCCCTGGGCGCTTCAGGGCTTAAACCTGAAGCACCCAGGTCAAAGTCAATGGATGATGCTTTCCTTGTCACCCAGGGAGGGCCTTGATACACCTTTGCTGAGCTGAGGAGGCCACGCCCATAGGAGCTGTGACCTCTTCAGCCCAGCAAAGTTCAACTCAGGTAGCCAGGAGTCTGCGCAAATCGCACATGCCTGCTCCTGGTTGCCTGACCTGAACATGAAGAGTGTCTGTCAGGCTGACCTTTGTTCAGCCTGACAGACACTCTTCATGAGGGGCAAAAGGTGGGAGGGCGTGGCCCCTCCACCCTAAAGGACGAGCCGTGCCTGCTGCCACCCTTGCACAGTGTACAGTAGTGAACAGTCGCGGCTGGCAGTGGGCAAAGTGGTGGGCGAGAGTGGGGCTTTGTGCTCCCAGGCAGTCTGGGAGCCTGGGCCTGCTGTCTCCAACCCGGCAACACAGCTCAGTGCGCATGTGTATTTGGCCGTTCCGAGACAGCCCGCCAAACACACATGTGTACTAAGGGGAGGGCACACCACACCCCTGGTGCCTGTCATCCCCCATGGCCCCACCCCTTTAAAAATAAAACGATAATAAACATCCTGTATTATCATTTTATTTTTAAAATGTTGCAGCTGCTGCTGGCGAGGAGGAGGGGGCGACGCTCCTCTGCCATAGCGGAGGAGCCAACCCTGTTGCTCATGGGGGCACACTGGAGCTCGGCCCCCCGCAGTCTCCTTTGTTACGCCACTGGCTTGAGAGTCCAACTGAACCCTGATTAGTGCTGCATGATTTTACCCCTAACAAGTAAGTAGTCAGGGAGCCCATGCCCATTTGCATGGGCAAGGGCATGGGCAAATTGGGCAATTGTCCACGGACCCCACTTACCACAGGGCTCCCAGGAAGTGAATAACACAATTCTGTATCTAAACCTCTCTCCCTACCTATGACTGTGTCTGTCTTCCCTCAGCCATGTTAAGGACTTTTGGGGTCCCCCGCAAGCCATTTAAACTTTTTCTGTGATTCTGTTAACCCCTTCGCTGCCAGGCCTTTTCCCCCTCCTGTGCCAGGCCTTTTTTTGCCTATTTGGGGCAGTTCGCGCTTAGGCCCGCATAACTTTTTGTCCACATAAGCTAACCAAGCCAAATTTGCGTCCTTTTTTTCCAACATCCTAGGGATTCTGGAGGTACCCAGACTTTGTGGGTTCCCCTGAAAGAGGCCAAGAAATTTGCCAAAATACCGGGAAAATTTAGTTTTTTTCAAAAAAATTGGAAAAAGTGGCTGCAGAAGAAGGCTTGTGGTTTTCCCCCTGAAAATGGCATCAACAAAGGGTTTGTGGTGCTAAACTCAGCAGCCTCCCAGCTTTCAGGAACAGGCAGACTTGAATCAGAAAACCCAATTTTTCAACACAATTTTGGCATTTTTCTGGGACATACCCCATTTTTGCAATTTTTTGTGCTTTCAGCCTCCTTCCAGTCAGTGACAGAAATGGGCATGAAACCAATGCTGGATCCCAGAAACCTAAACATTTCTGAAATGTAGACAAAATTCTGAATTCAGCAAGGGGTCATTTGTGTAGATCCTACAAGGGTTTCCTACAGAAAATAACAACTGAAAAAGAAAAATATTGAAATTTAGGTGAAAAAAACATAAATGTTTCTCTACGTTTTACTCTGTAACTTTTCCCTGCAATGTCAGATTATCGAAAGCAATATACCGTTACGTCTGCTGGACTCCTCTGGTTGCGGGGATATATAGGGCTTGTAGGTTCATCAAGAACCCGAGGAACCCAGAGCCAATAAATGAGCTGCACCCTGACGTGCGTTTTCATTCTATACCGGGTATACAGCAATTCATTTGCTGAAATATAAAGAGTAAAAAATTGCTATCAAGAAAACCTTTGTATTTCCAAAAAGGGCACAAGATAAGGTGTTGAGGAGCAGTGGTTATTTGCACATCTCTGAATTCCGGGGTGACCATACAAGCATGTGAATTACAGGGCTTTTCTCAAATAGATGTCTTTTTTACACACTCTCCTATATTTGGAAGGAAAAAATGTAGAGAAAGACAAGGGGCAATAACACTTGCTTTGCTAATCTATGTTCCCCCAAGTCTCCCGATAAAAATGATACCTCACTTGTGTGGGTAGGCCTAGCGCCCGCGACAGGAAACGCCCCAAAGCGCAACGTGGACACATCCACATTTTTGGAAGAAAACAGAGGTGTTTTTTGCGAAGTGCCTACCTGTAGATTTTGGCCTCTAGCTCAGCCGGCACCTAGGGAAACCTACCAAACCTGTGCATTTCTGAAAACTAGAGACCTAGGGGAATCCAAGGAGGGGTGACTTGCGGGGCTCGGACCAGGTTCTGTTACCCAGAATCCTTTGCAAACCTCAAAATTTGGCTAAAAAAACACATGTTCCTCACATTTCTGTGGCAGAAAGTGCTGGAATCTGAGAGGAGCTAAAAATTTCCTTTCACCCAGCGTTCCCCCAAGTCTCCCGATAAAAATGATACGTCACTTGTGTGGGTAGGCCTAGCGCCCGCGACAGGAAACGCCCCAAAGCGCAACGTGGACACATCCAAATTTTTGGAAGACAACAGAGGTGTTTTTTGCGAAGTGCCTACCTGTAGATTTTGGCCTCTAGCTCAGCCGGCACCTAGGGAAACCTACCAAACCTGTGCATTTCTGAAAACTAGAGACCTAGGGGAATCCAAGGAGGGGTGACTTGCGGGGCTCGGACCAGGTTCTGTTACCCAGAATCCTTTGCAAACCTCAAAATTTGGCTAAAAAAACACATGTTCCTCACATTTCTGTGTCAGAAAGTTCTGGAATCTGAGAGGAGCCACAAATTTCCTTCCACCCAGCGTTCCCCCAAGTCTCCCGATAAAAATGATACCTCACTTGTGTGGGTAGGCCTAGCGCCCGCGACAGGAAACACCCCAAAGCGCAACGTGGACACATCCAAATTTTTGGAAGAAAACTGAGGTGTTTTTTGCGAAGTGCCTACCTGTAGATTTTGGCCTCTAGCTCAGCCGGCACCTAGGGAAACCTACCAAACCTGTGCATTTCTGAAAACTAGAGACCTAGGGGAATCCAAGGAGGGGTGACTTGCGGGGCTCGGACCAGGTTCTGTTACCCAGAATCCTTTGCAAACCTCAAAATTTGGCTAAAAAAACACATGTTCCTCACATTTCTGTGGCAGAAAGTTCTGGAATCTGAGAGGAGCCAACAATTTCCTTCCACCCAGCGTTCCCCCAAGTCTCCCGATAAAAATGATACCTCACTTGTGTGGGTAGGCCTAGCGCCCGCGACAGGAAACACCCCAAAGCGCAACGTGGACACATCCAAATTTTTGGAAGAAAACTGAGGTGTTTTTTGCGAAGTGCCTACCTGTAGATTTTGGCCTCTAGCTCAGCCGGCACCTAGGGAAACCTACCAAACCTGTGCATTTCTGAAAACTAGAGACCTAGGGGAATCCAAGGAGGGGTGACTTGCGGGGCTCGGACCAGGTTCTGTTACCCAGAATCCTTTGCAAACCTCAAAATTTGGCTAAAAAAACACATGTTCCTCACATTTCTGTGGCAGAAAGTTCTGGAATCTGAGAGGAGCCAAAAATTTCCTTTCACCCAGCGTTCCCCCAAGTCTCCCAATAAAAATGATACCTCACTTGTTTGGGTAGGCCTAGCGCCCGCGACAGGAAACGCCCCAAAGCGCAACGTGGACACATCCAAATTTTTGGAAGAAAACTGAGGTGTTTTTTGCGAAGTGCCTACCTGTAGATTTTGGCCTCTAGCTCAGCCGGCACCTAGGGAAACCTACCAAACCTGTGCATTTCTGAAAACTAGAGACCTAGGGGAATCCAAGGAGGGGTGACTTGCGGGGCTCGGACCAGGTTCTGTTACCCAGAATCCTTTGCAAACCTCAAAATTTGGCTAAAAAAACACATGTTCCTCACATTTCTGTGTCAGAAAGTTCTGGAATCTGAGAGGAGCCACAAATTTCCTTCCACCTAGCGTTCCCCCAAGTCTCCCGATAAAAATGATACCTCACTGGTGTGGGTAGGCCTAGCGCCCGCGACAGGAAATGGCCCAAAGCGCAACGTGGACACATCCAAATTTCTGGAAGACAACAGAGGTGTTTTTTGCGAAGTGCCTACCTGCAGATTTTGGCCTCTAGCTCAGCCGGCACCTAGGGAAACCTACCAAACCTGTGCATTTCTGAAAACTAGAGACCTAGGGGAATCCAAGGAGGGGTGACTTGCGGGGCTCGGACCAGGTTCTGTTACCCAGAATCCTTTGCAAACCTCAAAATTTGGCTAAAAAAACACATGTTCCTCACATTTCTGTGTCAGAAAGTTCTGGAATCTGAGAGGAGCCACAAATTTCCTTCCACCCAGCGTTCCCCCAAGTCTCCCGATAAAAATGATACCTCACTTGTGTGGGTAGGCCTAGCGCCCGCGACAGGAAACGCCCCAAAGCGCAACGTGGACAAATCCAAATTTTTGGAAGAAAACTGAGGTGTTTTTTGCGAAGTGCCTACCTGTAGATTTTGGCCTCTAGCTCAGCCGGCACCTAGGGAAACCTACCAAACCTGTGCATTTCTGAAAACTAGAGACCTAGGGGAATCCAAGGAGGGGTGACTTGCGGGGCTCGGACCAGGTTCTGTTACCCAGAATCCTGTGCAAACCTCAAAATTTGGCTAAAAAAACACATGTTCCTCACATTTCTGTGGCAGAAAGTTCTGGAATCTGAGAGGAGCCAAAAATTTCCTTTCACCCAGCGTTCCCCCAAGTCTCCCGATAAAAATGATACCTCACTTGTGTGGGTAGGCCTAGCGCCCGCGACAGGAAACGCCCCAAAGCGCAACGTGGACACATCCAAATTTTTGGAAGACAACAGAGGTGTTTTTTGCGAAGTGCCTACCTGTAGATTTTGGCCTCTAGCTCAGCCGGCACCTAGGGAAACCTACCAAACCTGTGCATTTCTGAAAACTAGAGACCTAGGGGAATCCAAGGAGGGGTGACTTGCGGGGCTCGGACCAGGTTCTGTTACCCAGAATCCTTTGCAAACCTCAAAATTTGGCTAAAAAAACACATGTTCCTCACATTTCTGTGTCAGAAAGTTCTGGAATCTGAGAGGAGCCACAAATTTCCTTCCACCTAGCGTTCCCCCAAGTCTCCCGATAAAAATGATACCTCACTGGTGTGGGTAGGCCTAGCGCCCGCGACAGGAAATGGCCCAAAACACAACGTGGACACATCAAACTTTTTCATAGAAAACAGTGCCTACCTGTGGATTTTGGCCTCTAGCTCAGCCGGGCCCAGGGGGGGCAGAAATGGCCTAAAATAAATTTGTCCCGCACCCCCCAACCCCCCTGCCCCCCCGGGAGCGACCCTTACCTATGGGGTCGCTCCCCCTGCGTGACATTGTTGCAAAAAAAAAAATCCCCGGTGCCTAGTGGTTTCTGCCCCCCTTGGGGGCAGATTGACCTACAATCGGCCAATCTGCCCCCCTCATTTATTTTTTTGTTCCCCCCCCAAAATAATGGTTTTACTCGTGGAGAAACATCTTTCCTACACTCCAGTCAATTCTTGCGGTAATCTCTCCCACTTCCAGCCCTGAAAACGGATTTACACCGCTCTTTGACATGAGTAAATGTGAAATGATCTGCACAAAGTTTGTAAACGGTCACAGGCCTGCAAATGGGTGGGGTTCATCAAGATTTGCAGGTGTCAGGACCCTGGCACGCCCACAGACTCCTGTGACCAGTGCTTAATTTGTAAAAGAATGAGTGCCAGTGACCAAAGCTCTGCTCAGAAGGCTGCGGCTGGTGCAATTGAATGTTGGCGCACCGAATACCAAGACGGCATAGTCTTAAGTGCAGCTCATGCCTCTTTAATCCATTACCAGACACTCCCTTCCCCTTTATCTCACTCGCGCAGGTTCCTGCTTTCTCCCTTCATGACAATTTTACTGTCTTTCTGCTCCTCTATCTTAACGCTTTGTTTATCCTTCTCTTGCTCAAAGTAAATATCTGATGGAGAAAAATATGTGCTGGTCCCCGAAAATGAATGTCAGTATCCCCATAGGCAACCACCGGCTCAAATTAAGTCCTGCTTACAACCATATTTGGTCGCAGGGAAGTTCCAGATTCTGGACGACACCTTACCATTTTGTATCTGAACCTTTTACCAGATCACCTTCCAGATTCCAGTTCTTCTTAGCACAATATATTTTCCAAGCATATACATTCCATCAATATAGTCTGGTCCACTCCAGAAGGCTAGGCAACAGGCTACTGTACACCTACAGGTTCCCTATAGCTCTATATTTACCTAATATTACTCACCAACTCGACTGACCAGTGATGATTAGAAGGTGCAGACTACAAGGTTTTGAATCCTGCTTGTCAAGAAGCACTTAATCCAGAGAGCAGCCAAATCCAGGCATCCCTATCCACTAGGTGGAACACTCATGTAGAACCTACTTAACTGTACATGTCTTGAATAAGGCTACAAATCCGGTAGGATGAATGATGCCCCAAATGGCCTCTTATACAGTTTTCATGTATACATTAATCCAGGAGACTGCAATCCCTGCTTTGGGTTGGTGTGAAGTTGAATTCTAGCCTTTAGTTCCTTTCAACATCAGCAAAGCTGGTTGCGCACCTGGATTTTTGCGAGAAAGCAGACATTGAAAGAGGGATGATAATTGCTTACGCATAAGGTCTGAGCTACGTCTTCATTAAAATGCTCATGATGAGTTTGGGCCAAATGGGGCAAAATATTTTAGATGGCACTTTGGTAGCCTAAATCTTTTTGGGAACACTGAAGCAGCAGGAGGAGGAACTATGCGCTGTTTTTTTAATATTTTAGAATATCGGGATGAAAGTTGAAAACCAGTGTGAAGGCTGCAGTGCTAAATTTGAGCTGGGGCCTTCTGGAACTCTATTTTAAGGACCGGCACTTATTTATCCTCAATAGACTTTGAGCCAGAGTAAGAGAGAGAAAAACACAAAAACGGGAGAGAAGGAGGAATAGAAAGACGGGCAAAACAGTGACAAAAAGAGAAGATAGGAATAAAAAGAACTTGCAAAGAGTGATATATAGAGGGAGGGAGTGTCTAATTAAAGAGTCATGAAGTGGAATCAAGACTTTGTAGACTTGGTATTCGGCACCCCGACCTTCCATAGTGCCGATTGTGGACTTCTGAGCAAAACTTTGGGCTTCTGCACTTATTAGCATTGGCAAGATATGAAACTGTTCAATTTTCTAGAGTCAACGATGAGCCAGTTTTTATAGCTGATAATGAATTAAGTTTAGACAGAAACTTCTAAATATCAGAAGTCTTATGCATGATATATTTTTAGTGTGTTTCAATTGCTATGTTGTGATACTGTATGTTCTTTTTTGAGGATGTAGAATAATTTTTAGGAAGAGAAGTGGATCATTTAAGGCCAAGTTGTATGGTCTCTCAGCTCATGCATCCTTTGATGATCATGTCTTCTGGCAGGTTTTTAAGTCACTGACAGATTCTCTCATGTCTAGCAATAAAAGTGGCCCACTATCTGTACTAAATTTGGAGCAGGATGGCTTTGATAACTTATCAATGTACATTTGGTTTCTCTTTATTAGTGAACTAAAACTGTAGCTCAGAGGACCAGTGTCCTTTTAACCTCCACTCTATTACACACCACAGGCATTCCTAGTTTGCTTTACACAAAGCTCATGTGAACTTAGAGAATGTTGGCATACCTTTTCATACCGTTTGGCACCAATTACACCGCTCAAATGTAGGTTCAGAAGTGCAGATGAGTTTGGCAAATGCATTACAAAGGTTTGTCATTACACACAAGCTTACAACTGTGTGGATATTCACCTCAGATGCATTGCATTTTCTTGACCACTTCCAGACACCCCCCTAGGAATGGTCACTTCTGCACATCTATGTGACAGTTATGAATCCAGTAAATATTCATAATCCATACTTTTCAAAAATGACATGTATGAATGTGACACTCCATATGACTAATTTAGATATATGTTTAGAAGAAATGTATCTTCCACATACGAAACAATGGGACTTTCTACTAACTTATGCATCTGAGATCTACAACGTTTTTCCTGCAAAAGTCCTTTTTGTATTTAGAAACAGTATTGTGAATCTGTCCAGGCCCATTTACTGGAGACTCAGCTAGAAAGATTGATGGTGTTTGAGGTTTGATGCTGGGCAGCAGACGTACATTATTCAGGCTCTCCATTCTGCACTTTCCATGGCATCTTCCTAAGTGAAAGGTACAGAGGCATCAGCAGAATCTGCTCCTGCCCTTCACTACGCAGGCTATGGACCCTCAACTCCAAATGCCTTCACTCCTCAGAAGAAACACACAACAGAAATAACTTGCACATGTTATTTGTAAAGAATCGGATCTACCTTGACGCAAATCATAGACGAGTGTCCTTTCAATATTTTTCCCTGAAGAGAGTCAGACAATATTTTTGGGGGTCGTACAGATACCTTAGAATTCTGTATGGGTACTCAACGGTTGTATCACTATTAGAAGAATACCTCCTTTGACGTGATCACTCTGATTTTTTTTGTTGCTGACTGGTGTTGGTGGCTTTTGAACTCTGCACATTAAGGCACTTCCGACCAGACCCCAGTGTATGTGCTCTGACCCCCTAAAACATGGTAAAATTGTGCAACTCCTATTTTGCATATTCAACTTTCCAATAAGGCCACAGTATGTGAGCAGGATATACACCTATGGCATAGAAGGTCAATGTCACCAGTGCACTGAAGTACCTATTGTTCCGTCAACTAGGCTGACAAGGAAATTAAGGCTTCAGGACTACGCGTGTAGCCTGACTGCTGCAGGTTTGAAACCTGCAGGTGACCCTGTCAGAATAACCCTTTTCACAAGGAGGAACCCTATATACATATGTAGGCTCTGTAGCCAACTAGGTAAGGTGCCTAATATTTAAAACTGAAACACATAAGAATTGTAAGTTGGCATGTTCCTACAGTGGCTAGCCCACAAAAGCTATTTCACTATAACATTGTAGCTATGTCTATTACAAAAAACTAAAGTGCAATTAAACTACTATGTTGGTAACAGCGGCACTGAATTCAGCCCTACAGTGCTGATTACAAGCATGTTCTCCGCCAGCCGTTACGTGGCGGTTCAACCTACACGAATAAACTGTTGGAGAACAAGTGCAGGAGCCTCCCTCACCCCAGCACCATCAGAATGCACACTGTCGGCTGCTCATTCCAACAGTGCTAGGGAGGCCCCCTGTGGGACAGCATTGGACTCGCTCTAGGTGGCAAGGCAATAGCTCGGCCCATACAGGTGCGACCGGTTGGCTTTTCCAATGCTGGTTGTCTTGCTTTTATACCTGATGGCCACACTGAGTGCTCTTTGACAAATCACTGTATTTACCGTGCCTTAGATTACTTATCTCTCAAATTCGGAAGGAGGTTGAAACTGGCTACATTAAATTATAAATCAATAACTGGTAATTTAGTTGGGGGTGTTCAGCATGCCTAAAATGTTACATTTACTCATATCTGGACTCCCCTTCAGTTATTCTGCACGATTAATAGCAGGTCTGAGGGGAATGATTAATACAACTACGTAGTAATAGATGAGAGGGGACAGGAAATATCACACACACGTAATTTTGGTCAAATTCCAAGTGTTTCTGGAAAACATGTTTTTGTGGGGAATATTAAATGGAAACTGTGACTTTCTCTGCCCACTCAAATAGGGCCTTGTTATTTAGTTACTACTTAAAATACCACCTCACCAGCATGCTGCTTCCTTGTACCGCAAATAACCTGTCTAGCGCCATGATACTCATTTCATCGTTCTCAGGCAGGAGGAAGGAGTGGGCTAATCTGACGGGAGGTTAATATGTCACCTTCATGTCTCACTCACAGCAGAAACCGGTTCACACTCCCACTAGGACAGAAAAAGTGAGAGCACGAAAGAGAGAGAAAGAGAGGTGTGCGCAAACACACACACGCGCACACATACACACACCAATAGAAGGGAGGGCAGCAACTTAAGTGGCTTGCTGAAAATCTATTCCAATATTTCTGAAAATAATGGTTGAAGTCTATGAAACCAGAAGAGTGCCAAGCCTAGTTCACATTTCACATTTTTAACAATAAAGGTCCATTAGACCTTCTATGAGAAAGCATCAGTAGCACCGGCAGTCATCCATGCACATTGCCTCAGCACCGAAGATGCCCTATTTAGCTGCAATCACAGGTGCCAACATGGTTGGTGCGTGAAGCCCTTACCCCAGCAATTTTTAAAGTTTACAGATTTGATAGGACAACCAGTACTAACAAAGTCACAGTGAGCTTTCACTTTCTTCACTTTGTTAGGCTTAGCCTGGCCCCCCTGAAGCACTGAATAGTTTATTCAGAGCTTCACGCAGGCCAGGCTAAGGTTATAGCACATACAGCTCTGAGGAGGACTCTCTGTATCTCTGGTCCCATGAAGCTGTGAAGTGACCCAGTGCATCAGCACCTTTGGCATAGCCGCTGTCTTCCTTATTCAGAAATGGAACATCACTCAGCATTGAACTTGAAAGAGTCAAACAAGTTAGTTAATTTTCTTTCTATAAATCAAGTTATTATGAAGCAGTTACTTTGGTTATCAAGGTGTTATCTAACCGGAATGCTAGAAAAAACAAGCTGAATATCTGAGTCAATGCCCACCAAAGAACTTCTTTGCCTAGTTGTCAGTAAACAAAATACTCCAAGTCCCAGCTGTAAAAGCAAAGATATCACCCCAGAGATGTGACAGGTGTTTGTGCCACCAGAGAGCTATGGCATTACAGAAGGGACCACAGATGCTTGCATGATACTTTCTGTAACAAAGATCACATGGGTACACATTTAGTGCCGGTGCAATCCCAAAGAGTGTGTGGCCCCATGCAAATGAGGGAAACCTTTGCATCTGACCCATATTACTGACACAGGCTCAGAGGAAAAGAGGCATCAGGAGGCACACTGACTTTATGCTGGAGGGAGATCGCTTCTCCAGCCTTTGAAACAGAGTCAGGGTTGCCACTCCTGTGAAAGGTGGCCCAGCAGCTGCAAACAGCCATTACCATGTATTAATGTGTTGTTCCCAGAGTAGGCAAAAAAAGTGAGGGGGAAATAGAGAGTATAGAATGAGTGAGAAGAATAACGTCAGAGAAAGGAGAGACATGAAAGCACAACAGAAATGAGTATAAATATAAAGAGTAATAATGGGGACACTAACAAACTGGAGAAGTGGGTCAAAAGGGAAGGGTGGTTAGAGGGGGCAGCAGAGCAGACAGGAAACTATTCAGAAAGAGAAGGATATAGAATTATGAGATAGAAATAAAACAGAGAGAAAAGAGAACAAGGTGGAGAGAAAACACTAAAGCTAGAGAAAAAGGGAACAGTAATGAGGAATTGAAAATATGAAATAAATTACAGGCAGCTGCACTGAGGCCGACAGGAATGCAGACCAAACAGATATGAAGTACAAGTGTTGGAAAATGGCCCCCTCTGAAGAGTCACCTCAGACTTTATGCTATCCTCCTCCTCTTTTTCTGGCCTCATTTTTGTTGGCTTTAGGACTCTGGGCACTTTACCACTGCTAACCAGTGCTAAAGTGCATGTGCTGTCTCCCTAAAACATGGTAACATTGGCTCATACCCAATTGGTATATTTGATTTACTTATAAGTCCCTAGTAAAGTGCACTACATGTGCTTAGGGTCTCTAGGTTGAATGCTGCTAGTGGGCCTGCAGCACTGGTTGGGCCACCCATATTCAAAGCTCTTTAACCATGTCTCAGGCCTGCCATTCCAAGGCCTGTGTGTGCAGTTTCACTGCCACTTCGACTTGCCATTTAAAACTACCTGCCAAGCCTTAAACTCCCGCTTTATTACATTAAGTCACCCCTAAGGTAGGCCCTAGGTAGCCCATAGGGCAGAGCGCTATGTTAGTAAAAGGCAGGATAGGTAATGGTAAATTTTACATGTCCTGGTAGTGAAAAACTCCCAAAGTCGTTTTTTCACCATTTTGAAGCCTGCTCCTTTCATGGGCCAGCATTAGAAATTCTCTTACATACTTTTAAGTGGTAGTTTCTGATCTGAAAGGAGTGGCATTATTATGTTTGGTGTGGTTGTAATGGTAGTGGGAACTCCTGCTTACTGGTAAAGCTGGAATTAACATTACTATTTTAGAAATGCCACTGTTATTTACTGATGTCTATGCCTTACATCCTGTCTCCAACCCACGTCTGGTCTGTGCTGGTTGACACCTCCCCCTGTGCATTCCACCCAGACAGCCATAAACACAGCACACTCAGCTACATCTGCATTAATCTGCATACTGATTGGTCTTTCTGGGCAGGAAGGGTGGAGGGGCTCTCACTTACACTTCAAAGGGAAGTGGCTTGACCTCACACAAAGGACTGCCCCCACAGATCTCTTGGCAGGCAGGACTGGGATGAAAGGGGAACTGTGCACTTCAGAAGCAACCTTCTCTTTGAAGTCTCCTCCACCTCAAAGGCACATTTGGGTATATCTACTGGTCTTTTACTGTCTAAAATCAGACACTTCTCGGCCTACTACTGGGCTTTGAAAGAAGGACTGCAGTACTGCCTAAAGGACTCTACTGGACTGCTTTTCTGGAAGGACTGCTCTTCTGCTTGTTGCCCTGCTGACTGTTGCTCCCTGACTCTACTGAAAGGACTTTGTCTTCCGACCACAAGTGATCTCCAAGGGATGGTCAGCTTGCTTCCTGTTAAGAAGTCTCAGGGCCATCAAAGACTTCACCTAAAAGAGAAAATCCACGCCACAATGCGCTGGGAAAATCAATGCAACGCCTGTCTGAAATTAACTATATCTTTTTAGCACTGACAATGTTCACATTGTCACTTACATCAAATTTGTTCTGGCTTTAGCTAAAAGTACAGGGCAATACCTCTGCCTCCCTGCTCTCAAAACAGATGTTTAAATTCAAAATATATTTTATATCTTTCCTGTTCTTGTTTACTAGAGTTCAATTACTATGACATATTTTACATTTTCACAAGGACAGCATGGAGTGTTATTGCATGGAGTATCATTGCAATGATTTCATCTTTGCGTTGTATGTGAAATGTACAATTATCATAACTGAACTGCTATATTAAAAGTTAAAACAACAATGGTTTCGAACTATTAATCGAGCTTAGGTTGAGATGGTGGATCCCAAAACTAAGCACATTTTGCAATGTTTTGCCATGTCTGCAGCTACAAGAATATTTATTTTCGGTGTCCTGTAGCTCAGTGCCATACTCATCCCTTTGTATTTTGCTCTTGCCACTGATCGTGTACTTCCTATAAGACGCTAGACGATTAACTGGAGAAGTGCAAAGTATGTACTCCCACAAATTTAGTAGTTCAATGCCTTCTTAGGTAAAAATATTTAGCTTCCCCTTTCTGGCTATGGCACATAGCAACATATTTCTTCTCAGGGACATGTGATTAAAGTATTTAAGAAGCACTAAACAAACAATAAAGTAAATAAACTAATAAGTAAAATTTCCAATCAACTGAATAAAAAAGACAATGATTAAAACAAGCCACAAACTGCATAAAGGGATAAGATGATAGATATTTTGAAGAGAATTTGTAAATATGTCCCTAGTCCAAAATGAGGGTATAATAGTTATATGACTTTTAGTGTATTACACAAAGGGCCACTGCACGCCACTGTTCTATCAAAAATAAAAAAAACAGTTACCAGCAATTGCCTGTGTCTCACACAGACAGGAGGCCAGAGACAGTTACTGTGGAGGCTGGTACACACTGCTGCAGGACCATATCCAAGTGTCCTGTTCCCGCTGGCTGAATACCTTCATCCTGGTCACTGTTAAAGTCTCCAAATTGCAAGGGAGAGTTTCCTGGATTCCAAGACATAGAGTGAAGTGGACCAAAGGCTCAACCATTGTCTTCAGCCAGGACCCACCTAAAGTCCAGGGCCAACTTTCTAGGCTGCCGAATACCTTCCTTGTGAAAGCTCCTAAACTTTTAGGAATAGCTTCCAGGATGCCAAGCACATAGATCAGCGGGACGCGAGCTCAAACTCGCAGATCAGTCAGGTCTTCAGCAGAGGTCCCTATTCCTTCTAGGCTACTGGTTCATGTGGAAAGAAGCCATTCCTTTAATTTATGTGCCTTCCACCATAGACGACCACCAGATCTGAGCCTTAAGAAGCACCTCAGCTTTGAAAAGCACTTCCAAGCTTGGATATATGGGAAAGCAAGACCCAAGACCTTGTTCCTTTACACTGACAGACAATGACAGGAGGCAGCTCTTTTTCTGGTCTTCTCCAAGTATAGTCCTGTTCTGAGGCACTGGTTGTGGAAGGCCCAAGAAATACAAGCATAACAGTAGTGGCTGCTTCAGGGGTCTAAGCCTTGCTTTTGGCAAGTTCCTATAAAAGGCCATATCACACCTTTGTATGGCTTCATCTAACTTTGAATAAAACTATCCCAGAAGGCACTATCCAAGAGGTAGAAATCAAGTGTCACTGTGTAAAGCTAAGTGTTCCTATCTAGGGACTATCCACATAATAGAAGGAAACTCCCTTTCCCAGCCCTGGAAAAGCAACTCAGGATATTTTATGGATCAGGCATTCTCTTGAGAAGACAGAATTGGCTTGGTGGTGAGCAGTCCACGATGTAAGGCGTGTTTGAACCAGAGAACTTCTTTCTATACCATGCAAGTCCTTGTCAACCTAGTGTAGTACCAGTTTGTTGCACCTGTTCCGTCCACTACCATCTCAAGATGCATTGGGTAGATGTCCATTAATTAAGCTGGTCATGCCTTCCTGGCACAAGTCTGTCAGCAACCAACTGTGCACAGAGGCAATTTATTCTCTGATGGGAGCCACTTCACACCCTGGCTCTGCTGGGAAAATGCAAATACTGTCACTGCGGGGAGAGGGAGCCTCGCAGAAACATTGTGTGGTCTGGCCGGGTTTCCGACAGAGGTGCGCAGCTTTTATCGAAATCACCTTTGGAGCATATTTACCAAAACTTCATTTTAACCAATGAATTTGATTTTTGATAAATATATAACACAATTGCCTGAAGATATAAAATATACGATTTGTATTCTTAAATTCGGTTTCTAATGGAGACACAATGAAATAATACAATGAAATAAGATTCTGAAGCTAGCCACTCCTTGTCCTCCTTTTCCACATTAATCACTTTGACCTCGTGGGCTTCAAGGCACTACTTATGTTAGATAATGTTAAAAGTAGCTTTTCTACAAGTCTTAAAGGTTTAGTGCTTAAAACAGTTCAGCTTTGCAGAGGAAGCATGAGGACATATTTTTGAAGTCAGTAGTGTGGGAGGCGTAAGCCCACTCTGCAGTCCACATGTGACTTCTGACATTTAAATTACTGACTCATTTCCTATGCCAGTGTACTGTGGCCATATCAGCAAGTCACATCGACTAGTTGGGTTTTGTAAACTATTTTGCAAAGGCCAGGGTCGGGGCTGGTGCACCAGAACTGGATTAAAGTCCAAGTATTCAGAGTCCAACTATGCCATCAAATGCATCCCTTAAAAGCAACAAATCTAGCAAGACCATGGAAAAGGCACATTTTTCAATTCCCCAATTTTTTAGATAGCGCTCTGTTGCTTTGTAGATCAGATTTGTAGTAAAGCCGCATTTTTTTAGTGGTCATCCGATTTTATTTTTCACTTTTCCTGGAACTTATTTTTAATTTATGAATGCTCTCTGCGTGTATACTGTTATTATGTGTTCCAGTACGTGTACTCTAGCCCTAAAATGGTACTGTTGAAAATGCGCGCAGTTGGTCTGTTTAGCTCTCCTGTAAGAACATACTAGATGGTGCATAATGTGTGCCAGTGGCGTGGAAGTTAAATGCCATTTGTGGACTGCAATATATATTTACATCACTTACTTAAATGACAACAATTTATGGCTTCCAGGAGCACCACTGTGCGCTGGCTGGGTTGTCGTTTAAAAGCACTGCACTGACACATGGAAAAGGAAAGTGCCTTTGCCGTGTAGGGAAACCTATATTTATATTCTAATACATCACCACTAAAGAGTGCCTTGTAAGCTCAGAGGGTTGGGTGCTTAATATATTAAAAAGTGTCACTTATCAAATATGGTGTGCCTCGCGGACACTATGGGGGTCATTCCGACCACGGCGGGCGGCAGAAGCCGCCCGCCTGGCGGGAACCGCCAGAAGACCGTACCGCGGTCAATTGACCGCGGCGGTCATTCTGACTTTCCCGCTGGGCCGGCGGGCGACCGCCAGAAGGCCGCCCGCCGGCCCAGCAGGAAAGCCCCTTCAACAATGAAGCCGGCTCCGAATGGAGCCGGCGGAGTTGAAGGGGTGCGACGGGTGCAGTGGCACCCGTCGCTTTGCAGACACTAAAAATCTTTATGGGGCCCTGTTAGGGGGCCCCTGCACTGCCCATGCCAGTGGCATGGGCAGTGCAGGGGCCCCCAGGGGCCCCACGACACCCGTTCCCACCATCCTGTTCCTGGCGGTAAGAACCGCCAGGACCAGGATGGCGGGAAGGGGGTCGGAATCCCCATGGCGGCGCTGCTTGCAGCGCCGCCATGGAGGATTCCTATGGCCAGGGGAAAACCGGCGGGAAACCACCGGTTTCCCTTTTCTGACCGTGGCTTTACCGCCGCGGTCAGAATTGGCCAGGAAGCACCGCCAGCCTGTTGGCGGTGCTTCCGCGGTCGTTGGCCCTGGCGGTCGATGACCGCCAGGGTCAGAATGACCCCCTAAATACCTAAAAACAGTTTTCACTTTCTATGTCATGGTAGATTCTCCATGAACAGGTTTGGGTATGATTAAGACCTAGAAAAAATATTAGAAAAATTAACATTTTACGCTTAGTTTTAAAATCTGGTATCATGATGAAGTGCATTTTGATAACTTTAGTGGAAAAGTAACTTTATAAAAATGTACATGTGCTGGCTGAGCTTAAGGTGACTTTGATCTGGTTTTGCCACTCCTCCCGCCTCCAGGGCCCATATACATTTCTGGCTGAGTTAACAATCCTGCTCTCCAGAAGACAATAGCCTGGCCTTGAAGCCCAGCAAGGCAGGGACACTGTCAGCAAATGGGCCTTAACAGTTATTTCCCATCTGAGGGGGGAGAGGTAACATGTTGTAGAACAAAAGTTGACCTTCACACTTCCTCTTTTGATTTAGAGATGACAAATGGGGATAACAAGATCTTTTCCCATTCCTTCTCATGGCACGCCAAGACTTTTCAGCTCTAGCCCTAGCAGAGGGAGAAAAGTTATTGGTCCTGACAGAAGGAGGAGGACTCATCTAAACTGGGAAATGGTTTAAGAAGGGGTGGTTTAAGGAGAGCGAGAGCACCTCCTAATGTAAGAAAGGGTTATTTGTTTTGAATTTCTAGCTTCAGTGGATTTTTACTCCGAAGCAGAGAGGAAGTGCTACTAAAGGAGGTGGGCAGAAAACAAGAAAGTAGAGAGGATTGGTAAGGAAATAAATCTACAACTATGTGTTAGTGCACAAAATGAGATGTTGAACCTCGCCACCACCTAATGAGGACGTTACTGGAACTGGGAAGACAACACCTCAAGAAAGAAGACCCTGGTGGTTTAAAAAGAACTGCAGGATTCCTGATTTTTGCTGGCACCTATAGACTAGGAATGCCTTTTAAGAGTCAGGTGACTAATCCCTTCTTTGCCTGCTTCGGGGACACAAAAAGCAGAAGGACTGATAACTCAAAGAAGGCCCAGCTGACCACTGAGTTCTGCACCAAGCCAAAGGTATGACCTCAAAGTCACCTGGTATCTAGAAGCATGCCATTTTCCAGCAGTTGGAGAAAGGTGGTTCTTAGTCACGTTAGCCACCTCTGCAGGACTGGGACAAGGTGCTTAGGCTTGCCCAGGGAGATCGCTCTCACTGGGGGATGAAACCCAGATTTGTCTGGCTCTGAATGTTTTGTTGTGCTGAAAATGTGTTTGTGAAACCTCACTGTAAAGTTATCTGGCCTCATGGAACTGTGGCCAGCTACAGGGGCCAGCCTTGCCCCACTGTAGGGTTTTCAGAATTAAAAAAGTGACTTTGGGCCTGATTTATAGTTTGGGGTGTGTCCCGGTATCGGCCAGAGGAGTGGAGATTACAAAAACTACTGTGCTGCCCTGGCAGATTACTGCCCGCCATATTTGGAGATCTCCATTCGCCTGCCACGGCGACTCCTCTGAAGGCACTGAGACCCTCATAACGAGTCTGGCGGTCCGGACCACCAGACTCTCGGTGGCGGTCGGACCACCACCAATGTGGCGGTCCAGCCTCCACATTCCGACCGTGGCGAAAGCGCCACCATCGGACCGCCAGCACCGCTACATTTGCAGTGGCTGACGGCCTAGTGGTGCCAGCGGTGTGAATCCGCCAGGGCAGTGCTGCCCTGGAGATTATGATCCCTGTGGTTCCACCGCCATGAAAAGGCTGGCGGAGACAGGGTGCCAGGGGCCCCTGCACTTGGCATGGGCAGTGCAGGGTCCCCCACGGGCAGCCCCGTTGCGCTTTTCACTGCCTGATTTGCAGGCAGTGAAAAGCGTGACAGGTGCTGTCGCACCCGACGCACCGCAACATTGCCGCCAGCTCTATTACAAGCCGGCGTCAATGTTGTGGGTAGTTTCCCGTTGCTCCAGCAGACGGAAACAGCAAAACTCATAATAGGGCCATTGAGCGGAATATCGAATTAGCAGTCTTCCGGATGCGTGAATTTGGCGGGCGGCCTCTCGTAATGAGGCCCTGAATGTTTGCTAAGCACTTGTCATAATTCACGTAACCACTCAGCAGACATTTTTGTTTCACAAAACAAACTCACAAAAAAGGAGTTTGTTTCTGAAAGGCAAACAAAAATGAATGGCCCTAACATGCTCGGAGTTTTCTCTCAAGGTGTTGTGGTAATTTTTCCTTTTTTATTCCTCGAGACTGCCATGCTTTTTTTAGTGATCCCAAAGAGAAAGAAAGTATATCACACCGCGAGCTCTGAATAGGGGGGCAGTCAGCCTCCCTTTTCAGAGCTGACAGCTCCTAGTCCATCACACTGCTAGTGTAAGGTGGCCGATACAGGCAACAAGGGCGTCGCTGCCAGAAACATGATGGTCTGTCTGACTCTAACCAGAGCAAGTAGAGCATCACTTTGGTGGACTTACTTCTCCACATGTGGCAGAGTACTGTGTCTGAGAAACTCTAAATAAGGCCTCAAGTCCAAAGATAAAACCTTGGACCAGGATAGTGGCAAATCTGTCTCAGCATAAGGAAGGTAGCTATGAAATCCAGGTTTGTTGTAATTTGAGTTTTCAGCACCAAAATGAATGGCTTTGGGGAGGGTGCTGGATGATGACAGATCCAATTTCAAATAACTGTTGTCTCAGCCTTGTACTTTTCCCTTCAGGAAGTTTTTGACTTCCAAAAAGACTATGTGAGAAGATACAGTGTTTGAACGGGATGATCCGATGATGTGTCCAACCTCGGTTCCATCACGCCCGTATCCTGGTCAATGGTGAACTAATATTCGGTTTTAGTACTGTACTGTACTTTTTCTAGCTGCTTTCTGGTTTACATTTTTTTTTTTTTAATCCTATCTCCTTTTACCCAGGCCTGATTTTAATTGTTTTGGTGTCTGTTTTTATTGCATATCACTCTAGTTTTCTAATGTTATCTCAACTATAAAACTGGTAGTGCTACTTAAAGTCAACAGGCATTTAACAGGGCGGTGAAACACAAACAGGCCTTGAGCAGTGGTTAGTTCAATCACTAGGAGTATTTCCACAGGTCGGAATATATTTTTGTGTAGAATTTCAGTGTCCAGAAAAGCAGCCCTACATCAAGTAAACACGAGACGGTGACGCTTTTATTTTATACTTTTTATAACGGTATATTTTCCTTTTCACAACGTGAGCATCAGCACTGCCGGATAATGTTTTATTTTTCTTGTGCACAGTGGCTAATCCGTCGGTTTCACCTCTCTCCGCCAGACCCGCAGGTACCAAGCGGAGTAATTAATTCCCACTCCCACCATTATCTGTCGAATTCCGGAAATGAGAGGTTAATGCTCCCGGGGGGACGTGTATTGTGACAAGGGTATCACAGCTTGTAACGCGCCCTTTCATCTGCGCCTCCGCCTTGGCGGCGCAGGCTCATGGCGCGCGCGGATCTTTGCGCGGCGCGCGCGGATCTTTGCGCGGCGCGCGCAGGTTGCGCGCGGCGAGGCGGGCGCTTTGCACCTCTCCCGCTAATCGCAGCCACTTGATCCGTGTGAGTAAAGGCTCCGCTCATCAGCGGCCGGGGCTCGGCTCCAGGCCGAGGCGCGCGCGGTGGCCGCTCGGTTCTATTTTTAGAGCCACCAGGACCCAGCGGGCTACTCCGGCGAGAAACGTGATCTCATTGCGAGGTGCGACTCTGCCCACGCGAGGGGAGAGCGGAGCCACTGCCGCCGAGCGCTTGCAAGACTCGTGTGTTGTGTAAAACCCTTCCAACGCGCCACGTGCGCCAGTGTCCGACCCTCTCGGGGCTCCCGACCGCTCCCGTGGACACGCAACCACGTCTGAGCCATTTGCACATTTCGCTGAGGGCTGCGATTGGGCTCTGGTAGTGATATAATCCAATACACAATGAAAAAATACCCGAAGCTATCTGAAAAAAATGACAACCTGTGATGAATTTAAGGAGACCAGAGCAATTCCCTGCCCAAGGCGTGACTAGTCAGGTTCTTTGACTACCTTTGAAAACAAATCAAATCAAATCAAATCATTAACATTTATAAAGCGCGCTACTCACCCGTGCGGGTCTCAAGGCGCTAGGGGGGAAAGGGGGGGTTATCGCTGCTCGAACAGCCAAGTCTTTAGGAGTCTCCGGAAAGCGGAGTGGTCCTGGGTGGTCCTGAGGCTGGTGGGGAGGGAGTTCCAGGTCTTGGCCGCCAGGAAGGAGAAAGATCTCCCACCCGCCGTGGAGCGGCGGGTGCGAGGGACGGCAGCAAGTGCGAGGCCAGCGGAGCGGAGGGGGCGGGTGGGGACGTAGAAGCTGAGGCGTCTGTTGAGGTATTCCGGTCCCTTGTTGTGGAGGGCTTTGTGTGCGTGGGTGAGAAGACGGAAGGTGATCCTTTTGCTGACTGGGAGCCAATGCAGGTGTCTCAGGTGTGCGGAGATGTGGCTGTTGCGGGGTACGTCGAGGATGAGGCGGGCCGAGGCGTTTTGGATGCGTTGCAGGCGGTTTTGGAGTTTGGCGGTGGTCCCGGCGTAGAGGGTGTTGCCGTAGTCCAGGCGACTCGTGACAAGGGCGTGGGTCACGGTTTTTCTGGTGTCGGCGGGGATCCAGCGGAAGATCTTGCGGAGCATGCGGAGAGTGAGGAAGCAGGCGGAGGACACGGCGTTGACTTGCTTGGTCATGGTGAGAAGAGGGTCCAAGATGAAGCCGAGGTTGCGGGCGTGGTCTGCGGGGGTCGGTGCGGTGCCGAGGGCCGTGGGCCACCAGGAGTCGTCCCAGGCGGACGGGGTGTTGCCGAGGATGAGGACTTCCGTTTTTTCAGAGTTCAGCTTTAGGCGGCTGAGCCTCATCCAATCTGCGACGTCCTTCATACCCTCTTGTAGGTTGGTCTTGGCGCTGGCGGGGTCCTTGGTGAGGGAGAGTACAAGTTGGGTGTCGTCGGCGTAGGAGGTGATGATGATGTCCTGCTTGCGTACGATGTCGGCGAGGGGGCTCATGTAGACATTGAAGAGTGTCGGGCTGAGCGATGAGCCTTGAGGTACGCCGCAGATGATCTTGGTGGGTTCTGAGCGAAACGGAGGGAGGTAAACTCTTTGGGAGCGGTTAGCGAGGAAGGAGGCGATCCAGTCCAGGGCCTGGCCTTGGATCCCGGTGGAGCGTAGGCGGGTGATTAGGGTGCGGTGACAGACGGTGTCAAAGGCAGCCGAGAGGTCGAGGAGAATGAGGGCGACTGTTTCACCGTTGTCCATCAGGGTTCTGATGTCGTCTGTGACTGAGATGAGGGCGGTTTCCGTGCTGTGGTTGGTTCGGAATCCGGTTTGTGAAGGGTCGAGCAGGTTGTTGTCTTCCAGGAAGGTGGTCAGCTGTTTGTTGACGGTCTTTTCTATTACCTTGGCTGGGAAAGGTAGAAGAGAGATGGGGCGGAAGTTTTTCAGGTCGCTTGGGTCAGCCGTAGGTTTCTTTAGTAGGGCGTTGACTTCAGCGTGCTTCCAGCATTCGGGGAAGGTAGCAGAAGAAAAAGAAGAGTTGATGACGGTCTGGAGGTGCGGGGCGATGATGTCGTCGGCTTTGTTAAAGATGAAGTGCGGGCAGGGGTCCGAAGGGGCGCCGGAGTGGATAGAGTTCATGATGGATTTGGTTTCTTCCGTGTTGATGTGGGTCCAGTTGTTGAGGGTGATGTCCGGGGAAGCGGGTTCAGTGGTGTATGGTTGGGTCTGGTGTCCGAAGCTGTCGTGGAGGTCGCTGATCTTGCGATGGAAGAAAGTGGCGAGGGATTCGCACAAATCCTGTGAGGGCGTGACGGCGTTGGCGCTGGCGCTGGGGTTGGAGAACTCTTTGACGATGCTGAAGAGTTCTCTGCTGTTGTGGCTGTTTTTGTCTAGTCTGTCGGTGAAAAAGTTCCTTTTGGCAGTGCGGATCAGGTGGTGGTGTTCGCGTGTAGCGTTCTTGAGGGCGGTCATGTTGTCAGCGGTGTGGTCCTTGCGCCAGGCCTTCTCAAGGGCACGACAAGTTTTCTTTGATTCTTTGAGGGTGTCAGAGAACCAGAGAGGTTTTTTGGTGTTGGTCTGTCGATGCGTGCGTTTGAGGGGAGCAAGGTTGTCAGCGCAGTTGGAGATCCAGTTTGTGAGGTTGAGAGCTGCGTCGTTGGGGTCGGTGGTGAGGGTGGGTTGGTTGGCGGCGAGAGCGGAGAAGAGTTGCTCTTCAGGGATCTTGTTCCACTGTCGACGAGGGATGGGTTGAGTGCGGAGGTGGGAGGTCTCGCGTCGGAATGTGAAGTGGACGCAGCTGTGGTCGGTCCAGTGTAGGGCAGAGGTGTGGCTGAAGAAGACGTGTTTGCTGGCGGAGAAGATAGGGTCGAGCGTGTGTCCGGCGATGTGGGTGGCGGTGTTCACCAGTTGTTTGAGGCCGAGGTTGGCGAGGTTGTCGAGCAGGGTGGTGGTGTTGGGGTCGTTGTTTTGTTCCAGATGGAAGTTGAGGTCGCCTAGGAGGATGTAGTCCGGTGAGGCGAGGGCGTGCGGGGAGATGAAGTCGGCGATGGCGTCGCTGAAAGAGGCGCGAGGTCCGGGAGGACGGTAGACGAGGGATCCTCTGAGGGTGGTCCTTGGGTCGGTGCGAATCTGAAAATGCAGGTGTTCAGCGGCGAGGGGGGGGTCTTCGGTGGAGGTGGTGACGCTGATGGAGTCTTTGAAGATGATGGCAACACCTCCTCCTACTTGGTTGGTGCGGTCTTTTCTGGAGATCTTGTAGCCTTCGGGGATGGCGGTAGCGATGTCTGGAGCAGAGGAGGCGTTCATCCATGTCTCCGTGATGAAGGCGACGTCCGGGGCTGTGGAGTCCAGGAGGTCCCAAAGTTCAACGGCGTGCTTGTGGACGGAACGAGCGTTGACCAGGATGCACTTGAGGTGGTTGATGGCGCGTGGGCTTGTGGTCGTGGTAGTTGCGTGGTGGAAGATGCGTTTGCAGGAGTTGCAGGCGAAGGGTCCATGGGTGCGTTTGGGGTGAGCTAGGAAGCAGGTTTTGGAGCGCCCTGGGTTGAGGGCGTGGAGGGTGGTGGGGTCGTAGCGGATCAGCGGGGCTTGGGGGAGCTGGGGACCAGGGGTCGTGGCGCTGGGCGCGGGCCAATACCTCTGCCTTTCACGTGCTAATAAAGCACAGCCTGCACACATGCATTAGACATATACTATTTTGGCTTTAACAATGCTCGGAAAAAAAGAATAATAAAAAATGATTCATTTCTGTATAGAATGACTGGAGATAAAGTATTGACTGCCACAAACAGCTTGATGTTTGAGTGTGCTTTGCATATAGTCCCACATGAATTCCCACATGAACCTCGTGGGGGGCGGAATGATACACTAAATACCCAATGATGTGACAGGACGCCATCCCTTAAATTCGAGCCAATGCTCACTCTGTATATTTTAAAGAATTGGTAACAGTACATATTGCAGACGACTGCGCTGCCGAACTAGTCCCAAAACCCTATCCTAATGTCACAAACGTGCTAGGTAGCGCTAATGTCCAACACCAAGAAGCTCTCTGGGTAACAGGCAAGATAAAAATGCAATAATTAATTCATTTATTCATTCTTCCAAGCATGTACATGACTTTACATATTTTCAAACAACAATCTAGCCTCTTATTTAAGGTATTCAGAATCGAAGAAAAGCCTCTCTCTGCTGTTTTGGCAAGATGATAGCATTCACGAATTCAAACGTGCAACCTTCCTCATTAACACAATTTGTAATGGGTGAAATCGAAGGTAAGTGTCTCAAGTTGTTTGGTTTTCCCAGGCAATCTTACTCCCCAGGTCACACTGACAGGTTTCTTCTCCACCCCACCCAACAGTGTTTGTGATAAAGGAAATGTCTCACGACTTTTAGGTGTTTTTCTGGACATTTGCTCAAAATGTTGACTTTAGTAACAAAAAATACTACTTATCAACCAAGGACTCTTGCAAGGGTTGGAATGATCAGCTCTACTGATGAATATGCAGATCACGTGTCCTAAGATATTTTGTATGGGGGAGGGGCTAAAAAGCATACTCTGGAGTTTGACTGAGGGTCCTATTGACCTTTATCCAGTGTCAAAGTTCACCTCTCAAAAAAAAAAACTTGTTCTTAAATGTTAGAGGTTAGCAGTGCAGGTGGAACACTTCATAGGGGATTTAGGGTGGGGTGGAAGTGTGCTCCCCAGATAGTGCCACTGAGATGGTTTGAATGACACTGGGCCAATGACATTGCTTAACTTGGGAAGTTATAACATCCATCTGTAAAGGGAGGTGAAGTGCTGTTCCAATTCAAAAACAACAACATTTTGAAAGGATTTGAAAACACCTTACAGAGTATTTGGGGGTCCTGTTCCAATTCATTTTAAGAATATGGCAGTAAAATTGCCCAACTTCCAATGGTCATGAAGTATTCAAATATGTTATCAGCCCCTTGTATGCTCGCCTCTTCCCAGTCTTATGACCACCCCCCCAGCCCCGAAAAGTGCTTCAGTCCGTAAGTCTTTTTAGGGGTAAGCGCAAAGCGCTCCGTCCCCTGTTGTAATCTCTCTTTGGGCTTCTAACCACGCCCATGTCACGTCAGTCACTTTCATTGGTTCTCGGGGCTTGCCTTTTAAAATCCGCTTGCTTTCATTAATGAAAGGAATGCGTACGTCATGCCTTTTCCGGTGTTTAGCCCTCCTCATTTTAGTTTCTATTGAATCTATAAATACCCCTCCCTCTTTTATCAGTGTGGTGGCCGTCCCCCTGACACCCCCCCAAAAGTGCTTCAGTCCTTAAGTCTTTTTTTATTTCCTATTGAAAACTCCTCACTTCGATATGGCGTCCTGCCTGTTATCAAGTGATAGAGCATTGTTGGTGTCATTAGTGGGAGGGAGGATGGGATGTGAGTGGGACAAGGAGCACCTAAGCTCAGGGTAATGAAGGTTGACATTAAGTAACAAAACATAAGTTCTCACACCCACAGGCAAAGCCCCGCTTGCTAGTTTGCTTGGTGTAGTTTAGGACTGGTAGGGCACTTTTTCAACAGTTGATTTAGTACCCACTACAGGCACACCACCTCTATAGGGTGGAAGTTATATTATTAACATGTTTTATTAAGACATTGGAGCCATCAATGTGTGTTATACTCAGAAGAGAAAAGAAACAGTGCACTCCACTGTCCTGTCATTAGACGGCAGCAGTGCTTAATTTGTACATAAAAACTTTCCGGTGCCCAAAGCCCCCCTCTTAAATACGCGGCTGCTGCAATTAAATGTGCGAACACGGAATACTGAGGCACCGTAATCCTGAAGCCATATCGGGCCTCTTCAATCAATTTAAAGCCACTCTGTGCCCATTCAGCCCACTCTTGCAGCTTTCTGCTTTCTCCCATTGTGACGCTTTTTCGTTTTTTCTCTTCCTCCGTCTTCCCCATATGTGTCTTTTGCTCGCAGCAAATGCTTGAGGCAGAAGAATAAGCGTCGGCCCTCAAAAATAAGTGTCTGTGCTCCGCACTGGAAACAACAAACACAAATTAAGCCCTAGAGGGCAGGCTCCTTGACAACAAAGAGCCAATTTTTATGCATAAATCAAAGTGTATTGGTGAACTGAGGCACAATGCATTATCATAAATTATGAATAACAATTTGTTTTACATAGTTTTTCGTATCACAGTCTAAGTGATGTAAACAACAACCAGTATCACTATTACTTATCAACCTTGGAATGATTACAGCCCATGCGGACCTGCAGTTCTTACTAGAGATCAGCAGCAATCACTCAACCTGCTGAGCCGTCCTGCTAGGCTGGCATGCAGTGTGATAAATATACTGTTCGCACATTTGAAAGTAGGCATTGTAGCCGTACATGTATGTATTAAAATTATTCTGCCCAAAAGAGAACAAAATGTGCACTACGTTGTTCCATCACCAGAGGGCATTTTCCTACAAGCAGCTCAACCTTCCAGGTACAGCTAACTACAATATGTGATTACAGCTCTGTAATGTGGCAAGGAAGTTATATATAAGTTTGCATGGTACCCATCCAGTACCACTTTTTAAAATTCCGGATTGTATAAAACAAGGCCCAGCTTAGTGCAAAAAAGCAGTACCCCTGCCTTCCTACTAGAGGATATTCTCATTGAATACAATTAAGATTTATACCAACTATTTTGCATTCAGGCTCCCAGAATCCTCTGGGAAGAGTATAATGTTTCCCAACCTAACCACTGATAAAGGTGTAATATTGCCTTTGTATGTTAGACAGGCGGCTAGAACTAGTAGAAATTGTTTTCAGATTTTAAGACCAAGTACTCCAGAGCAAGGTTGTAGAGAATTTATTTCAGTGTAGGACAACAAACCCTGCACGTCCTCCCTGCTCAGCTACTGTCTGCTCTCTTCCCTGGAATCCACAATCTGGAATCCTGTGAAGAAGCATCGGTTGCTAAGATACCCTTAGCATCAGGTTGCCTAGATACAACAGCAGAGGCTGCAAGTGTATTTTGGATTAATTACTGTATGATGTTGTCTTGCTGTGGCTTGTAATTTGCAATTGTTTCTTTGCGACCAGTATGAACAGTGGAAGGCAGGGGATACCTTTTCTTTCGGGGCCACAGAAAATGGTCTGCTGGGTGTATAATGAGTATTGGACTTGATGGTTGCAGACGCCCACCTGTTCTGCACTTGTTAAACTACAATAGATGACTGCACCACTGTGCATCGAGGTTATAGGTCTGTCATAGCTGACATCTGTTCCACTCTGCTGGACAGATTCCACCGAAGCACCCAAAAACCCTAGCAGAAAGTCTGCAACCTGAAATTCGTGTTCGACTTTGTACTCCTTTCCAACCCATGTAGAAACCAAGGTGCCTCCCCACATGCCCAGTAAAGCTGTGCCATTATGCTCCTTTTCTAAAACAGCTTTTTTTCTGCTAATTTAGCTGTTTGTATTTTTTTTCTCGTCCAACACACTCTACAATCTGCGAGCCCACTCGCGGTGCGCCACGATATCAGGTACCCTCAAAATGTACCCCAGAATGATTTGAGGATGGTTGCTGCCTTCTCATTATAGGGGGAACCGGATGATTGGTGGCAGAGATTATAGCTGAGATGTCGTGGTATATGCTACGCTGACCTGTAAGACACCTGACCTGTCCCACACCCTCACCGAATTTCAAAGAACCCAGATTTATTTATATTCAGACCAAAAGTGAAACGGAAGTTTCTTCACTATAGTCTAGGTTTAGAGGTAATAACACAAGTGCAAATATTAGGAAATCTCCACTTTGGATGTTCTAACAATAAAAAAGGCCAATAAACTAATTAGTTTAAAAAAAACAATTCTACGATCTGACCTATGACAACGCTTTACATCTCTGTGGTTTTAATGTGAAGTTGTGCCAGTTGTGGGCTACAAGGTTTTGTGGATAAAGACAAGAAATGGAGAGAGGATAGGTTGTGTTACTTAGAGGATGTCCATATAGCTTGATATGCATGGTGCAATCAGTGCTTATCTTGTAAAACAAATAAGTGTCAGGGCCCTCGTCAGGAGGCCACTGCCGCTTGTACCATCCGTTGCCCCTGCCAGCGCTGCCAATTACAGTACCCACACAAGTACCAACCATCACACTCCTGCAAGTGTCATACATCAGACTACTCCAGGCCCTCAAAACTATAAGAATGGCTTTGCTGGCAGGTATTAGTCTTTTATAATGTATGTTGAATTAATAAACACCAGTTGTTCTACTCATCTTCAAATTACACAAAGGGCGCCACCGTGTGGCAGACTGCAATAAGAGCCGGCAATTAAGTGCAGGTGCCAAGCACCAGAAACTGCTGTTTCAAATTAAGCACTGGGTGTGATTCAGTAAGAAATTGATAAATCTTCACCATTAGATATACACCCTCACACAGGTGTAAAAGAGTGCCCTTGGCAGCAGCTGCCAAGAGTACAGAGGGGCCTCTGCCTCCCACTTTTTTTCCTGACATGAAGAGTGTCTTTCAGGCTGAGTAAAGGTCAGCCTGACAAACATTCTTGCCAGGTGTTGTACATGAACTAAATGCACAGGCGTCTGGCTACCAGAGCTGAACTTTGCTGGGCTGAACATGTCAGAGCCCCGTGACGTGACCTCCTCAGCCCAGCACAGAGCTTGGTGAGTGTGTGCTGTGGATAGGTGTGTGCGGCTGTGAACGCACGGGTGCGAGTTAGTGAGAGTGCATGTGTGGCCCGCTCCCTGCTCAAGTTACCGGCCGCCACCGACTTCTGGAAACCTCTGACAGTCAATGACTTCCAGAAACACTCCTAGAAAGGTTTTGTAAATTCCTATTTGTGTTCACATGAAAGCTGTTCTCTAAGGGTAATTCTACAAACTGTACAATTGCACATGCAAAAATAAATTTACATTAGTGTAATTACACTTATTTCTTCGCTGGAGACAATAATTTGTCAGTGGAGAAAACCCTTCTCTTACCCTCCTACAAATGTTTGGACTGTTCCCTACTCACGCCTACCCTAAAAACAGATTTGATATTGCCCATTAGAGCAATTCTCCGGCTGTTTCCCAAGTGGTAAATGGTTTGTAAATGTATCATGCGTAATAAATCACACATACCGGGGTTGCTTCAAATGTGAGTAAATCCTTTTACAATTACATATTCATATTTTGTGAGTTTACACATTGAATCTGCTGACTTAACTTGAGTAAATGAGCAATTTACCCAAGATCAGTTAGGTTTAGAGCGTACCCCTGTGTATTTGTTCCTATTTTTTGCAATTACAGATCACAAGTGAAGTACTGATGCTAGGTATATGATTGACCTATCAATTACATTTCTTGCTGTCGAATGCAGTCTTGTACATTATTGCACAGGCATTCTACGCTGTCTCTCAATAGAGTTTCTGAGATACGTCAGTTTTGTGAAGGCCCTACAGTTTTATTTCAAGTGAGAGGATCCAGGTGTCTCTCCCTGTGGCTGAGTAAGATGTGTCCTGTTTCATCCATCTCATGCACACTTCAACAACACCTTCTTCCACTATTGATAGTTGCGGCGAGCAATCTCCAATTTTCAAGCAAAGTCTTGTCGCCATGGCTGGATCAATATTCTTACAGTAAACACCCAGTAGCTTTCATGAATAATATATTTATGTACAATATATGGCGCCATCTGTGTTGTGGTTCGTTTTTTATTGATGCCTGGTCTTGGTGGTTGTAACCTCTTTGGGTTTCCAGGTGTACCGTGGCTTTATCCGGACAGTGCATGGATTCTGCACCTGGGGCCACACATTCTGGGGCATTGCTTATTCTGGTATTACAGGGCCATAGCTAGTCAGATCCTGGGAAATTGGAATACATGTGGAAATCGTTGTCACAAATGCGTTACTCCCCATTTTTGACATATTTCCTAATTTGGACCTTTCACCTGCAGCCGCAAAGTCCAGGGAGTGGGGAACCAGTGGGGATGAAGTGTTTTCACATGACATGTAATCTGATGTAGCCCATAAATCTTGTTTCCATCAATTCAGGATTACCACCTTTCCTCTTGTAATCAAGTCTTATGTCTTTCCATCCTGTAACAGTGGTCCTTTCTATACGGCAAAATCCTTTCCCAAGCTTGTATATGAAAGCAGCACTACCAGTGCTTAATTTGTGCTTGTTGTTTCCGGTGCTGAGCACCGGCACTTATTTTTGAGGGCCGGGGCTTATTCATCTGCCTCAAGCATTTGCTGCGACCAAAAGACACATATTAAAAAGACGGAGGAAGAGAAACACGAAAAAGCGTCACAAAGGGAGAAAGCAGAAAGCTGCAAGAGTGAGCTGAAGGGGCAGGGAGTGGCTTTAAGTGGATTGAAGTGGCCCGAGATGGCTTCTGAATTACACTGTCTCATTATTCCGTGCTCGCACATTTAAATGCAGCAGCCGTGCGTTTAAGAGGAGGGCTTTGGGCACCGGCACGTTTTTATTTACAAATTAAGCACTGAGCACTACACAATAAAACAAAATGCACATAACTGTTTCGTCAATGCAATAAATTTTGATATAAAAGTGAATTTGATCAACGTACTTATTTCAAATGTCTGTCCCTTTGATTGTTTCAGTGATGTAAGCGTAGTTAAGACCTAGCATGCTGAAACACAGTGACTCATTTCCCAGATTCGTGGAGCAATAGTTTGTCTACTTCTATAATTAAAAAGTAATTTGTTGGTGCACATTCATTTGCATTATCGAGGTATAAAGTACAATTTGGGCTCAATGGAGGGATCTATCCAAGCCTCTAATGATCTGTGGGCACATGGGGGATTTTATCTAATTCTCCACTGACATATGAAAACAAGAGATGCTTTTTGAAGTCACCACAGAAAGTAGGGCACACTGAGGATTGTGAGTATTTTCCATGTTCGTGGTCTTGGTGTTTATAAGGATGAAAATGTCTGTTCTTTCTGCTGTCCCAGGATACTGGTTTTAGGGCCATATGTGCGAACACATTTTCCCATAGACACAGAATGGGCAAAACCCTTTCATACATCTGGCCCTTAGTTGCTTGCAAAGTTTGAGAAACAGCTCCAAATATTTTTCTCTGTCGTAGGCTTGGCATACTGCTGCATAACCTCACACACTGTAAGGGTAAGTGTTACTCTACGGGGAAGTCTTTTGTGGCCAGGAACTAATAATCCCTTCAAGGATGGAAGGGTTATTCAGGAAACACAATGGGTTTTCTGTTACTTTGTTATTTTGGGAGGAAATACGTACAAATAATGGAAAAACTTTACTTTGGTAACAGGTGCTTTAGTGACTTTGTGGCTGTCGGTGTTTATTGTGAAGAAGTGTGCCCCGCAAGCTTTCATAGCGCCATGTTTCCTGCTGGAAAAAGACAGGCTGATGAAATGGCTCATATCTTGCAACTGGCCAGTTGTAGACAGGTTTCTCTCATACTTTTGTTGTGCTTGTATCTGGTGGTCAGCACTGGAGATATCAGACAGGCTAAATAGGCCCTTATCTTAGCATGTCACGGCTAAAATTATACATGTATGGAGCACCGGAATCCCAGAAATCCTTAGGCCCTCGTGGGTTGGGACCGACCTGCTGGTGGAACTTCACGTGATGATCAGTGAAGTCTTAGTGAAACATTTTAACAGTGGAATCTTCTTGGCCTGGGCGCATTTTGAGCAAATTTGGAGATTCCAAAGCCTGGGCACATTTTGAGCACATTTGGAGATTCCAAAGCCTGGTGGAGGTCAAAGGTTCTCAAAGCAAAATGGAAGGGGTCAAGAGAGTCATTTCAAAGCTGCTGTGCTATGTAATAGGAAGTTCTTTGGAGGGAGGAAGGTAACAGAAAGTCTCTTGTTGCTTCATGCTCACTAGACACAGTCATAATTACACAATGCTCATCTTATTGTCACCCTGGTCTTTTGGTTACACTCCTGCATCACACATTCTGCTTTTGTTGTTTGAGACCAGCAGTGTAGAAGTATTTTTTGGTCTGAGCCTGCTGGCCCTTGGTATCAGGTTAATGTAACCTGGTGGTTTTGGAAAATACAATACTGTTACTGAACACTGAGTATAGTGAGTGAGCCAAAGCACTCCCTCCAGAGGATGTGGATAATATCTACAAGGTTTAACTGTACAGCGGGCTATAGTTCTGCATTACGAAGCACATATTTCTAATTCTAAGGATAAATATGGCCCAGACATGGTGTTTTGGGAGTGCCGGGTCATTAATGAGAACATTTGAAATGGCATATGGGTGTATTCGCCAAAGTATCTTTCTTGGGCCAGCTCTTAATACTTTTAATACCATGCCATCAACTACTTAAAAGGCAAAGCTGATGGGAACCTGGTAGGACTATCTAATATTATTTTCATTAATATCCATATCCAGGAGTGGTTGTTCACTCTCTTGAAACACATTTATTTGTCTATCAGATATAATCTGCCCTAGTGGAACCTAGAAAGCACTGCAGTGAGATCTGTATACATCAGGAGACGCTTCTTCTTGTAAAACACTGAACCACAGTTAAAGCAATACACTTTGCTAATAAAATGACAGCTAAAGTAATGGCAGTCCATACGAAAATTTAGACCAGATTTACAAAGGTATTTGCACACCTAAGCTGAACTTAAGCGCACAAATACCTCTGTCTTAGTGAATATGCATGTATTACAGTAACAAAACTTTAATTTATGTGCATAAATATATTTGCTTAAATGTAAGCATGGTGTGATATAACTTGTAAGCTAAATTGCTTATTTGGGTTGGTTATGGGTGCAGCAGAGCAAATCTTGAAGTTTGTGGAAGTCAAAAACGTTTGGCAGGCCCAATCCCACTATGGGTATGTGTTGAGATTTATTGCTACTAAGAAAAGGAATAAATGTGTATCCAGGATAGGAATTGGGAGCAAATAACAGAAAATTTGTGGGGTGTAGTAAAGGTTTCTCCATAAGGTGAAACCTGAGCATCAAGGATGCATCCTGTTGCAGTGAGTTTCAAGCAGTCTTGTCATGAAATCAAAAACATTTGAATGGGTTGGACAGCATAGATCAAGATGCTCATTTACATTCAAATTACATTCAAATGGAAATTGAATCATCAAGTTACATTGGACTGTATAAACACCCACACTTGTAATCAAGAGTGTGTCAAGTTTCACCTGCTTCTAGATGTCTCTGCTGTGTACAATCTGTTTTCATGTAAATTTGCATGTCAGAAATTGGGTTATTAAATGGAAGCGTGACCCCTTCCAATTTTACAAACACAGTTTCATTTTCGAAAACACAGTTCTTAGGGAATCTGTCTTCAACTACTAATAGCTAAGGCACAAGCCATCTTTATAGAAATGTGTTTTCAGCTGAAGCAGTACCAACAATTATAAAATAAAGAACACAGCACAACAAAATTACCAAACCAATTTAGGAAAATAGAGAAACATATGACAAGTAAAAGGGCAGAATAAGGGGAACTGAATATATGTTTTATGAAAAGTTTATGACCAAAATGCCTAGAAAAAAGTAGAGCTCCATTTTAAAACAACAGTTTTTTGTTTACCAGGACCTAGCTTGATTTCAGGCCAACCCCAATGGGGAAGGGATCAGACACACTAAGCGATTCATACCACTCAAAGGTTTTGCCCTAAGAATTAGGTTTGGCAGAGGGGTTACTTCCTCACAACGGTGACGGATAACCTGTCCACTGAACTATAAATCCCATTATATCCTATGGGATTTATATTTAGGTGGATGGCATTTTGGTCACCATTGTGACAGAGTAACCCCTCCACCAAACTGTGAATCAGGCCCTTCATCTCTGAAGCCATAAATCGAAGATGACTAAACCTTTGTTCCCTCTGAAAGAGCTCCAGGGAAGCTCCAAGTCACACCCTATTCAGATGATCAGCTCTCCTCCCCTCTGCCGTGGTTATAATTGGTTCTTCCATTTGAAGAGGTTGTAGCCAAAGGGTTTAGGACGGCTCTGATAATGGATAGGAAACAAATTGTAACAACCCCATTAGGGATCAGCAATGTTCAGAAATGTTTATGCTGTCCTTTGTTCTGCAGTCTGACCCGTACGGTTACCAGGTAAGTGGCCAGTTGTTCACAACACTTCTTCCTTCATGGGTCCAGATGCTAGGCTATTGTCCTCTGGCAGGCAGAGTTATCAGATTCAGAGATGTGTTTTGGCCTCCGTAGATATGAGTGGCAGATGTGGTTCAGGCAGGACATAGAACAGGTTTACGAAGTTACATTTTTAGTAAATTATCAAAAATCTCATTTTTAAAACAGAAGTGAAAAATAGCTTTGAGTAATTTATCTAGCATTTTCCCAAGTGGAGATGCAAAGTTAATATTGTAATCATACCTAGGCCTGTCTATAGAAAATCAAACAGGACCTGCATAGTGAAAAGGGTTATTAGGCTTCCGTTAACGTGAGGGCACCTATTCCAAAAAGTCTATCACTTTCATATAGTAGGCATCCCTGGCATGACAACATCACTTTTCCTTGCCATGTGTCATTACATTACTTTTTAACTGCTGTCCAGCCTGTAAGCCATATATTTTTCTTGTATATGTGCATGTTGCAAATACACACTGCAGCCCATTTCTAATATTTTGCATCTGATACAATTCCTGTGCCACCTAAAATGACCTTGCAAGAAAGTTATATATAGCAATTGGGTGAAACCAACTTTAACAAAACCATTTTAGGGCAAGTCACATGCACGGTGGCACTGAATAGCAGTGTCACAGGACACATAGTTCTAAAAGGAGCAAAACATAGTGTCCAGAAACAGGTGTGACCATGCTGAAAAGGCTCTTCCTCCAATTCAGTACAACCTACAATCTGTTTTTATTGAACAGTCCACAGCACTCCACAATTCAAAGTTATAACTCCCAGTCCATTTATTGAGTTTATTACATGCTGAAAGTATAAATCATGTTGCTAGATTATTCGATCGGTCAATCTTTGTTCATCAAACTGTACAATAACCAGTCACATCATCTATGAACAGCCAACACGTGTTTCGTCACACCATGTGACTTTTTCAAGGCGATTGTGTATATACGAGGAAAGTCATGTCCAAAAAGGCATATGTTTCAAAGATCGAATAGCTGTCTATAACGGTCAATGAGTCTATACTTGCGCCTTAATATTATGATACCAAAAACATCCAGAGGAATTGGTGAAGTTTCAACACCACACGTAAAGGTAACAAGTATCAAATCTGTAATTATACTTTGGACCATAAAAAGGACCATGATATATCCTAATCCTGTTAGTAAAGTCTGTTCACAGCGTCAGCGCCCAAATATGAGTATGCAGTTGATTGTACCACTATTACCTGTTAGGGAGTCTCTTTACACAATCTGTTTTTGTGAATACTTAAAATGGAGTGACCTCATTGACCATGGCCAAGATGTGACTTCAATAAAATGAAAAAAAAATGATATGAGTTTAGGGGTTTTGTATAGGAAGTGGACTGCTGTCCAGGATCAAAGGCAAAGGTACAGCGTGATTGATAACTAGAGTAGAGTGATTGGATAGGGACTTGGTTCTGTGAGTACAAGTGGAATATTACTGCTTTGTTGCAGTGATGTTTAATGACTTGTGTCTTCAGCTCTTTCCTAAACTTGTAGATGGTATAGGGGTATGGGGCAGATGAATATGGAGATGCTTCAGATTATAGTGATTTTTGATTTCATTATAAAGTCCGTTTTACATAATATTTACCCTTTTTCCCTAGTTTGATGTGCTTTGTTTTATTACATTGTTATCATTATAATTAACATGGTTTAGAAATTAAAGTTTGTTATAACATACAGGTATTTGTGCTTGAATGATTGTTGCACACAAACCACAAACATTTTTACTTGCAGCGTTTGTCTGTCAAGTTACCAACAGAAAGTGCAGAATTCTTACCTATACCAGTTTAACTCTGAGCGTCACATTGTTTGGGACTTGTGGGAGCTCAGGCACAGCTTACATGAATATGGTAGCCTCTCTAGCCTGCTAACATTATTATTCCCTATAGCAGTCTTGGATGCATTACACAAAGTAATATGAATGTGTCTGCATTGCCATTTAACCCTATGTAAAGTATGTGTATCTCATTTTTACTCCTGGTGGTGGGATAGCAATTTGAAATATTTCAAAACTGTAGACATTGAGTTATGAAATGGTTTGTTTATAATTCTAGGCGTTTGGAAAGATTGAATATTGGCATTTCCTTTCACTCTTTCCTGACCCATATTCTAATCCTGTAGCTGAGCTCAGTGTGAAACCTTCAGGTAACAACTTAGTATTCTAACAAGGCAGACTCAAGGCTTTCATCTTTCCTAGGCCAAGTGAATTCCACACCATCTCCACTGTCCATCTTGTGAAACGTCTCTACTGGAATATTGCCATTTTAGCCAGCAAAGTTGATGATGGAAGCTGGGTTACCTTTATTCAAAATTATGAAATCATATTTTTCCAAGAGACTTGGGCCCTGGAAGCTGTCAGTCTGGATGGGTTTGTTGCCTTCATGGTCCCTGCGATTCCTTCCCCCTCTGGCATGGCCAGGGGTGGCTTATCAGCATATTTCCATGTCACCTTGGCGTGTAAAATCAGTGTAATATGTGATGAAAGCTCTGCACAAGCCCTTTTATCTACCTGGCCTAACAGTATGAGTATTGTCTTCATCAATTTTTATCATAGATGTTTTGGATCCAACTCTACCCCTAACATTAACAGGCTTCTAGATTTTATTTTAGATCTTGACATCGAACTTGCTCACCTGCACGCAGGGTTTCAAGTTGTGGTAGGTGGAGAGTTTAACATCAAATTGGGCCCCATGCAGCATTATCCTGTTTCAACCATCTTTGACAGGGCTAGCCCCAGTGATGCTCATCTATGTACGGACCAAAGAGCCAAAGCCCTTTTAAATTTTATGCATACACTCAACATTATTAATGCCTGCAAAGCATTGGATTCTTCTTACCCTACTAAGGCCACTTATGTTAGGTGGGATTATGGATCAATTATTGATTATATATTTGTCGCCAGAGTCCTAATGGGATGGGTGGAAGGGGCGGAACGGAGGAAACCCCATTTACTGACTATAACCCCCTTTGGTTGGGATTGAGTATCTTCAAGGGGGAAAATGCTATAGGGACATACTTATGTCTTCTTTGGTAGTTAAGCCACAAGTGCTGTGACTGGCATGGAGGAACGCCGATTGGGAGGTAATTATGTCTAACTTGTCTGGCAATCACTTCCAAATGCTGAACCATTGTCTTTCTCCCTTGAGTGACCGGCTGGTGGTGGCAAAACAATTTGTTCAAATGGAGCTCACTGTCAGTAAGATCCTTATGAAGCCCATTAGACCTGTCAACTGTGAAGAAAAATGGTTTGATCCATCTTGTAGAAAGGCATCAATAGAGCTCCAAAAAGCTGTGAAGGAGACTCAAAGGGATACCTTTAAGGGACAACAGTGCAGAACTGAGTACAAATCTGCCTTGTGCAATAGGCGAAAGGCGATCCAAATTGTTTCCTGGGGGATGCTGGTTTTGGTCTGTATTTGAGCTGAATACCTCAATGGTAATAGTGGTGTCATCAACTGCACATCCTATGAGCGTCAAGCAGTAGCAAATAAATAGTTTGGAGTTGGTGCTGAATGGCTTCCAATGCCCTACTACCCCAGGGCATCAAACAAGCACTCCAACCGGAGTACACACAATACACAATAATACTACAACTCCCACAGCGCTCTGCATCTTTGCTTTATACACGTTGTACAGAATCAGCCAATTATACAAGAATAGCCAACACATGTTTCGTCACACCCTGTGACTTTTTCAAGGCAACGAAGGTATGTAAAGATGAATTCCACCTCATGGGCATAGGCATATAAAAAACCCGTAACTGTGATAAGTAAATCTAAATCCTCAACACAAGCGTCTTTCTGTGAGCTAAGCATAGGTCTGCTTGAGCAAAATTTCAATTAGGGTATGGATATTAGTTTGACCAACTAAGTAACGTTGGCATAGTCATGCTGGGACCATAATACATCCTAGTACCTGATAATGTATTATTTCTAAGAGGACATGCAAACTTAGAAATTATACATTGCAGGTACTAGGTGGCACTTGGGTTTCCCCTCTGGCCAATTTGTCTCAAGTAAAGGGCTAATCTGTCCATGCAATGAGTTCCCCCCACAGAGCCTTCTTCATTTTACTTTTTTTTGTATCATTGCTTATACCAAGAGGCTTTTAATTCCCATTTTAAGAAAGAGTGGACTAAGATGATGTGTTAACTCACTTGCAGCATCTAAATTCCCCATCTCTTTGTATTACCATTTGTTCCTTCTTAAAGTGTGCCATTACGAAAAGGAAATCGATGCTAATCTAAGCCACCAGTATTTCTAGTTGTTCTGTGACAATTTAAGAGATGTCTACTTTAGGCCTGGATGCTAGATGAGTTTCCTTATATTCAAGGGATTTTTAACGCTGTAGGTTGCCCGGGTTATTTTATACTAATTTGTTTTTTATTAATGTCTATTTTATGATGTGATTTGTCTATCATGTATTTTCCAAGTATGTAGTGATGTGTTTTGTTTTAATTTACTGCTATGTTGTGATTTATGGCTACTTCAGTAGTCAAAATAAAGTCTTTCATGATGATGAAGTGAATTCCACACATTGGAGTATTAATAACATCTCGTATTTATGGAGTTAAAATATATCAAAACTGAAGTAAACACACTATCGACAAACCCAAGCTAATATTGTGATATTGAAGTTAATTGTGGCTATTGCAGAAAGTATTCAAATACGCTCAGTTTTATACTCATTCATAGGTAAAGTGATTCTCACCAAAAATGAATCTCCCAAATTGACTTTGATGGCATTACTGTCAAGTAAGGTTGGCACAACGCCATCTTGTGGATTTTGGGGGGCCTGGGCAAGAAATATTTAAGAGCCACTGTTCAGAACAACTTTAAATGTTATTTCCTAATTTCTATGAATTCAAGCCACATGATGTAAACAGAAAACAATTTCAATTTCAGAGGGGCCCCTGGATAATTTCCCACTTTGCTCATACCTTACAGTATTTCTGGTTCTGCCCCTGCTGCACACATCGCCTTTATTTCAGCTATGATTGGGAGGGTTACACTACTTAGGGACGCACAACAACAACAACAAAAAGACAGCAGACAGACTACAGCTACCAGGGAGAAGAGGAATGCACATCAGCCTTACTTGCAGATAAGTAAGTATTTGTTTTAAGGGCTGTGCTGCCCCTCAGAGCCTTGCCTCAAAAGTAGAGGTTGCCCGCTCCCATGGTGCTTCAAAAACAAACAAAAAAACACATTTCTCTGTGGGGGGCTTGCACCCTGGTCAGACTACATGGTTTGCATTTGTACTTGCAAGCTAACTATGTAGGAACAAAACTAGGTCTATTCCAAGCACTACTTACAATCTACCAAAATACTGTATTTAGGATTAATTACTCCATTAAATGGCACGATTCCTTGGTTGGTTGTTAGGTTTGTGTTTTTTGGCAGTACTTGTGCTTTGCTCTGTTTGCTTAGCCATTGGTTAGTTCTTGCTTGGGTTTGCTAAACCTTGCTGTGTTTCGCCTTGGCCTTTTTATCATTTGTTTTCCATTTTCTTGTTTTTTCCTCTTTTCCCTTGCTTTTTATGTTATGCTCTGTATTCCTATAAGGCTCTCAAAAAATTATTGTGTAAAAATGGATGAGTAGAAACACAAAGAAGCAGCTCCCCGGGTGGTTTAATTTTCACCCACATATACACTGTGGACTAGTTTCACACTCTTCGATAACATTGTTTTGTACTATGTCAAAGCAGAATAGGAAAGAGATATCTAGGAATAGCTACTGCCAACCTTGACTTACATGCATTAAAATATGTTCGCCGTGCAGGTGTATACAACCAATGTGGCCATCTTTTAATGAATTTTGGTTTATGTGAACAAATTCAGTTAAAAAACAGCAGCCGTCAAAATGTGCACATCTTCAGTGGCTATCTTTGAATGGAATTTCATCAGATAAAAAAATAAAAAGCATAAATGCCCGCTGCACATGCAGCGTTTTTTAAGATGGTTCCCTTCTGGTACTACCATCGGCTGACAAAAACTGTATAAAGGGGGGAAAAAAAGAGTCCTGGGGGGGGGCAAAGGACGCCTGGTGAGGGATGCGGGCAGAGAGAGAGAAGGAGACAGCAGTCCATCTCAGCACTGCATGGCTAGGTTTGACATTGTCAGTAGAATGCTACAGCAGCCAATCAGACGACTGTGAGACGAAAGGGCTCACTGATGGGACAAACAGAAGAGTAGAGAAGAAGGCCATCAGCTCAAGAGCAGTGAAGTCAAATAGACAGTCAAAGCTGCCTGATCCAAAGCCCACTCTAGGTGTATGTAATGTATTGTAAACCAGAGGTCTTGCCAAGGGACAGTAGAAGCCATATGTAGCTGGGACATAAATGTACTGGGGCCATGCTACATGAAAGGCTTACGTAGAAGCCAGAAGCTGATACTACCACTTGGAACAATTCTTTTTATCGCCAGCATTACAAAAATGTTTCCTGCACTTCCGAAATATTAACCGGAAGAGATTTAGTCAAGTTATACTTGAACTTTACAACTTGTGCAATTTATTCATCAGAAAAGGCTGACTTCATAAGCTGCAAGTGGCTAAAAATCCAGCTTTGGCCTGTTTGCCAGTCTGATTATGTATCTGACTCAAGAAGATTGTTCCTCAGGTGTAAAGTAAATAATCAGATCGGATTAAATATGCTTGTTGCATAAGTGCATTTCATATTTGGCAGTTCTCAGAATTTTAACAAATTGCTTAACACCCTCCCCACCCCAAAAGATAAACAATTCTTAGAACATTGTTGTCAGCATTGTAACTACGAACACGTCGCTTTTCAAAAATTACTTTTTTCTAACCATCAATTTTATGTTCTTCTATTTACAATTTCCAAAACGAATGCAAGTCATAATTCAGTTCATCTGATTTACTTTTGAGCTCCAGCCCAAACAGCGCAAATATATATATTTTATGTCTGAATGAAAAATATGTCCAGGGCAGGATTGCAAACCTCTGGTCTTTTTAAAACTGCCCTCTCAAAAAAAGTTTTTATGATGACTCCAAAAGCTTAGGCATCCTAGCACTTTTCATTGTATTTTTATTTAGTACAATATTTATATTACAACCTAGGGAGTTTGAAATTGTATCATAAATATTAAAATTATCATTTTTTTAATTATGTTTTTTTATCAGTTGTGTCATCTGATAGCCATCAGAGATGCCATTTAACAAGAGTGATGTCATGTGTAATGATATAAACAATACATGGAAGAGGGGAGAGTTATCATTACTTTTCCGAAGCATAACTGGTGAATTTAAGAGGTTTTTAGGTTTGGTTTTGTAACCATAATTGCACTTCAACTGAGTTCAATTCAGTGAAAATCTGAGGTGTTTTAAATATACCTTCAAGTGTTATAACGGAACCTAACCATAACATCACTTTAACCTTTGTTTTTTTCCAGTGAACTTCTGATGTTTTGTATTATATTCCACATGCAGCTCTACCTTGGACCACCACTTCTGTTTATGGCTAAACCTAGTGTTCAAGGTCTTCAGGTGTGCACAGTGGGTATTGGCATTCAGGACCTGTACCCAATGTGCAGTCCCTGCACCCACCCTGCTGCAGTTGACCTTCCCTTCTGCACATGGCCATGAGCCCACCCAGCCCCAGGCAGCCAACCCAACACAGGTGGTCAACCCTCACTGTGCACTGCCAAAGGCCTGCACAGGAGGGATTCACAGCAGGCCAAGACTACACTCAAACCACTGTGTGCACTAACCCCTTCTGCACAGGGCCAAAGCCCATGCACGGCTAAGTCACCAAGTACTACTGCAGTGTAGTGCACAAAATTCCTTTTGTTTTTTCATTTTTGTTATACAACTTGTGAATCCTGAAGCCCTAGAGGGAGTATAAAATTTGTGTATCCTGCACAAGATTTGGTAATCCTGAGTTAAAAATATGTTTTTATGTTAATTTTAATGGCATGAGATCCCTTTTTGACCCTCCCTTATATGTGAAGGGCTCAAAGTAAGCTCACTTTCGCCCCTCATGCCTTTTTAGTGTATTTTTTCCAGCTCTGTGTACCATGCTGGGTAATGGCTCCAACCACATACATTTGTCCTTGATAGCCAACCAATCAGAAAATGGCGAATTTATGACTCCGCAGTAAGATTTGTGAATTTGCAATGGACGACAGGAGGAAAAAGTGCTCTCATCCAATGGGGTTCCTCTATTTTTGGACTGGATTTGTGAATACTCTTTAGATTCAGAATCCGCAATGAAAATATCTCTGAAGTTTAACCTCTTCATGTCCAGGTGGGAACACTTTTTAAATTATAATTTCTCAAAAACTACTGAATGGATTTACATCAAAACAAGATGTCCCTGAGTTAAGTACTACTTAAGTGCCACGTTTGGTGTAATTCCGACTAGCCAATTTTTCTGTATTGAGTAGCAAAGAATTGTATGAAAGTTAAAATGGGAAATGTCACAACTGGAACATGAAACTTGTCATGACGTGCTCAAAGTTGATGAACGTTTTTGGAAAAGGTTTGTGCAGACTTGTTGAACATCTTTTTCAAAAGAAAACTATCACAAACATAACTACAGAGGTGCTATCACCACTTCTGTAACATACAGGCATGCGTATTTTCTACAGCGAAGATCATTGGTACACACACCCTGATGCTTCTCAGTATGATTAGGTTCTGCCTCACTGAAAATATCTTCATGTTAAATTGTGAATATTATAAACATAAATGGGGAACAGTGATGTGCAACTGCTTTCTCCCCAGCTACATACATTTATTCATGGGTTGTTGGGAGGAGCAGGTGGTCTGGGTGGGCACAAAGGCACAGACCATATCGTCATCTGGTACCAATATTTTGATTTTCTTTTCCTGATTTGAAAGAGATCAGAGATACTGGCAAAAACGTTTGTGGAATCCTCGAACTACAATAATCTGAACTTTGGCTTCACATTACATATTAGCTGCAAAAAATACAGTACCTAGACCTTACAGTTTCTGTGCCACAAACAGATCCACTTAATAAGCGGTACAGAAAACCTACAGTGGGTAATAGTGTCCTGCATGGAAGGATGGCCACCCAAGTAATTTAAAATGGAGCATCCCCTGTGGGGAACTGATCAGGGGACATTGTGCCTTTAAGAAAGACTTTGAAGAAGCTAAGCATGAGATGTCTAGATTCACATCAAGAAGGTATACCACTAAGATATTAGGAGAAGCATTAGGGAAGGTACCTAACCTAACACAAGCAGACACACTGAAAGACAGACTATACAATCTAAGCGCCGACCAGAGCACCAGAAAAAAACACAGCCCCCACCACACTTTATGGCCACTTTCAGCACAGCTGCCTCTAGGATCAGGCACCTACTGAACAGAAACTGGAACATCCTTAAGGCCAATCTGGTTTTAGAAGAACAGAGGTGAGCACACCCTCTAATGACCTTTAGGAAAGAGTCTTCCCTCAAAGCTCACTTAACACAGAGCCACTACAAGGAGGAACAGGCACCAGCTAAACAGCAGAAGGAAACAGGGGATTTTACGTTTACTCCAAATAAGAGCCTGTAAGAACAGTAGTAATGTCCCTGGATATCGAGGCCCACACCTTAGTGTGACCAGAACAATTGACAAAGTCATTACTTGCTACTCAGATTTTAATATTTACATTTGTGTCTGCTCTCACACGGTTGGCAGCATATTATGTACTCTGAAAAAGTGGATACTAGAGCATCTGTGAGCCATAAATAACAAGAATCCAGTTTATCTGGTGGCCAGGCATTTCATTGCTAAACACAGCAGCGGTAGGAACTTCCTGCAATTCTTCGGTGTTGATAGGGTGAGAACTCTCTGATTTTTTAGGCATAAATTCAATTAATGGATTGAATTCCGAGGAATATTTGGCAGAACATATTAGCTGATTGTTGTATGTCCCCATTTCGAATGCACCGATGAATTATTTAGTTTTCTAAGGACTTCGCAATTTTACTAGACACAAAGATTTAGCAGTTTAATTCAAATCTTTATTTCAGCTCAATTGGCCATAAAAGAACATGTTACACGCTTTACATGAAAAACAAGAATAAAATCATGAATTAGAATATATACTCCATGTGCACATCCAAAGCAATACATGTTGTTAAAAAGTCCAATAATAAGAATTTGACCAACAAGAGAGAGTAAAATACGGGTATTCAAGATTAAATTGTAGCAGCGGGAAAAGACCCCAATCCATCTTCTTCTGTCCAAGCCTCCACATGAACATCAAGAACCTTGAGACAGCGAAGACGATACATTGCCTAGCATCGCTTCTTAGAATTCTATACGCAGTCCTATAGTTCCTAAACCCAGGTTGTGGCAAACTGGTAGAATCCACTTCCTTCTATCCTGTTGGTATGTTGGGCAAAAAATTACATATGCAGCCATTTCTACCACCCGTGGACAGAAGGGACCGGCTCTAATGGAGTCATGGTTTTCACGATTCCATGCAGCTGTACAAGAGCGGATGGATAGAATCCCATGCGAAATATAGTATATACAGACTTCACAAAAGGAGGTTCGACTTCATCCAAAAATGGTTCCGGACAATAGTCAAATTTGAACTCCAGAAAAGAAGCAGTGAGAGAACCCACCCTAGAGGACCTCAAGGTACAATGGTCAGAATAGTGCCAAAACGTGTCTTCTAAATCCTGCTTCGACAGTGATATAGCACCTGCTGGTGTAGACCAGAGATTCTCAAACCCAATCTGCCTCAATCAAACCCTAACCACCCTAATCCAAGGGATCCTACTAGCCTTGAGCTGCCCCATTACCTCTTGAGGGCCTTGGGAAAAAGTATGAGCTCAGGGGCTATCCATTATCTCTGCCAGTACACCAGTGGTTTCAGGCCCACTATATCATTAATATGCCTTAGACAATAATGTAACCATAATGGGCACAGTGGGGTACTTACTGGGAGGTTGCTTAAGCTCCTCATGAATTAATTTTTTTATTTGCTCGAGGGCCCAAGTATTTAAATAACTCCACAGTTCTGCACCATACAGGGAAGCCTCCAAAGCCTGACACATGCAAATATTGAGAGCTGGGGTAATTGGTTGTAAAGAAGAAACATGCTAGGCCCTCAAAATAGCTCCACAATATTGCTCAAGCTTGAGCCTGCACTTCTGAACATGAGATGTCCAGTCAAAAAGTTCTGTGAGAGTAACCCCCAAATAGTCAAACACCAGAGCACGCTCCAGACTTTCACCATTGAAGGTTGGATTTGAGCAGGATGTTGGGCAGGGGTTGAATACAAATATTTAGTCTTGCTGAGGTTAAACTCATCCCCCACTGCCTGCAGAAGGACGCAAAACAGCCCAGAAGCTTTTGAATATCCATAACGGATTTAGATAACAAAACTGTGCCATCTGCAAATACTATGGATGCGGCAAGGCATGAAGCATCACCCTCACACTTCTCCAATTGAGATACTAAGTTGTTGATGTAAAGGAGAAAGAGGGTTGGAGCAAACACACCCCTGCCTCACACAGGAATTGGGTCTATTAACTTGTCCTGGGACCCACATCTGACCTGAGCATAGTTCTTGGAATGTAGTCTGATAGTATTTTTTAAAAGATAAGCCGGGACCCCCATCTCTAACAATACCCTCCATAAGGACTCTCTAGGGACGAGGTCGAAAGCAGATCAAAGAGCCACAAAAATTATATAATGTCTGCCTCCCTTCAGAGAAAATACTTCCAATGCAGCAGGTGCAGGCAAAATACCTTGTCGATTGTGCCTATACCATCTCTGAAGCCAGCTTGTAGAGGGGTCAAACCATCTAAATCAGTCATCCACTCACTCAGCCTGTTCACATCAAGAGATTTCCCACCCTTCTACATAGTTCTCTCACCAATAGGCTTAACCTGGGTTAATTCCCCAGCAGGGGCCCCAGCAGAGACTGCAAAGGGGGTGTTGCTACTCTCCACCCTGGTTCCCTAGCCAGTGGACTGAGCCTGAGTCGGATCCTGTGATGCATCTACCATTTGTGGCTTGGTCAGTTCCCGGGGTACATCTCCAGAGTGAAATGCTCAACCCAAACATTCACAGAAATGTTACTATCAAGGGGAGCATGGATTCCTGCATCACCGCTTCCAACTATTCACCAGAATGTACAATGATCTTTGCCTTTGATGGCGTTTAGAAATGAGACCAATTTGGTAAACTCCTAGCCTCTTTTTGCTTTAGAGATGGTGGTTTTGTAAAGCGACCTAGCTGCCCGAATGGTATCTCTGGACCCTGTTCTATTGGACCCTGACAGGGCCTTGCCTAGCAACTCTGCATGGTTTAGTGTACCATGTAGCCTCCTTCTTTCTTTTCAAGGTAACTTGAAACTCTTTTGTAAATCCATTCCTGAGGGAAGCAAACAGAAATGTGGATTGAACACAAATTCACCAGAGGGTCTAAGCGTTCACTGGACACATTCTCGGTCACCACAGCAACCAATCAAACAATCAAAACCTCTTTCTCCAGGGTTTCTTTTGACTCAGCCACCACACTCAACTTGAGTCCGCACCAATTGTTGGTGGGAACCAACCTTTAATCTAAAACCTCGCATGGAGCTTTTTAATAGAGTCCCCTGTGGCTACCAATGTTAAACCCAAAGTGTTATGGTCACTGTCTTGCCTCGGAATTACCACCATATCGACCAGACATAGCCACAGCCTGATGTCCAAAAGGATGTACTCAATTAGGCTGGAGCTTTGTGGGCGATAGTAGGCACGTCTCCCTTCCCTGTCAGATTTGGTTCTCCCATTACATGCCCAAAGACCATTATTAGGTGTGAGCTCATTCAACTGCAACACTGCAGCAGACCACCTCTTCACAGGAGAAAGTGAAACACCAGGAACCCCCCAGGCATGGCCCTCATCACTACTAAGTTCCTCATGGGAGGCAGACAATGGTTCAAATTTGCAATTAAAATCACCTGCAACTATGTTAAAAGAATCTATATGCAAATCTGCCAAATTACAACTAATCAAATCAAATGCTTGCATTTCAGCTCCATTGCCCCCAGGTCTACAGTACACATTGTATAAGCAGTGCACCCCAACTGATGAAAATGAAAGAGAAACACATTGTTTGGCTGCGCTGCCCATATCGATCTCCCTAAGCGTGCAACTTAGGGTGGTCTTCACCCACATTGATAATCCCCCGAGGGCCTTCCTTTCCCTGAGGTAATAGCAGCCACGAAGAAGTTGACAAACCGATCACGGAACTGTGGGACTAGTGCACATGTCTCTTGTAACAAACAACTATCAAACGAATCTATAAATATGCCCCAATTAGGACATGAAAGCTTAGATTTTAGGCCAGCACCATTCCAAGAAACTATCTTGGTGGAGTTAGGTGGATGGGGGAGAAAACACCTGACTCAATCGGGCCTGGTGCTACTGAGAATTTAGAGGCTAAAGCATCACTCTTAGATGGAGGTGCACAAGGACCAGAGTGAGCAATCTCATGGCAAGGAGAGTTAGTCAAGATGGGCACCGCCCAACTGACTCAGTGGCTGGGAAATCGCTGTTTCTGTTGACTGGTGCTAGGTGTCGATCTAAACCATCCAAGTCAGCTCAGGGGAAGAATCTGTTAGTAGCCAAGACTGGAGGTCTGCTGTCACCAATTACCCTTTGTGGCAGAGCTCCCTTACTCTCAGATTGGGGTGCTTATAAAAGAACCCCTGGATGACAATATTTATCTCAGCCCACTTCATGCAGATCCCCATCCTGCTCTTGATCAACTGTTAGGTTAGGCCAGGGCTAATACAACTGATAACTGTACAATGACCACTAATGCTCATGGCATAAGGCCAACCCACCCTCCTTAGTAGCTGAATATCATCATACTATGATATGTTAAAATCCGTGTGTTGCACCAACCAGTGACAGATCTTATTTTTTATGTCCACAAAGAATTCACTACTGGAACTCTGGGGGGAAGTTGGTGGGGGGGAACTCCCGTAAGAACATTTACATAGGGGCAGCAGTCTGCTGGAAGATTAAGTCGGGTTGCGGCTGTAGTTTAAAAACTTTGACCAAGGGCGAGCTCCCTGTTGATAACGTTGTGCCCCATTCACAGCTCTATTGCTTAGCCCAGCCCTAACTATGTGTTTGCATTAGAGGTCAGTGCAAGGGGGAAAGTAACCTAGACTTCCGCGGGATACAAAAGACTTAAGAAATTCTCTGTGTACCATAAATGGGATATCAAAAGGAATTTATTACTTCATGTATTACTTTGATCATATTAATCCAAAACGTTCTTACATGTGAATATTGATTGAACATGTAATTTTGTTCATGAGAGTATATATTATATTTTCACATTCGCCTCAATAGGTGCTCCTAAAAAACAGTGAAAGTGCTGAAGTGCAGTTAAGTGAAGGTGATATATACAGTCAGGGCAGAGTGTGGTTTTAAGACAATTATGAACTTCAAGTGGCTCCTTCAGTCCAGGAAGCCCTGAAGTTTCACAAAATTTCTTTGTATTTGTCTCAACCACTCTTTGGAGATATGTCGACGTTTCGACCCCGTAATAAGGTGAGTCAAGAAAGGGTCATCATCAGGACAAGGATAATCCAATTGGTAGCACCTAAATTCCAGTGTAAAGAACCAATCTGGTGATCAGGGACATCTTCAAGACATGGCAAAGTCCCAAGGTCTACGAATCTACGCTTGTCTGCGGTCGTAGTATCAAAGAGCGCCAGTGATCGCTAGTATCTGGGGCTCAGGTGATTTAGATAGATGAATAATCTCAATGTGGGGGGTGTTCAAATCGTCCAGTGGCTGTAATTGGCCAGAGAGCGCCGAAAATTCAGGGGCTCGGGTGATTTATGAACACGGGCTGCTGCCGAAGCAGTCAGCGTGCAGGCTTGAATCCAGCTGGTGAAACAGAAAGCCCGAGATGTATCAGCTCTAGGGAATGGAGCTTTTCCACCAAGGGGGACATACATAATCGTAAATCGGACCAAGATGCTTTCCAAATCAATAGGTGGTAATTCATCAGTCTGCAATAAAAGTGGATCCACTGGCTCCTTTGGTCTGCTGCATCGCTTTCTCTTGCCTTGCAAATTGACAAGCCCCCTTGCTTTGTTTTGTGCTTGCGTTAAGGTCCGAGGAGCGTAGCATCGGAATCGCAGAGGAAAGTGTTGATGGGCATAACCATGGCCTGGCCCACAGCCATAACAAGGGGCGGGTCAAAAATACTTTGGAGTGCTACAATAGTAGAGTCTGCAGATAAGCTAGCCAGAGAAACTAGTGGACAACCAGAAGCGACTCTATAGTCCTGAGATAGTAGTCTCTCAGCTAGCTCAGAAAGAACACTTACTGCACAGGCTAGTGTTGTATCATTAGACTGGTTATTAGGGGCAGCAAACTTCTCCCCTGGGGCTTTCCCCTTCCCCATGGTTCTGAATTCCCCAAGAGCGAATCTAAGGGCCAAAAGACGGGGCCAGCCTCATCTTGTTGCGGATGGTCACAGATGAGCCCCCTCTTGGCCTGGTCTTTTCCCATGTACACACCCAGGTGCATTCCACGCAGCTAGAGAGCTTCAGCACTCCCTGCCGTTATTGAGTGTGGTACTTGCAGTTAGCGGCCCCAGCAGAGTCCCAATGCATCCCGTGCTGCAGGAGAGCTAGTGCCAGATTTATGCACCTCCTGCAGCGATGTAGTGCTGCTGCGGTTCCCCCTGCTGCTAGGGAGTGTGGAACTTGCAGTTAGCGGCCCCCAGCAGTCCCAATGCGTCTTTAAGGAGTATCACTTGGGTGGCACATGCTGAATATGAATTCTATACCACATGCACTTGCACTGATTAAGAGCATACAATTGGTTTACTTCAGGTATTATGTGGAGGTACAGCCACTTTGGCTTGTGACTTTGCCCACTGGAGATACATTTCCTGATTGAGGTAGAAACAGTGCCAACTAGTATTAGCATTTAACAATGAGTTTATAAACCATAATTTTTTCATTTTTATATGATCCAACCAGAAAATTATATACCCCATACAGAGACTCAGGTTGGACCGAAATTTGTCTTCTAGCGGCCAACCTAATAAACTATTAACCTTGTTATTATTTGTTTCTAGTTTTTTTTCAAGTTCAATAAATGTTTTTACTTTTCTCTATATTTTACCAAAGGTTAGATTCTACAGCGGGGTCAGACATCTTCGTATGGTAAAGTATTGGAAAGTGTAAATGGTTTATTGAAAATGAGTAAAAATTACTTTATGTTAAATATTAATGTCAATTAATTAAATATATTTATTTTAAATGTTTCTATTTACTTATGTATAATTAATTGAAATTAAGTTGTTTTAAAAGTTACATTTATTTTTAAATTAAATTAAATGTGCTAAAGTATGTTAAAATCAAATAATATTTATGTTTAAATGTATATAAATTTGTAACATTCAATATAATTTATAATTTTTTTTTAAACAACAAAATAAACTATTTTACGTTAACAGTATTTCCTTGGGACTCACATTGGGAAATTTGGCTCCATCCCCTGCTTCAGGGGTAGAGATATGTAAGTCTGCACTCTCAAGTAACGTTATACTTGTACATGGTGAAAGCCTAAAATAGTAACGTTACTCAAAAGTGAAAGAGTAAACTTACACGTGTAAATTACTCACTACTGTAAGTTAACTTTGTGAACAGCCCCCATCCCTGTTAGACTGTCAGATATAACTATCTTCAGTGCACTTCATAGACCAATATAACTTTTTCTAGTGTTTATTTTGTAACCATATCTTTCAGAAACTCACTTTTTTATAAATTCTCTTTCAACTATCATAAATAGTACATGTCGTCATTGCATATCTAAATACAAGTGCTAGAATCATAGCTAGGCATGTAGACATAGCTGTTTATATTAGAATTGACGAAGTTAAATAAATAGGACAAATAAGATAGGAGAATATTGCATCCTGTCCAGGTGCCTGACAAACTCAATATCTCATCATCATCAAACTTTATTTGGCTTGAAAAACCATAAGAGTACATACTAAAAACAACAACTCATATACATAGAATTTTAAACCTTCAAGGTTAACAAGAATATCATATGTAAAAGAAATCTCATAAACTGTGCATTATGATAGAAATCTAGAAATAAGACCAGAGTATTTTACAGAGACTCATATCCATTTCTAATCCCCAACCTACAATGAACAAAATTTGCCCCAGCATCACACAGTTCCATACAACCTAATTGTTGAAAAAAACTAAAGCTTCCTTAGAGCTTCTAATATGAGAGCAAAGGGTATAACTAACATTGTGCTTTGAGAAGAAGCATTGTCACATGGGCACTTTGGCAGTGTAGGATTCCAGTCAGCCTTTCTAGGGAATGCCACCAAAACAATTTAACTTGTTCAAATAAAATCTTGTAACACAAAACCTAGAATTCACATTAAAAAACGATTTTAAATAAAACTCACATCCCTGGAACCGTTTGGATAAGACTGTAATTAGTACTGAAGCCCAATTTATTGAAATCCTCCTGATGGGCTATGGCTTGCTTTTCCATGAACAATATTTTCATCTGCAACTTTGTGTACACCTCTACAATCTCTGAAATATGGAAGAGAGTCAGTAAACCTAAATTTAAAGAGCCATTTTTAACAAAATTAATCCAGGAAATTGCCATGGCACTGCCCAAGGAAAGGCAGTCTGCCAACAATTCCCTCAAAAAATGGGCTTCCAGGTTTCTCCAAATTCTTAGCCAGAGAAGTAAGGGTTCCAATTTAATTGTATCCACCATGGAGACCGGACCTACCTCAGAATAGCACTTAAAGGATGGCGTAGGTTCAGGGTCAATTAAAATGCTACACAATTTTTTTTTCCAACCTGCAGTAGTTGATTATCACCCTTATACCTCCAAACACCAGCTCCATAAATCGCCAGAGAAACACACCTTCTTTTATAAATATCAACTAACTCTTGTACAGGTTTGTGTTCGAGTTAGTATGCAAAGCTAAAAACTGACTCCACAACTCTTTGGCATTGGATTACCCTGGTGGTGAATAAACTATTGCAGTTTAAATTAGAGTCAATGGGAAAGCCTAATAAGTAAACATTCTTATTTTAGAAATGTCTGTCCCTCCCAGTTGAAAAGATCTTGTTTTAAACATTTTTGGGCCTATATCCATCTCAAATGATTTGCTAAAATTAGTTTTAAGGTTCAGCCCCACCATACAAGAATAAAATGCATCTAAAAGTTGAAGACCATTTGCTGTTCTTGAAATTAAAACTGCATCATCCGCGTATATTAAAACTCGTACTGCACAAGACTTCATTTTAGGTAGGTCTTTCCCTATATTGCACAAGTGTTGTTCTATGCCAGTAATAAAAATGAGGAACAATAGTGGGGCCATCACACATCCTTGATGAATCCTCACTAGGGGTTCATCAAGGATGTGTGATCCCAATGCATCCTTTGAAGTAAACAAATCAAAACCTGATTAGTCCCCATCCCTGCCACAATAGCCCAAAGCTTCACCCTATTCACCATGTTGAAGGCACAGGAGAGGTCCATAAATGCAAGATGAATGGATCGCCACCTGGCCTTGAAATATTTGCCGATAATCAGCTGGAGGTTTAAGCACTGTTCCACTGTCCCTACCCTAGGGTGGACCCGTACTGCCCTCTTGACAGGCCTTGTTTTTCCTCCATTTTGGCCTCTAGCTCGGCTGCCAAGATCCTGCCTAATAATGTTTAAGAGCTATCCAATAGGGATATTGGACAGTAGCAGGACAGAGAATGCCTGTCCCTTTTTTAAAGATGGTGACAACTACTACTTTCCCCCAGAGGCGAACAAGTTTCCCCTTTATAGCAGCCCTAAAAACATTTGTTAAGATTGGAGCCCAAAAGACAATATAATCTTTATAAAGATTAAATGGCACTCCGTCTGGCCAGGGGGCCTTACCTAGGGAGGCTCTGATTCAAAGTGGCCATTACATCCCAACCTCAATGGTCTCATTACATTTAGAGTACATCTCAAAAGTACAGCCTGCTTCTTCCTTATTTTCTAGGGTAATATCCCCATTGTCTGTGTCAAAAATATTAGTATAATGATCCATCCAGGCTCGAACAGATATAACAGTGTCAACGAGGGCTTCTCATACCCAAATAAAAAGGTTAACATCCTTCCAAAAACCAGTGATATTCCTCAATTTAACTGCCTTTTCTAACTCCTTCCATGCTGCTTTTCTGAGCTTGCTTTTCCTGATCTTGAGAGTATCTTTATAAAACCTACTTGCACACAGTCTTTCTTGGAGCGCGGAATTTTGGACAGTGCTAATTTTAACTTTTTATGAGCAACCGTGCAAGCGTGATTAAACCCACCTTGTTGAGGTGGCTTTTTAGAAACTTTATTTCAAGTAAGCCCCTCGACTGTGGAAGTACATAAGGCACCAAAGGTTTCTGATATACTCTCAGAGGATTCATAGGGAAGCTTAAAAGTAAAATTGCTTGGCTATTGTCTTTGATAAGCTTATACAAAAAGGCCTCCTTATATATTCTGTCCCAGTTTGATCTAATACCCTTATTCCATGAAGAGGTTAGATGCAGATTCGCCTTATGCCTCGTATCACTTAAAAGGTATAAATGAAGGACCAAAACAAGTGGATTATGGTCACTTACACAGGAGATTGTGACATTATAATCCAGCAATAATTCAGTTAGATCTGAGGACAATATAATAAAATCAATCCCAGTGCCAGTATTGGACCCACTGAAAGTAGGGTTAAAGGGTGCCACATATGCCCTGAATTCTTTGGCAAATGCCAAGTTTTAGACACTAAGGGCCAGCTGTATGACATTTTTTTGCACTTGCAAACGGTGTGAATCGCAAAATTCGTCCGTTTGCGAGTGCAAAAAAGTGGTCTGCGGTGCATGAAAGGCATTCGCAGACCACAAATAAGAAATTGCTAAAATTGCGATTTCTTGCGTTGCGACCTGGTTTTGCGAGTCGCAATTTGCGATTTGCAAAATCCACATCGCAAGGCGATGCTGCAAAAAATCGCAAATTGCAATTTTTCGCAGAATGGCATTTTGCACATGCAAAATACCATTAAACGAAACCAGGTGGTAACCTGGTGCAAAATTTAAAAATGCATTTAAAATGCATTTTTTAATTGAACATGTAAAGCACACATGCCCTTTTGCCATGTGTGCACCTTACATGTCCCCCAAAACATTTTTGGGGTGCAGCAGAGGGGGCCTTAGGCCCCCAGCACCCTGGGCTTTTGCATTTCCAAAATTGCGATTTCTGGTTCAGAAATCGCAATTTTGGAAATGCAAAAAATTCGCAGATATGGGCCAACAGGCCCATAGCTGCGAATGGGGCCGGTATCGCAATTTGCGATGCGGTAATAGCATTTGCGATTTTTAAGAAATCGCTATTACCGAATCACAAATGTGATACATGGCACTTTGCGAGTCGGAAATAGCGATTTCTTAAAAATCGCTAATTCCGTCTCGCAAAGGGCCGTGATGATACATCTGGCCCTAAAACTCTATTCAAGGCCTCCCCATAGGGGAACGCCGAAAGTGAGTGTAACACAACTGTTCCCTCCAACACATTTGTTCCACAAATTGATGATTTACTAATTTCACATAGTTGCATATTGAAATCTCCTGCCCAAACTATTAGTGTCTCCCTTATGTAACCATCTTGAACTTTCATGAAGCTGTCATTGAGGTCATCAAATGCAGTAGTAATGTGTGAAATATGTTATTATAAAAATTGACAAAAAAAATCAAAAGAGTAAGGAATGTGCACTAACACCAACTGATAATAAGGTGGAAAAATTTATTATTTTAGTAGAAATACCAGTGAGCTTTACAGAAAACAAATGGCTAAGCCCCCTTATCTCATCCTGCACATGACAGAATGGCTGCGCTACATAAGGTATGAAAACCATTTACACAAAAATCCTCAATGGACCAAGTTTCTTGCAGGCAAACAATGTCTGCATTATCAATGACAGAGAACCAGTCAGGATTTAATAACTCCAAATGATTGCTAGCGATATTCCAAGAGAGAATCATAAACCCTCGTCGGTCGGCCAAGGTCCTGCTTGGTGTGTCCCTAGGATCTACTGTCTACATCACAAAATCAGTCTTAGGAATCACCTCTTGCCCCAAATTCATTTCGCCCCCTTTCATAATACATACGTAATAACAATGTTCTGGGCTTCTAATCCCTTTTAGGGCACAGTCAGCCCAGGTGTTCCAGGGAGGCCAAGAAGAATTTCGGGCTTCCACATTGAAGGTTGACCTATCAATTTCCTGTAGCATTGTTGATTAAGAGAAAAGAAGGTCTATAAAAATATCCCTTGGGCAACGCCTGAATTGATCCTGAAATTTGGTTCTGATTATGGAGGCAATTAAAACTTGATTTGAGCATGTTTGGGGATTCAAAAATAATAATCACACAGTCTTCAGGTAATTTTCTTTTTGCAAGGGCGAATCCAGGTACTTTTTACCATATCAGTTGAAAAATCATAGGGTCAACCAGAATTTTTTCTTAGCCAGTGAGTTTCTGAAAGGTGAATAATCTTCTTTTACAGATGATGATAAAATTGGAACATCTTTTAGAATTAAGTACACTTCGGTGGTAGCTGTGGGTAGGTATTTTTTATAGTCTTAGAGATAACTGTTATTACACCTTGACCAGGATAATTCGACTTATTTCCCTAAATTAATCTGGGTTGTTGAGTAGGGTCCTCAAGATCATCTAATTTGCATCTAAATTTTTCCAAACTTGACAAAAGCTTGGCACAGACATTGTTGAATACGTGTTTTTGAGGATATTTGTGCCAAAGTATTGTCAAATGTGGAAAAATTAAAATGCAGCATATCTATCCGGTTTGAATGTCGAGTTGTTATACGTGATTCAAAATATTACACTCTTAACAGCTAGGTTCTTCAGGTTAACAGTTAATTTATTTTTGATGGCCCTAGACCCCCTTTCTCTCTTTTTTTTATTTCGGGGTAAGATTGGAAGTGACTACAGATCTGCCTGCAGGAGTACAGTCTCCTTCTTTTCTTTCTGATGGGGGGAAATTGATGTAAACTGGCCATCCTCTTCCCGTTGACCAGTCCCTTTCCAAATTTTTCCTCAGATTGAGTTAGAGGTATGTCCACCGTTCCACCCCTATCTTTGTCTGATAAATAAGCAGCTGAGATCACCATTTCTATATTCTAACAGCCCAAAATATATTGGAGGAGCTTTTTGCACCCCACATGAGCCTTTCCTTGCAGAATCAATTCCTCCCTCAATCAAGTTAATCTCTGAGTTGATGACCTCCATAGCAGTAGTCAAATAATTTGTGATGGCCTTGATAGAGGAATTTTCTTGCTGGCCATTTACTTTTCTCTTACCCATATGGCGGAGAAAACCCAAACTGCATGTCAATACCAGATAACAAAAAAGGATTATGGATGACTGTATCTTTCATCTCTCTATGCTGCCCCAAGTTAGCCCACCAAAAGAGTGGGCCCAGCCTCATTCAGACGCGGATGGGTGCAGATGGGCCTGTTCTTGGCCTGGGCACGTCTCGCACCAGGGGCAAATGGTCTCTAATTTAAGTGCCTGATCAGCACAAATCCAGAGCTCCTCCTCTTTGATGCAGGGATGCTGGTGCAGGATGGGGCAGGAAGTCCACATATCCCTTTCATTTAACAAAGAACATAACCTTTCATCTATAATAAATTCTGTTACACTGAAACGAAATGTCAAATGTCGCATTTTTATGAACAAAACTTCAATTTCACCAGCTCAAATGCCTTTTCAGCAACGGATAACAGAAATGCAGCTGGGATTTGTTTTGTGGAAAATATCCACAGCTTCTACAAAATTGTGTGTGCTGAATGTCACCAGGAATGAACCATTGTGGAACAGATGTATAGGAGGACTTACATAATGTACCAGGTGATTTATCAAAAAGTTTGTGAAGTTGTAAAGTGTATTATAAGTGTTTAGTAATGTTTAATGATGTAATTGACATAATTAAGTCATATTACATTTCTGGTTCTTGTGATCTGAAAACAAATCATTATCTGTAGATCTGATGAACAACCCCTAAATCCTAATAAAGTCAGAAAGATAAACTATTCGAGGTACTATAACATTTTTAATAAAAGTGCCACACAGGTATAGCTGTGCTTATTAAATGTTTTATGCAACCCAAGTAAAATCACAATTGAAATACCAGTAACTTCACAGTTGATGCCATAAGACAATGTGGGCCACTTTCTATATATGCTGTTACACGAGTATGGTCAAAATAATTTAGTTTTTTTTCTCCACTATTCACACTTTTCTCATCCCACCCGTGTAGAAAATCTCAGAATAACTAACCCCTTTGTAAAGAGATTTTCCAGACAGACGTTGTTAGCCATAGAGAAATGGACAGATCTTGAACCACACTGGTCTAACATTATCATTCTCTCACTTTTGCAAGAGGTGTTTCCAGATTGCCTGAGAGCTGGACACATTTTTTTAATTGCAGACCAGGGCAATCTTGCCCAGTCTCAAGTTTACCTTTTCCCTGCCTAAATTCGTAGGAGCAGACTGAACAACAACCTTAGGGCCTGATTTAGATATTTGTGGATGGGTTACTCCCTCCCAATGGTGACGGATGTCCCGTCCGCCATAATCTAAATCCCATAGGTACTAATGGAATTTAGATTTCGGCAGATGGGATATCTGTCACTGTTGTGACAGAGTAACCCATCCGCCAGTGTCTAAATCGGCCCTTAATTTGTCAATCATAATCTTCTCAATGATCCCCATAAGGCTGCGCAGCTCACTGTAATGCTGAAATAGCAATTCTGCAAATATTGATAATCATTTGTGCATTTTAGATAATCGTGAATATGGAATCTTAATTGTGGATTTCGGTTGATCTAGCTGCAGCTTTTGGTATTTTCAAAATGATATCTTCTTTCACACTCTGAAAGAATGCATGGGTTTTAAGGGAAGGCAGTACATTGGTTTAAATCATATCTAGCTAACCTTACCACTCACAACTGCTTAAAAAGCAGTTCTTTTTCAAGTCCTGTTCCAAGTCCACAAGATGTTTTTCAAGTATCCATTCTAGACTCTGCACTCTTAAATCTTTAACCTGAACCTCTCAGCTACATCTTTACAGAGTAAGTCATATCTTATCACCAATATTCTGGCTCCACTTGAAGGTTTTCTCTCCTGCAGATATCTCTATACTTGCTATGACTCTTGAGGTCATAAAATCCTGGGTGACTGTTCATCACCTCAAACAGAACTAGTCTAAGCCTTGGTACTCCTCAGACCTGATTATGAAAAAGCATCCTCTCTGGCATCTCTGAGACTCATCTTGCTCCTTTCAAAGCCTCCCTGCGTGGTGCAACATGCCTGATCTCATGGAGTGTGAGATGTTTATAGGTTAGATTGACACTTGTATATGGGATTCACCTTAAGAAATGTAAAGTAATGAGCAAGGCAGTGGAGGACATGGATGTGAAACTGTGATTTCTGTATCAGCTTGGAAACTATGAGTCCCCCACTTTATCTCTCCAAATTAACAAGACTGTTCCACAGATTGTGTAGTGTCTTGCTGTTTTTCCAGGATGTAATTAAGTTCTGCCGTCTGTGTGATGTTATATCATTCTGTCCACCCTTACTGGTGGACACTGTATTCTATTAATGAATATTCAAGCATTCAAGTGTTATCTTATGAGCCTAGTGGCACCTCTTGCCAGGTCCTTAGGCAATTGCAGTAGCTGTGCCCTCCATCTCTTCTCGTCAACAAAACCCAGAAAGTCTTGTGTAGATTGTACTGCAGTTCTTTATCACTACTGTCTCTATTGCTAGGACACAACTAAACTGTCCTGTTTATTAGAAGACTTTAATGTAGTGTCTTATACCACAGTGAAGGCGAGTATCATTTAAAACATAAACAAGCTGTAATGCTTTGTCATCCATACATGAATATGACAAATACTTTGGGGCTCGTGAGTAAAAACTTCTGATTATTTTACAAAAAACATAGAATATGGTTATCACCTATTTGTACATAAATCAGTTCAGAAGCAAATCAGTAGCAGTTACATTCTCCACTGTTCAACAAAAAAATAAAATACTATGAGAGGTTGACTGGATGGCTTGGGAGGTGTCACCATCACTTGATCAAAATGACTGCAAATACTTAGCATACAAAGAAATCCTCTTTTCACCTGCACATATAATCTTAAATCTTTACTGGGTGAAGGCAGTCTGTGTGTGTCCTTGCAGTTCAGATGCTATCAGAATTCAAAGCAGGAAATTTCAAGGAACAGAACAAAGAGGTTCAGAAGAACAAATAGCCTTGTGTGAAAACAGTAATATCTCTCTTACTCGGAGATTGTTCTCCTACGTGGTTGTGTTTATTAGAGTTGCTCTTTATCGCTAGCCAGGTAATAAAATTACAGGTTGAACAAATATATGGTCCCATCTTTGTGGTGAGTATACTACAAAGTTCTCATGCCTCGCGTAAAAATATCTGAAGGCGAGTTCATCTTCTCATATAGTTTGCATTTTGTAAATGTCTCAGAAATGCCTGATGTGATAAGACTACATGTAATGGTTTATATGTGTAATAATATGTATTAAATACATTTTTGTATCTTTGTGTGGGATAGTAATGCACCTAATTTATATTTTAGGTTTGAAGGAGAGAGTTTTGGCTATCATTCAGAGAGTTCCAGGTCAAAAAAATAGGAGTAATTGTTAAGGAAAGAGGGAAGCATGATGGTAAACTTCTTTTTGCATACGTTTTTAGCAAAATCACAGTTTCACTCCAGTCTTATAGATGGAACAGGACATATTGATGTGAAGCATATTCTAACTACACTCAGGACTGCCATTTATAATATCTCACCAATATGGCAGTCACTGTCAGCAGGTGAACGGAAGGTGCTCTGGAGCAGAACTGGACAAAGGAAAGGGGAGTGACCACTCCCCTGTCCATCACCACCCCAGGGGTGGTGCCCAGAGCTCCTCCAGAGTTTCCCTGGATTTTGCCATCTTGGATTCCAAGGTGGTAGGGCACTCTGGGAGCATCTGAGTGGCCAGGGGGTGACATCAGAGTCCTCCCCTGATAGGTGCTTACCTGTGTAGCTAGCCAATCCCCCTTTCAGGGCTATTTAGGGTCTCTCCTCTGGATGTTTCCTCAGAATCTGATTGTAAGACTCCAGCAGGAATCCTCTGCATCCTTTACTTCATCTTCTACCGACAAAACTGCATCTGGACCCTACAGGAACTCTACAAACTGCAACAAAGAAGTGAAGAGGACTTCTGCAACATTGTATCTTCAGCTCCTGCGAGCAGCTCCTCGACCGGTGGCGAGGGCCTCCTCTCCTGGTAAAGTGCATGAATCCAGCAACACGGGTGGTTGACTGAAGTGGTCCCGACGGTCCCAAGGTCCAGATGTACAACATTGGTGTAGGTAAGAGCTTGCATCCCCATGCAAGACAGTACCATTGTGCACCGCGTGATTTGCAGTTGCCAAGGCTTGTGTGCGACCTTCCACAATGTTCTTTGTGCAGAGCACATCTCCGGCCCCCAGCACTCCTTTCTGCGATGCACAGCTTCCTGAGTGGTTCTCCGGCGGAGTGGGGTCCCTTTGTGTCGTGCTGCGTGGGCCTCCATTTGCACCTTCTTTGTCCCTGTGCTGTGGGACTACTGTGTGCGCTGCCTGGTCTTCTGAGTGCTCTCTTAGTTACTGAGAGCCCCCGCTGTCTCCACCTCCTGGTCCCCCGCTGTCTCCACCTCCTGGTCCCGGGCAGTGCCATTTTCCACTAACTGCAAGCTTTGCGTGTGCCAAGGCTTGTTGGTGGAATCCACCGACGCAAACCAAACTGCAATCTTCCATCCGGTGTGGGGCATCATCTCTATCAACCAGGAACCCGCATCCATCTTCTTGGGTGCAGCACTGACTGTTCTTCACCAGTGGTTCTTCTTTTGCACCTTCACCCGGGTTAGCAGGAGCTCCTGTTCTCCCTGGACTCTTCAGTGCTTCTTGGACTTGGTCCCCTTCTTCCACAGGTCTTCAGGTCCAGGACTCTATCATTGGTGTCTTGCAGTCTCTTCCGATTCTTGCCTTATCTTCTATCATGTGTTCTTGTGTGTTCTAGGAAACGTACTGCAATTTACTCCTGTCTTCCTGGGCTCGGGGGGGGTTCTAGGACTTACTTTTGGTGTTTTCTTACACTCCCAGCGCCCCTCTACACACTACACTTGCCTACGTGGGAAACCGACTTTCCCATTCCACTATTTCAGGATATGGTTTGTGTTCCCCCAGGCCCATTTGTATCTATTCAGATTTTCACTATTTGCACTGTTTTTTAACTGTTTTTACAGCTATTACTGCATTCTAGTGTATGTACTGTGTATATTACTTACCTCCTAAGGGAGTATAGTGTCAAAGGTATTTTTGGCATTGTGACACTAAAAATAAAGTACCTTTATTTTTGTAACTCTGAGTATTTTCTTTCATGTGTGTAAGTACTGTGTGACTACAGTGGTATTGCATCAGCTTTGCATGTTTCCTAGATAAGCCTCTACTGCTCAGCTACAGCTACCGCTAGACAGCCTGGCTTCTAGACACTGACCACATTCTACTAATAAGGGATAGCTGGCCCTGGTAAAAGCTGTAAGTACCTTTGGTACCCACCGCAAACCAGGCCAGCCTCCTACAATGGCAATCCTTTCCCTGTCGCAGGTAGAATTATTGAGCCACGTCTGAGGAAGAATAGGTCTGGGTTTTACTAGTGCAGGTAGACACAGGACACAAACCCTGTATAGGCACCAAGTGGACAGACACTGCTGAGTGTGGTAGCGTAAAAATGATGCATCAGCAAGAGTTAGAACAGGTACAGGTTGGGGCTTGGCACGATTGCCCAAGAAGGTGGCCGCTTTTCAGTAAGGCTCTGTCCAGCCCCTAATAACCATCAAATATCCTACGAGATGTACTTTCTGTTGCTTTTTAACATTTTAATGTGCCTCTTGAGCCAAGAGAAGGGTACCAGTGGTGGTCTGGTGGTCGACAAACTCTGTGGTGATGCAGAGATGGAGATGGCTTGAGGACAGGGGAGCCGTATGGGCCCCTGGCGGAAGAAGAGAACTCAGCAGAAGCTGAGGGATCAGCAAGGCTAGCTTGGGCCATGATGCACAGGAGCTTGTCCCAAGGGATCTTGCCCGTTGTGGAGGCTCCGGCTGCCACAACCACTCGTGACATTCTTGTTTGTAAGTGGGGCCTATGCCTCATCAGAGCGCACACAAAGGGTTGTCTAGGTGCAAAGCAGAAAGCTGCAAGAATGAGATGAAGGAGCAAGGAGAGGCTGTAAATGGATTAAAGAGGCCAGAGATGGCTTTAGGATTACGGTGCCTCAATATTTCGTGCTCGCACATTGAGTTGCAGCAGCCATGTATTTTAGAGGAGAGCTTTGAGCACCTCCATGTTTTAATTTAAGCACTGCTGAAGACATAGGGATTGTGAAAAATCCAAACGTCGCACAAGAAGAAGAGTAACAAACAAATCACATCAATTAAGCAGGAGAATGGTACGGCTGTGCAATGCAGCCAGTGGTGCAATTTGGAGCACACAGTTTCCAATATATTACTAACGCATGGTATGATAGTGCATTGTCATTTAAAAACTGCACATATTCCAGTGAAATGGTTACTAAATTTGCAGTAGTTTTACTGATAAAACTATATAGGGCACACACAAACGCTAATGTGAGACGTGTAAGGGAGTATTCATCATTTGCACATCGACATGTAAAGTGTCTTGATTTATTCTGAATGTATTAAAACCTTTGTTTGCATTACAATTCAGCATTACAAAAATACAGTGCTTCATATGTGTCATCCTAACTGCAGATAAAGTTTGAGGAGTCCATCCATTGGTATTTACATCTTATTGTGTGTTAGGAAAAAAATAGACATCCTTTCCTTTCTCACTCCCTGGACACCAGCTAGATTGTAACATTGTTCACATGGTTCTGTTTACAAACTCGTCTCACTTTATAGACAAAGAAAGGAAACACCATTCTCCATGTTAAAAGATAAGCAGCAGTTTGTCAGAAGATAAAGCCTGACCTGCCCTCTGTCTTTGAACTGCAGCAAACGTGACAAGATAAAGTCAAAATGTAAAGGCCTCTTTACTGCTTATTTATCTTCTGGACTCCAGCATGGGTATTTTTGCAGTGCTTCAGTACCCCCACCAGCCCTGCTTCCAGCGCCTGTGCGAGTCGCCCCCTAGCGAGAAGCAACTGTAGGCGGTGGATGAGACAGTATGGCCTAGGGGAGCCGGAGGGCCACAATATTAGATGGAGGGGCTTGTGTCCTGCAGGGCAGAAGGCTCACTTGATGTTCTGCCTAGGCCACATGGGCTGTGTGAAATACCTGGCCACCCTGCCATCTGTCACGGCCACAAAAGCGAGCCCGCAGAAGAATACTGGCCCTAAGGTGCTGCCTGCGCTGATCCCTAATATGGCCACATGAGATATTGCCCGTTGTGCAGGGCAAGGCTCATTGCTGCGGTGCAGCTACCGGGCTGAAAGGGTAGACTCCAGTACACCTGGTACGGTAGGGTGCAAACCCTGTACAATTCTTCACAAAGCCTTCTCCACATGGTTTAAATCCAGGGTCCTGGGTAAGGAGCTATCCTCCTGTTTTGTCATTGAAAGAGCGCACAGGTCCTTGACTCTGAAGCCACCACAGGGGTCTTCTCACTTGGCATCATCCTCCAGCTGCTTATTTACTTGGACAGGGACACAGGATGTAGAACAGTTCAAGCACAACCAACGGTTTTGCTGGACTGAGTTAAAATTACTATTTTCCCAGATTACACTGCACTTGTCCAGCAGTAAAACAGGACATTTGCTGAGTTGAAGGTCAAATTACAAGCCATACAAATTAAATATGAGCTTCTCTACCCTGCAAGAATGAAAGCAATTTACCAGGGGAAAACACCCTTTTTTACACTGCTGACGAGGCCAGGTGATGGGTAGAGGAAAGACCACCTGCGGTGCTCGATTCACCCAGGAACTGGACTGCTAGGGAATCGTTTCCCCACCCAGGACTAGGCGCTGTGGTCAGGCCAAGTCAATGCCAGGTTGGTCAGATGCAGCCAAAGACAGAAAATCATCAACATTGGATTAAAGGGAGCCAGCCACTGCAGGCGCAGCCCAGTGTCTACAAAGTGACCATCAAGAGACTGGGATCATCCCTTTGGCAGATCAGCTGTAGTTATAACCCCAGGGAACTCATGGCCTGTAGGATGATTTGATAATGCAGATGAAGGAAGACAGATCCCGGAAAGGGTAGGACAAGACACTGAGTGTACCTCGAAGTTGTTCTTTATTGCGGCAGCGTCAGGAATCACTTAGTATAAGATTCTCACAATAAGATGTTACTGATTCAGGCCAGGATTGGGCAGAACGTCGTTAGGCAAGATGGCCATACCCATAACCTCAGAATGGCCTATTCTGGAAAGTGGCCCCCATCCCTAGATTCACAATTGTAGCTGTTGATAAATACTTGGAGGAAGTTATGTTATGGAGTGATAGATTCTGGGGTTCTGGAAGTGTGGGATGGAGGGGAGTTTTTAAAGAGGTGCCTGGTGCACAAGTTGAGGGAAATTTCCATTTAGCTTTCTTCAGATGACTCAACAGCACCCTCTATTCCACTGCCATACATGATTTCCCACCATAACACACACAAGTATGGAGTGGCACCACAATATCCTTATATGGAATGTCAAAGAGCTCAATAGCAAATTCAAGAGACACAATCCTTAATCATGCCTAGAGATTAGTTGCAGATGTCCTTGTGCCACAGGAGACCCATTCATTGGGTAACAATTGCATTTTTTCAGAAACACATGGCTAGACATGGGTCTGTCATGCAGGGTGTTAGACTTGCCAGCCTTAGGTTGGTCTTCCCCCAAACTTTATGCCTTTCTTCTACATTATTTCTGATCTAATTTTTGCTGACCTTAGGAATCTGCGCACTTTACCGCTGTTGACCAGTGCTAAAGTGCATGTGCTTACTCCTTAAAACATGAGAACATTGGCTTATCCCCAATTGGCATATTTAATTTACTTATATGTCCCTAGAAAATCGGTGCTACATGTACCCAGGGCCAATAAATTAAATGCTACTAGTGGGCCTGCAGCACTAATTGTGCCACCCACTTAAGTAGCCCTTTTAAACGTGTCTGAGCCCTGCCACTGCAGTCTGTATGTGCAGTTTTTAAACTACCAGTTCAACCTGGCAAAATAAACATTTTGCCAGGCCCACATGTTCTTTTTTAATACACATGTAACCCTCTATGGTAGGCCCTGGGCAGCCCACCGAGCAGTGTATGTAAAAGGTAGGGAATGAAATTTTAAGTTTTACATGTCCCTGTAGTGAAAGACGCTTACATTATTTTTTCACTATGTCAAGAACCACCTCTCCCATAAAATAACATTAGAGTTACTTTATTACATTTACTAAGTTGTAATTTCCAAATGGGAGAAGGTACCCAGTTCCTATTTGGTGTCTCCCGAACTCTAATTAAAACTCTCCCTCACGGTAAAGTCAAACTTTAATTTACAATTTTGGAAATGCCACACTTAGAAAGTTGCTGTTTTCCTGCCTTAGCCATTTAGTGCCTGTAGCCTGTCTCTGGGTCACATGACTAGGTGTAGCTGGCAGATGGGCTCAAAAGCCTCTTGAAGCTTCTCCCACCTTCCAGAGGAAGGGTACCAGCTATAAATATTGGACCTCAGCCACCACCTCTTTAGTACTCTTCTAGACCTGTGGATACTCTGTCATAAAGAAGGCTGCTGTGCTGCTGAAATGACTGCCACTCTGCTGGACTGCTGCTCTGAAGGAACTGCTGCTCTGATGTGCTGACCTTCTGCCCTCTTGCCTGGGTAAAGAAGGACTGGGCCTGCTTTGGTTGAACCCAGGTTCCCAAAGTGACTCTAAGGGCTAGTTGGCTGACCTCATGACTAGCCTCAGGGACAGAAGGCTCCAACGACTGTGAACCCAGCACTTTGACTCTGCCATCTGTGAGTCCTTCCCTGCCAAGTCGTGCCACCCCAGTCCTGGGCCCTTAGAAGTGGATGGAATGTGCTCTGCTAGCCCATCTGTGGCCAAGCAGAACCCACTCATCTCTGCTGTGCAGTGCAAACCAGAGCAGGTGCAAACACGAGCAGAACCAATGCATCACCTCGGCTGCAAGGGTTCATCCGATGCAAAAAACTCAACGGCGACCCTGCAGCCACATTAGAACTGCAGACTGTGCAAAGCTTCTCTGACAGGCCTTGCATTCCAAATCTCTTGTCGATGGCAGCCTCAATTACGACGCAGGATCTTGCATCGCAGCTCACTGGAATTGACGCATTGCCTCAAATGAGCGGCACATCCTCGACACCAGACTTTACATTGCAAGCCCTTTTCAACGGAATCCCATTCGACGAAGCAGGACCTTGCATCCCAGTTCTGTAACATCTCAAAGTTGATGCATTGCCTTGGCTGCACGACGCATCCTTGGCGTGGAACCTCACAATGGTCTGCAATCAACCAGGTTCTAAGGTACTCTATTCAGCAGGCCTAACTGGGTCCCTGTAGCGGGTCCCCACTCCATAGCGGTCAGCCTGAATTTCAGACTTTGTCCCAATCCGGCGTGACCAGATATCCACAGTTGGAGCTTTGGACTGTTTGGACGCTGTTTTTACTGAAATCTTAAAACCTGCATATCACCGGTTCTACAGATTAGGGGGGTCATTACAACCTCGGCGGTCTGCATGGCAGACCGCTGAGGTTGCGGGTGCCAGAATACCGCCATTGCTGGCGGTATGGCTGGCTCCCTATTTTGACTTTTCCGCTGGGCCAGCGGACGGTAACAGAGTTACCGTCCGCTGGCCCAGCGGAAAAGTCACATCAAAATTGCCGCCGGCTCGTAATTGAGCCAGGGGCCCCCTGAGTCCCCTTACCGCCAGCCTCTTCCTGGCGGTGCAAACTGTAAGAAACAGGCTGGTGGTAGGGGAGTCATAATCCCCAGGGCAGCGCTGCTTGCAGCGCTGCCCTGGTGCATTATCACCGCCGGGGCTGAAATGGCGGTAAATGGCGGTATACCGCCGTCCCCGGCGGTGCGACCCGTCGCGCTACCGCCGCGGTCCAAATACGCCGGGAGGCACCACCAGCCTGTTGGCGGTGCTCCCGATGTTTTGGCCCTGGCGGTCAAAGACCGCCAGGGTCATAATGACCCCCTAGATTTTTTTAATTTTGGTTGTGTTTTATTTGTTTCTAAATACTCTGTTTATTCCACTACCCTCTATGGTGTGGAATTCTTTTGTGGTGTGTTTTCACTGTGTTACTGTTTCAGCTGTTGCACAGATACTTTACATATTGCCTCTGAGTTAAGCCTGACTGCTCTGTTCCAAGCTACCTGAGAGTTGAGCACAGGTTAATTTAGTGTTGCTTGTGACTTCACTCTGACAAGGACTGTTGATGCTGTAACCTAGTAACCAGTAACCCAATTTCTTACAGAAGGTATACACAAGGGACAAGAGACGTTGCCATACTGCTCTGAAACCTTCCCCCGGTCACATCATCGGTTCACACCAACCCGTTGGGCCAATTTGTTAAGGTTCTGCTGGTCCACTCTTACTCCTTAATATTTATATGGAACCATTATCATAGGTAATCGAGTAACACAATTTACAGTTCCAGATGAACACAAATGCATGCTGAGGCTGGATCTGTTGTTTGTGACACCTGGGCTGAGAAGTTAGTATATCTCCACAACTGGGTGATAGAAAGAAGCAGGTCCTTCCAGGGGTACAGTGCAAAGATGATATAAACAAGCCAAAAACACTATAACACCTTCTCTGTCACTTCATTTCTAGTGTTGCACACACCCATAACCCAAAGGAGCAGGTCAGAGATCTTGGAATCCTGTTTAGTAGGGAGCTTTCACTAGCACCAAAATTCAGCACCGATAGATACAGCCCTATTTAACTTTACCTTGAGATGGTGAGAAATCTCTGATCATCTTAAAACTGGATTATTGCAGTATTGTGCACTTGGATCCAAAAACCTGACATGTTGTTTAAAATGGAGATAGTTCTGTGTCTTAACCTTCATAAACACAATAACATGCTCAGCCTTGAACGTGCTCCATTGGCCCCCAAACAAACAAAGAATAACATTCAAGATACTTTGCATCATTCACAACCTTTTCTGGGGTAAAAATGGAAATACTTATAGAAATTGGCCCTTTTCAACTAAAACACCTAGAACCTCCGTTTTCATTGACCCTTCCTGTTGTGACAGAGGAGGTTCAAGTGGAAGGCACAAAGAGTAGGTCCTCCAGCATCTTGGGTACCATAGTCTGGAACAACCGCGACCTGGCACTAAAATGGCAACTTTCTGTGTAGTCTGTTTATATTGTTCACACTAGCCTTTGGCTGCCAACCCTGCTTACTAGGAGACATGGTACCTTTGCCTACTTTCCTCACCAAGCCCCTCCAGCAGCCCACCGACCTTCAGGAAAACACTTCTCAAAACAATAGACTCCTGGGCCAATGGTCATCTTGCATTGCAGGACAAAAACTCTGAACATCAAGGTAACAGTACCATAGTGCTGCTGCTACCATCACTAACTGCTTAGAAACCAAATAAACGGTACAGCTTGCAGGAGAACACTAGAAATTATTAATATTAGTAATTATTAGAGTGATGAACCTTGTGCTATGCAGACCGCCATCTGGACAGCAGATACTGACAGTGGCTGTGGCGATGTACACAGTAGAAGGATTAGGATTGCAGCTCTGCAGATCCCATCTACTGACCCTATTTATATGCAGATCACAAAACAGACCAGAGAGCAAATAGGCACACAAGTGCATTCACTAGAATGGCACAAATTGTGTGCCAAATGTACAGGGCAGAGGCGATGTACCCCAACGGGCCAACCGGCAGGGCATAGGCAGACAGCACCAGTGGAGACTGGCCAGAAAACAGTAGTAGAAAAGACATGTACACACTGCAGCAGAACCCAGATATGTGCATGGTGCAGCAGGGCAGAGACACCCTGTGGGCCGTAGTAGGGAAGAGACCAGGGACCGGATTTTAATAAACGTTCATGCAATGCAAAAAAGCAAGGGAACTTGTGTTGCCTGAAAGGGAGAGAGCAGAAATGTGCCATATTAACAAAGATATGGCCCACTTCTGATCTCTCCTTACACCGGGGCACTTGTGGCAGCCTAGCACTAACGCAGGCGTTCTTGCACCACAATGCAAGGGTGCCTGCATTGTGCTGAGAATAGTTGTTGGGCAGGAAGGAAAACCACCATTTGCACCATTTTAAAGCAAACCTAGGTTTATTAACTTTAGTAAATCGGGGTTTGTGTCAAAATCCATGGGTGAATGCACAGGAACGCCGATGCTCTATATATAGAGCCCCTCCATGATGCAAAGTAATGCAAGGCAACACTGAGCTGCGTTATTTTTTTTTCACTAAGTGACACAACCCCAACACAAAATGTGGGCCCAGGTATAGGCTGCTTTGGTGCAGAAACATACAGCGGAATACTGTACAATGGTCATGTAAGGCAGCTGCAAGGCAAGGCAGATATGTACAGCAGAGAGCGCATAGAACCCATGGAGACAGCATCAAGGCATATACAAGCAGCACCAGGGCTGACAGAAGCAGGCAGATATAAACAACAGCAAGGCAGATCCAGGCGGCAGCTAAGCACATACAGACAGCATCTAAGCACATACAGTCAGCAGCACAACAAATACATAAACAGGACACATGCAGTAAGCAATAGGGCACACACAAAATATAGACAGCAACAGGGCACATATAGACAGCTGCAGGGCACAAACAGCAACAAAAGAAATATAGTCAGCAGCAAGATAAATGCACACAGTTGCAGGGCACATACAGAGAGCAGCACAACAAATACAGACAGCAGCACAACAAATACAGACAGCAGCAGGACACATACAGAGAGCAGCACAACAAATACAGACAGCAGCACTGCACATACAGAGAGCAGCACAACAAATACAAACAGCCACAGGGCACATACAGAGAGCAACACAACAGCTACAGACAGCAGCAGGACACATACAAACAGCTGCCGGGCACACACAGAGCAACACAACAAGTACAGAGAACAGCAGGGTACTTACAGATAACAGCAAGACACACAGAGACCACAGAATAATACATACAAATTGCAACACGACAAATACAGACAGAAGCAGGACACATACAGAGAGCAACAGCTACAGACAGCAGCAGGACACATACAGAAAGCAGCACAACAAATACAGACAGAAGCAGGATACATACAGAGAGCAGCAGGGCACATACAGAAAGCAGCACAACAAATACAGACAGCAGCAGGATATATACAGAGAGCAGCAGGGCACATACAGAGAGAAGCAGAACACATACAGGGAGAAGCAGGTCACATATAGAGAGCAGCAGTACACATAGAGAGAGCAATACAACAAATACAGACAGCAGCAGGGCACATACAGAGAGCAGCACAACAAACACAGACAGCAGCAGGGCACATACAGAGAGCGGCACAACAGACAGCAGCAGTACACATACAGAGAGCAACACAACAAATACAGACAACAGCAGTGCGCATACAGAGAGCAACACAACAAATACAGACAGCAGCAGGGCACATACAGAGAGCGTAACACATCAAATACAGACAGCAGCAGGGCACATACAGAGAGCAACAGCTACGGACAGCGGCCGGGCACATACAGAGAGCAACAAAGCACTTAGCGACAGCAGCAAAGCACATACAGAGAGCAACACAACAGCTACAGACAGCAGCAGGACACATCCAAGTAGCTGCCGGGCACACACACAGAGCAACACAACAAATACAGAGAACAGCAGGACACACAGAGACCGCAGCATAATGCTTACAAATTGCAACACGACAGCAGGACATATACAGGCTGATGCAGGGCACACACAGAGAGCAACACAAAAAATACAGACAGCAGCAGGGCACATACAGAGAGCTGCACGACACATGCAGATAGCAGCATAACAAATAAAGACAGCGGGAGGGCACATGCAGAGAGCTGCATGGCACATACAGACAGCAACGGTGCACATATAGACAACAGAAGGCACCTAGAGACCGCTGCAGAGCACAGACATATTGCAACACAAGAAATCCAGAAAAACAGAGCACATACAGACTGCTCCAGGACACGCAACAAATCCTGATAGCAGCAAGGTACATTGCTGTCACATAGAGAGAGCAGTCCAAGTACAGAAGAGAAACAGGGCACATACAGAGACCAACAGGGCACATATATAGAGCAACGCAACTACAGAGAGCTACAGGGCCAAGGCCTAGGTGCCCCGGGCTCCCAGTGGCCGAGGCACGTACTGATAGCAGGCAGACGATGCGGAGAGCACACAGCGCGCAGCATCACATGGAGCAGCGCTTAGCACGCCGTAGTAGGAGGCAGAATCCCTACCTTCTCAGTCACCATCAGTCACGGTGACGTAACCCACAGAGCTGCCACGCAGGCACGGCCGACACCCCCGAGGTAATACTAGGGGCTGCCCCCAGAGCCCGTGCCCTGAGCCCCCGCTCTAAGCGGCGCTGGGGCGTCTTGCAGAGGAAAGTGCGCCCCCTGCAGCTGCAGGGATTTGTGTGCGTGCGGGTGCTGTGCGGGTGGTGTGTGTGTGTGCCTCCTGTAGTGATGCGTGTGCCGGTGGTGTGGTTGTGTGTGTGCCGGTGGTGTGTGGTGTTCCTGTGCCTCCTGTAGTGATGCGTGTGCCGGTGGTGTGGTTGTGTGTGTGCGGGTGGTGTGTGTGTGTGCCTCCTGTAGTGATGCGTGTGCCGGTGGTGTGGTTGTGTGTGTGCCGGTGGTGTGTGGTGTTCCTGTGCCTCCTGCAGTGATGCGTTTGTGCGCCAGTGGTGTGTGGTGTTCCAGTGCCTCCTGCAGTGATGCGTGTGCCGGTGGTGTGGTTGTGTGTGTGCCGGTGGTGTGTGGTGTTCCAGTGCCTCCTGCAGTGATGCGTGTGCCGGTGGTGTGGTTGTGTGTGTGCCGGTGGTGTGTGGTGTTCCTGTGCCTCCTGCAGTGATGCGTTTGTGCGCCAGTGGTGTGTGGTGTTCCAGTGCCTCCTGCAGTGATGCGTGTGCCGGTGGTGTGTGTGTGTGTGTGTGTGTGCCTCCCGCAGTGATATGTGCGTGCAAACCCCCGGAAGAGTGATATATTGTGCGTGTGTGTGTGCGCGCGCGTCTGTGTGTTTGTGTGTGGTCTTTTGCAGCAGCCATGCATTTTGTGTGTCTTCCGCTGTGGATTGTGTGTGTGCGCGTGTGTGTTGCCTGCTCACAGCGGGGCTCGGGCACTCACCTGTGGTGGAAGCGGCTCGGCGGGCCGGGCATGGTCCGTGCATCCCCCGCGTGCGCCCCGGACAGGCTCCCTCCTGCCTCCAGGCTCTTCAGGCAGCGGCAGGCGCTGGGCCCGGGTCAGGGCCGGGGGTGTCCGCTGGATGGGGAATCTTGCTGCCAGCGCCGCAGGGACGGGGCATCCTCCGAGCCTGGCAGGCCGCCACCGCTGCAAACCGGGCCACCGTGCAGTGCGGCGCTGTACAGCCCTCCTCCGTCCTCCGCAACTGGCCTGCAAGTCCCCAACCTTGCACAGTGCCGGCACCCCTAATCTCCACCAGTGCGGTCAATTATATAATACTCTAGTGCAGTCCCCTCAGCCCCACCACCTATACCATCCTCTAGTGCAGTCACCTGTACCATCCTCTAGTGCAGTCACCAAAGCCCCACCAGTGCAGTCACCTATACCATCCTCTAGTGCAGTCACCTATACATCCTCTAGTGCAGTCACCCCAGCCCCACCAGTGCAGTCACCTATACCATCCTCTAGTGCAGTCACCTGTACCATCCTCTAGTGCAGTCACCTGTACCATCCTCTAGTGCAGTCACCAAAGCCCCACCAGTGCAGTCACCTATACCATCCTCTAGTGCAGTCACCTATACATCCTCTAGTGCAGTCACCCCAGCCCCACCAGTGCAGTCACCTATACCATCCTCTAGTGCAGTCACCTATACATCCTCTAGTGCAGTCACCCCAGCCCCACCAGTGCAGTCACCTATACCATCCTCTAGTGCAGTCACCTATACATCCTCTAGTGCAGTCACCTGGGCCTAATCGAGTGCAGTCACCTCAGCCTCGACCATTGCAGTCACCTCAGTTTCACCAGTGCTGTATTCTAGCCACATCTAGTGCAGTCAGCAATAAAACCCTACAGAGCAGTCACCTAAACCTCCACCAGTGCAGTCACCTCAGTCTCCACCAGTGTAGTCTTCTCACCCTACTCTAGTGCAGTCACATCAGCCTCCAACAGTGCAGGCCCCCTAATCCCCAGCCGTGCAGTCACACTCAACCTCATCAAAGCGTCACTCGTGCAGTCTACCAGTCTCCCCTAGTGCAGTCACCCCAACCTCCTCAGCCTCTAATGCAACTATCTTCACCCACGCCAGTATAATTGTCCCAACCCCGCCAGTGGAATCACCCTGCCCTCCAGCACTGCCCTCGCCCCCACTCTCCTCCAGTGCAGTCACCCCCAACCCCCTCCGCTGCACTCACCATAAACAGCTGCAGTGTACTCACCCGAGCCTCCTCCAGCGCTGTTACCCAGTGAGGCCCAGTGCTGTCATACCGACCTCCTCCTGTGGAGCCACAACTATCGTCCCCCAGTGATGTAGGACCAGTCTCTTCAAGTGCAGTCAGCCCAACCTCTCCACGTGAAGTTACTCCCTCTCCCATGTAGTGCAGTCTCCTCAACCTCTACCCGTGCAGTCAGTCCCTCTCTCCGTAGTGCAGACTCATCAACCTCTCCCCGTGCAGTCAGTCCCTATCCCCTGTAGTGCAGTCACCTCAATCTCCCCTCGTGCAGTCAGCCCCCCACTCTTGTAGTACAGTTTCCTCACCCTCCGCCAGTGCAGTCAGTCCCTCTCCCTGTAGTGCACTCTCCTCAACCTCTCCCCGTGCAGTCAGTCCCAATCCCCTGTAGTGCACTCTCCTCAACCTCTCCCCGTGCAGTCAGTCCCAATCCCCTGTAGTGCACTCTCCTCAACCTCTCCCCGTGCAGTCAGTCCCAATCCCCTGTAGTGCACTCTCCTCAACCTGTCCCCGTGCAGTCAGTTCCAATCCCCTGTAATGCAGTCTCCTCAACCTCCGCCAGTGCAGTCAGTCGCTCTCCCCTGTAAAGCAGTCTCATCAACCTCCGTCAGTGCAGTCAGTCCCTATCCCCTGTAGTGCAGTCACCTCAATCTCCCCTCGTGCAGTCAGCCCCCCACTCTTGTAGTACAGTTTCCTCACCCTCCGCCAGTGCAGTCAGTCCCTCTCCCCTGTAGTGCACTCTCCTCAACCTCTCCCCGTGCAGTCAGTCCCAATCCCCTGTAGTGCACTCTCCTCAACCTCTCCCCGTGCAGTCAGTCCCTCTCCCCTGTAAAGCAGTCTCATCAACCTCCGCCAGTGCAGTCAGTCCCTCTCCCCTGTAAAGCAGTCTCATCAACCTCCGTCAGTGCACATGGCCCCGGCCACCCAAAGTGCAGCTATGCCAACCTCCTGCCGCTGGTCAGCTGGCTTCACACACAGCTCCCCGCAATGAGGTCACTCCGGCTCCTGCAGTGCCAATATTTCAGCCTTGCACAGTTCATCAACCCGTCCTCTTGCAGTTGGATCCACCGGCCTCCAGCACCGTGCTCCTCCAACAGCGGCAGAAACCCGGTGAGAGGCCCCCAACACCACACGTCACTCCCTGCAGCGCCGGCCCCCTGACATGAATATCTCAGATCACATCGACACCCGCGGGGCAGTCACCTGGGCCACCTGCAGTGCTGTCCTGGCCTTTATTAATGCACTCACTGCATCGAGTTCACCCCCCGCCTTCTGCAGTGGGACGACCCGAACCCTGCAGCGTGACCCCCTGCAGCCTCCTGCTGCACGCCCCTCTGCCCAGCCGCCGGGATGCAATCTCTTCTCGGGGCTCTGGTGCTGATGCTGCGGCGCGAGGCAAAGCGCGCGCGCCAGAGAGGCTGCGCGCGTGCCCAGGTGTCAGAGTACTCACGCTGCGGGCCCCAGGGACCCTCGCGACGAGGGTGTCGCGCGCAGCCAATCAGCACGTGGAAGCTCCGTCGGAGCATCACCGGCCAGGTGCGTTCACTCACAGAGGACGACTCCGTTCAGGAGGCGAGCGGTCTGTGAACCCCAATTTTCCGTCGGCTAATTTGCTTTACTCAGACCATGGTCCGCTCCCGAGCCACCCCAAGCGCAATGTTCTGCTACTACTTTTTCGTCTCACCCCAACCACACTCGCAGATCTGTGGTTTTGCTCATAGAGACCCTTGATTCTACCGGGCACTAGGTTGTCACGTGTCCCTCTGTCTTGCACAGCACATTTTATGCCAACAATGGCAAATATTTGCGAGTAAACTATACGGTGTACTACATTTACCATAATGCACCTGTGAGAAATTGTGCTCCTGTGCCAGGCTGTGTGCGCCTCTTTGATTGGCTCGTCTGTTCACTTACTAGCACCCATATGGATCCACCTCCACTCTACAGGTTGTACATAACCTGAAAAGATTTTGACTGCATTTTCTATTTTCTGTTGTCCAGCAAGCAAAGGCACGTACTGTCCATCTGTTATAAGGGGATGCTGACCACCGGGTTCAGGGGGATCTAGATGGATGTTGGTTCGGATGGTGTGTAGCAGATCAAAAAGGTGTCGTGAATCTGGCGGAGCAGAATAAGGGCCATACGGTAACCGAAGTAGCTTAGGTTTGCGGTTAGACGTCATAAATATATTAGAATATAACAAGGATGATCTCATATGTGTAAGAATTTGCGGTATTAGTTGAGAGGGGTGAGAGCCCAAGTCAAATAATAAACACCAACTCACTACATTAACCCGAGTCTTAACTTAGAGGCAGTGTAAAGTATTTATATTTATGCAGCACCCAAACAGTAATACAGTCAAACCACAACATAACAAAACTCCCAAACATTTTTTTTTCCAAAAGTACATTTTAATAAGCAAGATGACAACAAAATGACAGAAATGCAATCAGAAAGACTGGAGTTATGGATTTTTAAAGTTTAAAGTAAAGAATAGCACCAAAAACCAATAAGTGCCAACTGCAGTCAACAGGTTGTGCAGGACTTGGGCAAGGGTACGTTTTAAGGCCAACCACAATGTTGGTCAGGTACAAGGACTAGGTTCATCCCAATCCACAATGTTACCTGCACCCTTAGTAACTTTCATGGACATCAAATGTTGTCAGAGGGACCAGGCTGAATCCGAGGAGGAGTCATCGATGATGGATCGCTGGAAGATGGCGTCTCAGTGAAGCCATTGGTTTAGGTGGGGAAAGCTCTGAGCAGCAAAATGTTCGAATTTCAAGCCTAGGAAGCCTTCAACTTCGATGGGATCCCCTCTGCCATCCGTGCTGCTGTCGCTTTCTACATTCGGGCTTTGCAACTTTTCTGTAGGTATGATTCCTTCAGCGACCAGGCTGTAGATGAAGAGGCTCAACGCAATCACTTGCTGATCAACGGCAGTCACTCTGAAATAGATTTGGTGCTGCAGAGAAGAACGTAGTGGGTGCTGTGGCAAACTCAAGCCCAGAGGTGATTCACCTTTGTCGGATCGGCTCGACTGAATAGGTGTACTGGTCATTGGGCATTTCCTCAAGAGACTAGAAGGGTGGGGAGGGCTTTTGTTACTGGGGGGCAGTTTTGTAGCAGTGCAGCAGTTTTAAAAGCACTGCAGTGTTCCTTGTATATCCAACAGTGTGAGGCAACAATACAGTTGCCATGATAATTCTGGTGATTAATGTACCTGCTGGAGAGAGATCAAAGTTTTGTCTAGTGGCAGATTTTGACTCATCTGATGTAGCGCAGAGGGTGCATATCTCTGCTGCATAGAACATGTACTATGCAGATCACAGAACAGTATTTTATGTGCATAGCTCAGTGGATTACTGCTTTTGTCAAAGAGATCCGTTTGTTACTATAATTTAGCACAGTGCACTTTGAACTGCTGTTAGAAACTGGGTCCTTGGTTGACAGTCAGGTTACCCCCTGTTCAAGCAAGGACCCTCACTCTAGTCAGGGTAAAAGAGAATCACCCTCAGCTAACCCCTGCTTATCCCAATGGTAGCTTGGCAGAGCAGTAGGCTTAACTTCAGAGTGCTAGGTGTAAAGTATTTGTACCAACACACACAGTAACTTATTGAAAACACTACAAAATGACACAACTCAGGTTTAGAAAAATAGGAAATATTTATCTAAACAAAACAAGACCAAAACTACAAAAATCCACAATACACAAGTCAAGTTATCAATTAAAAAGCAAAAATAGTCTTTATGTAGTTTAAAACACACACTAACGCTGTTAGCGTGAAAATGTACCGTGGGTGCGTCAAAAATAACCCCGCACGGGCGAGTGTGCGCCAAAAAGGGCTTGCGATGCATCGATTCCACTCACGAGCGAGACCTTGCGTTGTTTCTTCTTTCGTCGGGTCGGGGCACGTAGTTTCTTCTATCCGCAGGAGAGCGATGCGTCGATCCCGTCAGCACTCTTGGGTCCGGGTAGGCCTTGCGTTGTTTTTACACGCCCAGCGGTACTTGCGTCGGAAATCCAGACGCACGATGATCCGAAAACCACGCAGCGCGGGTTGTGATCTCCCAGCTTTCGTCAGCGATGCTGCGCGTCGTTTCTCCAGCTCCGTGCATCAATTCTTCGATCACGTTGCAGGGGACCGTCGATTTTCATCTGTGAAGCCGGCGGCGCGCCGATTTCCCAGCCACAAATCAGAGACACGTCGATCTTTTCCCCGCATGGCGCTCTGTGCATGGATTTCTTCCTCTTATGCTGCAAGCTTCTCCGTTCAGGGTCCTAGGAACTGGAGGGGCACAAGAGGGCAGAGTAGGAGTCTCTCCAGAGACTCCAGTTGCTGGCAGAGAGAAGTCTTTGCTGCGCCTGAGACTTCAAACAACAGGAGGCAAGCTCTAAATCAAGCCCTTGGAGATCTTCAGAAGATGGAAGGCACACAAAATCCAGTCTTTGCCCTCTTACTGTGGCAGAAGGAGCAATTGCAGGATAGCTCCACAAAGCACTGTCACAGGCAGGGCAGCTCTTCTTCCTCAGCTCTTCTCCAGGCAGAGGTTTCTCTTGGTTTCCAGAAGTGTTCTAAAGTCTGTGGTTTTGGGTGTCCTTCTTATACCCAAATTCTCCTTTGAAATAGGCCTACTTCAAATTAAAGTCTCTTTTGAATGTGAAATCCTGCCTTGCCCAGGCCAGGCCCCAGACATTCACCAGGGGGTTGGAGACTGCATTGTGTGAGGACAGGCACAGCCCTTTCAGGTGTGAATGACCACTCCTCCGCTCCCTCCTAGCACAGATGGCTCATCTGGAAATGTAGACTACACCCAGCTCCCTTTGTGTCACTGTCTAGTGTGAGATGCAACCAGCCCAACTGTCAAACTGACCCAGACTGGGAATCCACAAACAGGCAGAGTCACAGAAATGGTATAAGCAAGAAAATGCTCACTTTCTAAAAGTGGCATTTTCAAGCACACAATCTTAAAATCAACTTTACTAAAAGATGTATTTTTAAATTGTGAGCTCAGAGACCCCAAACTCCAAATGTCCATCCGCTTCCAAAGGGAATCTACACTTTAATCAGATTTAAAGGTAGCCCCCTTGTTAACCTATGAGAGGGATAGGCCTTGCAACAGTGAGAAACGAATTTAGTAATATTTCACTGTCAGGACATATATAACACATTACTATATGTTCTACCTTAACCATACACTGCACCCTGCCCTTGGGGCTACCTAGGGCCTACCCTAGGGGTTTCTGACATGTAAGAAAAGGGAAGGTTTAGGCCTGGCAAGTGGGTACACTTGCCAAGTCGAATTTACTGTTAAAACTACACACACAGACACTGCAGTGGCAGGTCTGAGACATGATTACAGAGCTACTTATGTGGGTGGCACAACCAGTGCTGAAGGCCCACTAGTGGCATTTGATTTACCGGCCCTGGCACCTTTAGTGCACTTTACTAGGGACTTACTAGTACATTGAAAACGCCAATCATGGATAAACCAATTACATACAATTTACATTTAGCACTGGTTAGGAGGGGTAAAGTGCTCAGAGTTCAAAAGCCAACAGCAACAGGTCAGAAGATTGGGGATGACCCTGCATAAGCAAAAAAGTCCAACAACTGCCCTCAAAGAACTGCATGCAAACTACATAGGATAGGTTACAAAGTTATGTTTTTTTCCAGTCTTTAATTATCCTAATTTTGCTTAAAAGGGTTTGTTTGAAATAAATTGGTATTAGTACCGCCAACCCTAACCACTATTACGTTTTGAATCCTGAGTTTATGCTTCCACAGAGCAACTGCTCTTATAAAATGCCTGCCAGTATGGATGACATGTGAATCCTACACCCAATTTCTATACACTGTTTACACACATATGATTCCTTATTTTTGAATGTGTGTGTGATGTAAAGTGCTCCAACAACCTACGCTGGTCAGAAAGGCGCTATAAAACAAATGAAATACATGTAACAGAGAGGGGCTATGGAGAGATGGGAGGCACTGTTAGAGGGCGATGGAGAGGAAATCATTGAAGAGCCCCAATAAAGGCTGCTGTATCCTGGTGCACTGTAAGGTCATCATTTACTATGCTTTAAAAATTAATACAATTGAATATATAAGAAAAATGTGCTGTAGAATGCAATTTTTTTGCCATTTACCCCAAATTTTCTTTGTGGGGGGAACCCCCATGCCCCGATGTAGTAGTCAGGCTTGCTTGCTATGCTCCTATGGGGGCTGAACTGACAAAATATGCTAGGGCTGTTTTGGGTTCCCAGTCTGACCCTTTTGGCAGGTTGTTCCCTGTCTCTCAACCGCTCTCCAGCTAAAAAGGTGGATAAAAGTTTCTAAGACCTAGGTGTCGGTGTTAGGATTAGGCAGGAGGAGTGTGCTCGTACAGCAGCTATGGGTCCAGGTCCTTAGGGTCAGGTCTTAGATGTCAGGACTCATTCCAGTGGTGGTCAGCAGCACGGTCCAGCACAGGTCCGGTTGAAACTGGTCAGCCGAGAATGGAGGAAGAGGCCTCTTAAAGCTTATTATGTTCCTGTAGCTCAAATAGGAGGTCATTCTTATGACCATTGGAGTTGCTTCTGCGGTCCTTGGCACAAAGAAAGCAGGCCCAGTCTTCTCAGGTCTTCAGAAGGCAGGGCAGTCCTTTTCTGAATCTTCCTCAGGTCCAGCCGTGGTCTGAGGAGGGTGTGGGGGATGCCACATATATACCAAGTGCGGGGAACTCCTGGTCACTCCCTAACCAATGGGGTAAATGTTCACAGGTGTGACTCTACCCACTTTTGCAGAACTTCCTCCATGTTTTACTGTAAACTATTCCTCAGTGCCATTTTTTCCCTAAATCCAACATGGAAGAACCTTTCTTCCCTAGGTCTGAACCCTCTAACCCACCAAGAGGTGTGGCTATGGAAACCTGCAACCCCTCCCCTGTGGTCACTCTAAACCTGTTCTTAGACAGCTCCCTCTAAGATTGGTGCCAGCCTGGCTACAGGGACAATACAGGGGGAACCCCAGGTGTGAGATACATAGGCCTGTGACAGAGGAGGCCTCCTTGAAGTTAATCAAGGGTCTGGGCAGAGCCCCCAGGCCATCCTGTCAAGGGACGGGCAACACCTCCTAACACCCACGGTCCTTTGTCCCTGTCCTGGCACCAGTTCACACCTCATCACAGGGGAGCCACCAGCTGTCATGTGATAGCTAGAACACTTGCAGAAAGGCCTGAGAGGCTTTAAGCAGAAAAGTGGCAACTTTCTAAAAGTGCACTTTGCTCAATAGTTAGACAAAACCACCTTTACCACTACATTGGATTTTGAATAACTAATAAAAGCAGTCCTTGACTTATTTAGCAAATTGATACCAACACAAATTTAGCATTGTAAGGGATAAAAATGTAATCTGATGTTTTCTTATGGGAGCAGCCAGCTTTGCTGCTGTGAAAATAGCTTTTAGGATTTTTCACTGCAAGGGCATGTGTAACATTAAACTTTTAAATGTCCTACTTTTAAAAGCCATGCACCCCACCCGATGGACACTAAGGCTACCCAATGGGTGACTTATTCATATTTAAAAGGAAGGTTTAAGCCTGTCAAAAAGGTTTATTTTGACACGTTGAAGTGTAATTCTTAAAATGCACTGCCAGGCTATTTTTCTTTATACTTTTGTGTGTCTCCCTAAGCAGGCCAGGTATGACTAGATAGGGGTTATGTGCACACAGTATCAATGGAACCAAGCTATACCTGGCTGATGAGCCCCCACTAGGTGAAACTATTCCCGGGTTAATTGTGTTTCAGTTCAAGGAGGACCTGGCCAGGCAGCTCAGGCTGGACTGCTCCCATTGGAACAGGGTGAAGACTAATGTGCATATGCTTGGGTCAAACTAAAGTTGCATGGTGTGCAAAATAATCATGGACTGGGATGCTGCTCAAACTAATTACCAGTAGCTGTGATTCATTCAAGCATTCCATCCATCACTTTTTTGTATACTTTAGTGTGTCGCCGTAAGTGGGACAGGATTGGCTAGACTTGGGTCCTGTGTACACTGTATCATTGGTATCAAGTTATAACTGATAAGCCCTAACTGGGGCAAAACCAGTCCTGGGCTGCTTGTGTTCTGGTTCAGGGAGGACCTGGCCTGGTCTGGCCTGGCAGTGTGGCCTCAACTGTTCCTATTGCAGTAGGGTCAAGACTGATTTGCATATGGCTGGGTCCAAACTGAGATGGCCTGGTACGCAAAATAATGATAGAATGGAATGTGCCCGAGTAAGTACCAGTAGCTGAGATTAATTCAATTATTCCATCAATTAACTTTTTGTATACTTAGGTTACAATGGTAGACCTGGGCTCGGGTTTGCTAGGTCACTACAAGGGGTAGGAAAACTGATGCTACTGTCCGCTTGTGGCATTTAACTTACAGGCCCTGAGTATCCTTTGTACCTTATAATACTAGGATATTATGGGCTTGATTTCGACTTCGGCAGAGGGGATTACTCCATCCCAAATGTGACGGAAAGCCCGCCTGCCGAATTACGAGTTCCATAGGATATAAGGGACTCGTAATTCAGCAGGCGGGATATACGTCACATTTGGGAAGGAGTAATCCCCTCCATTGAAGTCGTAATCAGGCCCTATGTGTAAATTAGGTACCCATTAGGGCTAAGCCAATTTCATCATGGTAAAAAGGGGGAACAGAAACACTTTGCTGGTCATTATGAAACACCGCGGATCGCTGTGGTGACGGTGAACAGAAGACCACCATTGGCGGTGAACAGCACACCGCCATATAATGATGGCAAAACCAGAAACCTCCAAACATTCTGCCACCTCCAGCCACTGCCAGGTCACCTGACTGCAGAAAGGCTGCACACCTCACACTGCCACACCAAGGAGACAAATCCTCCGCCCTCCAAATAATGATGCACAAATCACTGTGGAGGTTAGTGGATGTCGAACGACCATTGGCGGTTCGGACTGCAACGGCCAGCAATTGGACCCAAAAGCAAGAAATGCACACATTGGCAAGTTTGAAATCCACACACCTGACACACATCCACAACACTATAAAACACTCACATACACAACCCACAATCCTTTGCATCGCCAATAGGACACCTGAGATTGACAACACAACACGCAGACACTGAATGCAACATCACACAAGTCACACACCCAACCACACAACAGCCCCCTCACCAATAATCCAACAAAACACCACCCACAACACACACCATGGCACCCCCTAAGCACCCCTGCTTCACAGATAGAGAGATAAGAACAATGGTGGACGAAATACTAAAGGCTGAGCCACAAATCTTCGCGGCACAGGTCCAGCACACACCCATCGCCAGGAAGATGGAGCTATGGCAGACTATAGTGAACACGGGAAACCATCCACTCACAAGGGACGATATCCGCAAGAGATGGAACGACTTGCACGGGAAGGTGAGGTCTATGGCATCCGGGGCGCAACATTGTGGTACTGAAGACTGGGGGAGGACCCCCACCTACACCCCCCGAATACACTGACTGGGAGGAGAAGGTACTGGCTATCCTGCACTCTGAGGGCCTCACTGGACTCACTGGAGGACTGGACTTGGGTAAGTCATCTACAATTACTTCATATCCACAACCTATAATGCATGTTCCACCCCATCCCTCCAACTACCACCAGGACCACTACCCCACCCAGGCTACAATCACTCTATCCAGTCACCCTGCATGCCCACAAACCCACTAACAGGCCCACATCCCTCGCCCTGTGCACAGCCACCTACCCCTGCAAGGAATCACAATGGCACTACTTCGCCCACAATGCACCTCCACGTCCCATGCAAAATGTAAGGACAGCCCCACAATAGGTCCCTGCCTGGCCCAACAGGGGAATAAACAGCACAAAATAGGGCAGAGCTGTGCATCCTTATTCGAATTAGTACATGTAACATACATGTCCATTCCCTCCCACAGGCACCACCACCCATGCCACCCTGACGGAAAGGCCAAGGACTGCCAGCGCTCCATATGGAGACAGAGGCCCCACTCAGGACACTAGAGAGGGATGTATGGACAGTGAGGATTACCCTGGCCTGTCACACAGTCCTGGACTGTCACCCTCCAGCAGCCCCATCCAGGATACCACTGACACCCCTACCACCGAGCTGTCAACATCAGCTCTGGCCAAATGACCCCAAACCAGTGTTTCCAGGCCACAGACTGGCGGACCACAAGTACACAGGCCAGAGTCACCACCAACTAACAGGCAGGATGATGATGGCCCCAGTGCAAGTGGGACTACCATACCTGTGCAGGGGACATAGGCACAAGGGGCTAGGCCCAGTGGGAGGGCATCAGTGGCCTGGGGGGAGGCCAAATAATGGATGCTGCAGCCCAGGAGGTGATCTCTGAGGTCCTGGGAGCATACCACCATACACCAGACAGGATGGACCAGATCCTGGCCACCCTGGAGCAGAGTCAAAGGCTGCAGATAGCCCAACATCAAGAGACCATGGAGCAGTGGAAACAACTCAATGCCACCATGGCCACTATTGCAGGGGTGCTGCAGCACCACTACCCAATCTAGCCTGAGACCCCCACAAACCTGGAAGCCCCTACCACTGCCCAGGACAAAGACCTGCCCTCCACATCAGCAGCAGCAACTCGAATGGTGGCACTGGCAGAGGACACACAAGAGACCAGCACCACTACCCATGCAGCCCAGCACCAGACACTCAAACGGGCCCTCATTCACAGATATGGCACTGGAACACCTGCCACGACCAAGGCCCCCACCAAGAAGTGACTTTGACCTGAACTGTCTCCCAAGTGTGCCACTGTGCTACCATCCTTACCCACCAATAGCAACTTAACAATTTGAAAGGGACATATGGACCAATACCCACTGCCACCAATCGCTGAGCCCATGTACCTAGTATGGAAATCCACCATGAGCCCACTCCCTATCACTGTACAGCGCACAAATGAAATTCTGACACCAAATAAAACACATTTACACCAATTTGTACGTCCCGTGTCATTATGCATATTAAATTGTAAGTGTGAATGCATCTGCCAGTCAATTCCATGTTCATACCTTTATTGCAGGAATGGTACCCCACGTACAACATCGTCTGGAGTAAACCAAAATGTACACAATGTTTGTTTTCATGGCACATGCCATGTTATTCTTCAGGTAACAGTGTCAATGACTACAGACACCACATCCCCAAACAAATGAGTCAGTCAAACATTATGCAGTGCAGACAAAATCATCAGTAAACATTACCTCATAGTCACTGGAAGTATAGCTGGATCAGCTGGTTCCTGGAGTGGATATCTTCCCCCTCTTTATCCTCACCATCACTCTCATCCCCTCTCAGAGGTAGCAGGTCTGGATGTACAGCACCCTCCTCCTCTAGTATGGGGATAGCTCTGCTCACAGCCACGTTGTGCAGCATGCAGCAGGCCACCACTTTTCTACACACCTTGTCAGGGCCATAGCACAGGGATCCCCCAGAGAGATGGAGGCAACAAAATCTAGCCTTCAGGAGACCTATCGTGTGCTCATTCACCCTCCTAGTACGTCCATGGGCCTCATTATAATTTCTCTCTGCATCTGTCCTGGGATTTCTCTCAGGTGTCAGGAGCCATTGCAAGTTGGGGTAGCCAGAATCACCTGCAAAAGTGGTTGAAACAGGACTGTAACAAACTGTCATTACTTGCATACAGCCTGGCTCCCAGCTATGTACTGATCCAGTGTCATACACACTCACCTATGAGCCAACCTCTGTCCCCTTGTAGTTGTTCCATCATCTGTGGCACACTGCTGTTCCTCAGGACAAAGGAATCATGAACTGATCCTGGAAACATGGCATTTACATGTGAAATGTACTGGTCAGCAATACACACCAATTGTATATTCAGTGAGTGGAAGTTCTTCCTGTTCCTGTACACCTGTTCATTCACTCTTGGGGGGATGCGAGCTATGTGGGTGCCATCGATGGCACCTATCACATTGGGAATGTTAGTAAAGGCATGAAATTCAGACTTGATGACAGGGAGTTCAGCCCCTTGGGGAAACTTGACATATGTCTGTAGGTGTTGTACAAATGCATCCAGGAATGTGGACAGGACCAGGCTAAACATTGGCTGTGAGAACCCTGTACCCATGCCCACTGTCACCTGATATGAGCTCGTAACCAAGAAATGGAGTACAGAGACCACTTGCACTTCAGTAGGGATGGCATGCTGATTCAGATTAGCTGGTCTTAGTACAGGATCCAGTAAAGAACATAGGTCATGGATTGTTGTACAAGTGAGTCTGTAGGTGAAAATGATGTGACGTTCCACCATGGTTTCCAAATCAACAAGAGGTCTGTACACAGATGGGGCCCTCCCTCGCCACACATACACATGCAAAACATGTTGTGTATGAAAAACTGCTGTACAATACGTTGATGACACACACAAGCGATGTATGATGTAAAACTTTTGGAACATGTATGAAGTGATACCTGTGGACTGATGTGAGGAACAGACACTCATGTGGGCAGGCTAGAAAGGGCTGGGACCTGAAGGCCCTGAATGGGGCCCTAGACCAGGAAATATGTACTTGGTGCTAGCAAAATGGCAGCCTCCTGCCATCCAGATATGAAGGAGTGGAAGTGACATCATTCTGCTGGAGGTAGTTGTCATGGCAGAAGGCGGTGTTCCCCGTTTTGCACCCATTCATTTACATATTTGTCAATGGGGGACCTGAGCCTATCGTGATCGCCGCCAGTGGTGACTGTGCACACCGCCGCAGAGCGTACGCCATGTCATCAACCCAATTTCACTTGATTCCCAGATCCCGTGCATGAAGGTACTCCACTGAGTGTGCTGCTGTGTCCTGACTCTGGTTACTCCAATGGCACGTGTCACAGGTGTAAGGGCCCCGGCCTTCACCACAGAGGAGCTGGAGAAGCTGGTGGACGGGGTCATACCCCTGAATGCCAAGTTATATGGGTGACCAGAGGAGCAGGTGAGTTGGCAGTTGCCTTGCATGGATGTGTGTGAGGGTGGTGGATGCCTGTATGCATGGGTGATCGATTTGTAACTGCACAGGCGTAGATTGTGTGGCAAGTACTGTGAGTGAGGTGGTAAAATGATCTTGTGAAGTGTCCAGCTGTGTCAAATGGGCATATCCTGACATTTGTTTTTCTTCTCTGTGTGTCCCATACAGGTCAGCGCCTATCAGAAGAGGTGACTCTGGCAGGCCATCGCCAAGGAGGTTCTGGCGGTGGCATATCCGAATTTGGATGGGGGCTTGAAGGCAGCACATCAGCCACAAGGGGGTGAGTACCAACACCATTTCATACCACTTTAATTGATGTGTTTGGGTGCTTTGGTATGGATGCTGTCTTGTGCCAGGCACTCTGACAGGTGTCTTCCAGCAGTCCTGCCCCCCAAGGGCACGGAAATGGTTAGGGGCAGGTCTAACAGTTCATCAGGTCCGTGTGTCATGTGGGAAATGAGTTTTATGCTGGGGTAGTGGTCACAAGTCAGGGGCATAGTCATGACAATAGTTGTAGGTGCTGCGTGTAGGTGTGTAAGCTGGATGGGAGTGTGTGCACCAAGTGTGTACATCCATTCAGGTATTTACAGATTTCTCTCATGTTTTGTCTCCCCTCTCCTGTGCTCGTGTGTTCTTTGTGTACATCAGCATCATCTGGCGGGGGAGCAGTGGCACCGGTCAGTGGGGATGCATCTTCCCACGGTTCCTATGAGGCAGAGTCGACCGACGCCAAGGGGACCAGTGGGTTGGAGGGCGAGAGGAGTACCACGGGGGAGGTAACTACCACTGGAGGTAGTGACTCTGATACCTCCTCTGATGGGAGCTCCCTGGTAGTGGCAGACCCTAGTGGCCCCCCCATTCTGTGTCATCTTCCGCCACCCCTCATACCATCACCGCCCTCCCAGTTGCTCCCCACCCAGTTGCTCGTGCATCTCCTTCGCCCCAGGAACTTCATCCCCTGCCCCCGTCAGCCCTGCTGCCCTCACAGAGGAGGCTATTGACCTCCTGAGGACCATCTCTGTAGGGCAGACAACCATTGTGAATGCCATCCAGGGGCTAGCATCCCAGATGCAGCAATGCAATGCATACCTGGAAGGCATTCATGGTACCATGTCTGGCCTTCAGAGATCTTTTTAGGGTCTGACCTCCTCTTTGACGGCAGCCAGTGTCCCTGATCTTTCCGTCCCCCCTCCAACCACCTCTACCCCTTCCAGCACCCCACTCCCTTCACCCATCTCAAGTATATGTTCGGACAGCCATGCACACACATCAACTCACAAGAAGCACACAGAGAAACACAAGCACCACACTTAACCTACCACAGGGATACACACAGCCAACATACAAAGGCGCACATGACAACATCCACTTCCCCCAGTGTGTCCACCTCTCCCGCCTCCGTGTCTGTCACCTCAACATGCACTGCACCCTCAGTCACTGCTGCTGACCCCATTCTTGCAGTCACCACAACATCAGACATCCAGTCGTCCACCCCAGACACCACACCTGCACTCACCACAGCAACATTGACTGACACATGCCGCACACTCACCAGATATGCAGACACCCAGACAGCATCCATTTACACTGGCAGCCTGTCTTGTCCACTGCGTCCACCCCCCTCCTCCCAAGACATTCAAACGTTCCCAGACACCCACTCAACACACATCCACCACACCTCAGTACAGACACCTGCATCCACGTCCAGCACACCTACACCAGTTACAAGCACTCCCTCTACCTCCACCCCCACACTTTCCTCCATGTCCACCCCAACTCAGCACACCTACACCAGTTACAAGCATTCCCTCTACCTCCACTCTCACACCATCCTCCATGCCCACCCCAACTGCCCCTAAAAAACCTTTCCTGTCCTGTGTTGACCTGTTTGAGCCCACTGGCCCACCCCGTCTCGTCCCTAAACGTGCCAATCTCCATGCCCTGTCCACTCCTTCCTTGTCTAAGTCCGCCCCAGTCCGCCCTTCCTATTCTCGTGCCCCCTTCCCCAGAGAGGAAGAAGCCCTGTGCTGCCCCAGGTCCATTTGCCACCCTCCAGTCCAAGTCCGCTCCCCTACCTTCCAAGAGCAAACCCAAACCCCTCCAACTCCAAAAACGTAAGCCCAAGCCCCACCCTCCCAGACGTAATTCCCCACCCCGCTACCCCTTGCCCCTGTTCCCTGAGGTGCCTGGCTCCCCATTGATGTCCCTTTACAGTGGAGTACCCTGTGCACATGTGGGAGCCAAGTTTGGGTCATTTGGACCCTTCTGGCTGTTTCTCATGGACTGGCCAATTGCCTTATTTGGACCTTCCTTTATTTATTTTGTAATAAAGTTTGTGAGCCCAGCGGTGCTGTTGGCACACTATGGAGACGTGGTTCATCGTTTCATTTTGGGGGTGTGGTGTGCACCTGTGTGTACTTTGGGCAGGTTTTATTTGCCTTGGGTCGGGTAAATACCTATTGTTCTGGTGTGTATGGCTTGTGATGGTGTAAGAGGTTGGGAGTGCGTTGCAGGATGGGTGGGTGTGTAACTGTGCCCTTTCTTCCCTTGTTTACTAGGTTGCAGTACTTACCGTCGTCGTCTTTGTTGGCAGTCACGGTCGTGGAGGTATATTGCAAGGAGCAGGACTGGCATTATTTGCAACTCTCTCTCCATGTCTGCTTTGGCATGTTGTGTGTGCTTATGGTGAGTGTTTCCTTTTATTTAAAGCGTGGCGGTGGTTCACGCCCCAGAACTGATGGCGATCTTGTGCTTCATTATTTGTTGGGCAGGTGGGGCCTTTCTGTCGGCCTGTGGGTGGCTTCTTCCATCATTATCGGCACTCCAATTCTGGCGGTGTGTGGATAGCCCGCTGGCTGTTTCTCATGTGCTTCATTATTTGGCGGCCAGGACCGCCAGCCTGTTGGCAGTAGTTACCGCTGGCGGAGCTATGATTGCCGCCATGTTCATAGTGAGGGCCTTTATGCCTGGTTAGCAAGAGTAAAGTGCACAGAGTGGTATTGTCAACAAAACCAGCCAAGGTTAAAATATGAAGGGGGACCATGCAAAATATGGTAATTTCCAACAATATGGAAGCACAAAACATTACACACCAACATAACAAAATAATGAAAAATGGCTGTAATCCTACAATGAGAAAAGTACTGTTGTGTGAGTTTACTAGACAGCAATTACAGCAGATGTAACTAACCACACAGCCCTGAACGTAGGGCCACTGGCTAAATGGTAAATATTGTTTGCAAACACAATGGTATACATTGTTTGCTAACCTTAGCACATAATGCACAAGTTGGTACCAGACACAATGCAGTATAGAACACGTAGTCTGATTATGTAATGTTCACAAACTCCTATTGTTGCAAGACAGGCTGATCAAAATCTGCCTGCCAAGAAGGGGTTACTGTTATCAGCTGTCAAATAGTAAAGCTTGTGACCTTAGAAGGTCACAAACATGTAAATAACACAAACAGTACGAGTCAATGTGAATACAATAGCGGTGGTACGTGTAAAACAAGATGACAGTGTTGTAAAGTTTGTGGGTGCTGAAATGAACACCAATGTGGCACAGCAACATCACCTGTCCTCCCAGTGTTGGACTGCCAGAGACAGGACACCTAATTTCTAAACACTATTCAAAGTTTAAAAGAATGGAGGCAACAATTCTCCAATGATCTGTGACTGAATTTTTCATTTTATTGAGAAATGTTTTAAATAAGTTTCCAAAGTGTGGAATTGAATGTGAAGCTTCCATCTATTGAAATAGTGAACATTAAACATGTGAGTGACCTGTTTTATCAGAGAGGAAGTCTAAAATTAGACATTTTACCACTTGCCTTCCTTCCTGCGCCACCACCACTAGCCTTGCCACCCTACCTGATTTTGTCCCGCCAGGGGTAAAAAAGATGGATTGGGAATCATTTTGACCTTTGTCAGACCCTGTCTCTTTTTAATAGGTGCATGTCCTAGAGTAGGCAGATATTGTACTTAAAAGCATGCAGTATGTTTGAGACTGCTAGCTTCTGAGCAGGGGCCCTAAGGTCCTTAACATTAGAAACAACAAGGGATCACATGAGACCATCCTTCTGGGCCTGTTGGACGTTTATGGTCAATGGGTATGCGACCTGCAAAATAGCATAACCTTAGCGTGGGCACTAAATGTTGAAATGTCAGTTCCCAGATTGGTTGTGAATACGATGCAGTGAGCTGTGGTGTATATGATAATTCCTCAGTTGCCCCCCGCCAGCAGCAGCAGCAGCTGCAAACCTTTTACCAAAAAACAATAATAAACTATTCCATAAACTACGTTTATTATAGTTTTTTTGGCAAAAGGGGTGAGGCCACAGGGTATGTCGTCATGGGCCGGCCAAACACAGATGCGCAGTAGGCTCTCTCCAGCCCGACACCGTGTTGTCGGGCTGGAGAGAGCAGGCACAGGCTCCCAGTCTGCCTGGGAGCGCCATGGCTGGGCGCTCCCAGCCAGTCCTAATGCTGCTCTGAGCAGCTTCTGGATTGGCCCCAGGGCAGGCTGGAGCCTGTCTGCAGGAGAGGAGCAGCACGGTGGTGATGGTGGCAACGATACAGGTAAGATTGTTTTGTTTTTTATTAAATGCCCCCGAACCCCACCACCTGCGTGCACGCCGCCCGCCCCCATTTAGCACAGCGAGCCGCTCCTGTAATTCCTATGAAAATGATTTTGTCAGAAGCTGAGAATGCATACACACTTCAGAGCCCTTAACAGAATTATTATGAAGAATCATTACCCTTTGCTATTAATATCTCTTCAATATACTACCATTTCATCACAGATTTTACATTTTTTGTCATTACATCACATGGAAATACATCAGGAGCGTTTATGTCGAACTTAAGTTTTCAGTATCTTACGTCTTGGGACTTCACATCACAGGTAAGTTAGTTGCAAATAGCTTTAATTGATACAGTCAGACTTTCCACAGGAAGAGTGTTTTTCATTTCGCTAATAACTTTGTCATTGTTTGATGAATCGGCACAAAACTTTAAAAAAAGTTAAACTTCAGCAGCTCCTTATCAGAATGATTTGCACTGATCTGTCAAGTGGGGGCAGTGCAAAAGGGGACGGGTCCCAAAATATTGATTTTCCGTATTAATTCCCATAGGAAACTTTGCTCTCCAAGACAGAATAAACACCCAAATGGAATTGCACCAAATTTAGCATATCCTTAGAACTATACTCAGAAAGTGTGCTTTTTGTGGCTTAGTGTAAACCCCTGAATCCACCAAATAGCCTAGGAAACGTTTTCTCCAGTTTCTCCAGTTGCCCATCTCCGTACCACAGAACAGGACCTGGTCCCACAGTGGCAGGATCTGATTGGATGGCTGCAACTCAGAAGAAAATATTGCAGCTGCCATTACAAGATGAAGGGACACAGTCTTTTCATTATTTTGGTCAACTTTCCAACTTAAATCTTGATTTGCAATGGAAAATAAATATGATCACAATGTTTTAAACTGGGTTTGTGTTACAAAATCCTGTACAAAGTGTTACTAGATCTGGTACATTTATGTACACTGCACAACATTGTGCCAAACAAAATTAAATATGCCATTAAAATATATTAAAACAATTTAACGTTAAGACACAGGCATGAAAACATATTTTTTAATTTTTTTAAGCATTCAACAACAATCTTTTTTGCTTTTGAAACATTTGAATTTTTTTCTGTGTTTCGTTTTTTCCAAATACACAAGTAACGCTATCACTTTTTAAAACCTGAAATTAGTCTTAATCCAGAGAAATAAATGGTTATATCTTTTTAACACACAGTATCTGGGATGCGTCAACAACAAAGACAATGAGGACTAAGAGGAGGTGAGTTGCGGGAAAAACTAGGCAATGCGTCAGTTCCTTACTGCGCAGGAGAGACGGTGCGTTGGTTCCTTACTTGCAGGGGAGGTGATACCTTGGTTCCTTACTGGCGTGGGAGGTGATGCATTGGTTATCTTCTCGCAGGAGAGTGGATCAATCGGTTTCCAGTCACGCAGCCTTGGTTCCTTGCTGCGGTGCAGGGTTGCAGAGAAAGTGACACCCAGAGAGGATGCGTGAGAAAATCTAGATGCACTGTGATGATGGATCAACGGTGGAACTGGCGCTGCATCTGTCCTATAGGTGCTGCTTCAATTCTTCCACTACAAGACAGGTACTGCACCGATTCTTCAGCCGCAAGGCAGGCACTGCATTTATTTTTCTGCTGCAAGCCAGGCGTTGCATCGAATTTCAGCTTTGGCATGTCAATGCGTGGCTTTTCTACATCAGGAGACCAGTTTCCACTTCCAAGGGCTCAGGGACTGGATTTGGCACGACTTGGTAAGTCAGGACTCTCAGCAGAAGAGTCCACGCACTGGCAGAAGTTTTTGATGTCCCTGAGACTTCTAACAAGAGGCAAGCTCAGTTCAAGCCATTGGAGACCCTTAGAAAGCAGGATGTAGGAATCAAACTCCAGTCCTTTCATTCCCAGGACAGAGGCAGCAAGCAGCGGCCAGCACAACAAAGCAACAGGCAGAGTGGCAGTCACTCCTACGGCCTCCAGCTCTTCTTCCTAGCAGAATGTCCTCAGTCCAGAAGTGTTCTAAAGTTGTGGTCTCCGAGGTCCAATACTTATACTCATTACTGCCTTTGAAGTAGGCAAACTTCAAAGGAACGTCTTTGTAGTGCACAAGACCCTGCCTTTCCTGTCCTGGCCCGACACACCCCTGGGGGTTGGAGACTGCTTTGTGTAAGGACAGAAAGAGCCCTATTCAGGTGCAAGTGTCAGGTCCTCCCACCACTGTAGCCCAGGAAGACCCATCAGGATATGCAGGGCACATCTCAGCTCCCTTTGTGTGGCAGTCTAGAGTGAATTCACAAACAGCCCAACTGTCATCCTGACCCAGACATGTATTCCACAGCCAGGCAGAGACACATAATGGTTCAGCAGGAAAATGCCCACTTTCTAAATGTGGCGTTTTCAAACTTACAATTTAAAAACCAGCTTCACCAAAAGATGTATTTTTAAATTGTGAGTTCAGAGACCCCAAACTCCATATCTCTATCTGTTCCCAATGGGAAAGTATACTTAAAAGATATTTCAAGGCAATTCCATTGTTAACCTATGGGAGGGATAGGCCTTGCAAAAGAGAGAACCAAATTTAACAGTATTTCACTATCAGGACATGTAAGACACACCAGTACATGTCCTACCTTTTAAATACACTCCACCCTGAACCGTGGGGCTGTCTTTGGCCTACCTTAGGGGTGACATACATGTAGTAAAAAGGAAAGGTTTGGGCCTGGCAAGTGGGTGCACTTACCAGGTCAAACTGGCAGCAAATACTGCACACACAGACACTGCAGTGTCAGGTCTGAGATATATTTACAGGGCTACTCATGTGGGTTGCAGAACCAGTGCTGCAGGCCTACTAGTAGCTTTTGATTTACAGGCCCTGGGCACCCAGTGTGCATTGTACCAGGGACTTACTAGTAAATCAGATATGACAATCATGGATAAACCAATCACCAATACTATTTAGACATTAGACTATTTAGAGAGCACTTGCAGTTTAGCACTGATCAGCAGTGGTAAAGTGCCTGGAGTCCTAAAGCCAGCAAAAACAAAATTCAGCACAGGATCGGAATCAGGAGGTCAGAAACCAAAAACATAGGGGGAACCATGTCAAGAGCTGACAGGTCTAACACTTGTCCCCCCAGCTGAAAGTGGGGAGAACTACCAAACCTCATGGGAGTTCTCATAACTAAGGCAGAAGAACCTGGACAGACCATCAGCATTGGCGTGTCCTGTGCCAGGGAGATGTTCCACCATAAAGTCCATTCCCTGTAGGAAGATGGCCCACCTCAGCAGTTTGGGATTTTCACCCCTCATCTGCATTAACCATCTGAGGGGCCTGTGGTCTGTCTGAACCTGGAAGTGAGTCCAAAACAAGTAGGGTCTTAGCCTCTTCAGTGCCCAGACCACAGCAAAAGCTTCCTTTTCCATTGTGCTCCACCTCTGTTCCCAGGAAAGTAACCTCCTCCTGATGAAGGCTACAGGCTGATCCAGGGCCTCTTCATTTAGCTGTGAGAGCACGGCTCCCACACCATGCTCTGAGGCATCAATCTGCACTACAAATTCCTTAAGAAAATCAGGAGCCTTGTGCACGGGTGAAGTGCGCATGGCCTGCTTCAGGGTGTCAAAAGCAGTCTGGCATGCCTCTGTCCAGATCACCTGACAGGGCCACTTCCTGGAAGTCAGCCTTGTCAAGGCAGCAACAGTGGTGACCTACCCCTTGATGAATTTCCTGTAGTATTCGATGAGACCTAAGAAGACTCTCACCTCTGTCTGGGCCTGGGCCTTGGGGGGTGCACAAGCAAGAATGGTATCAATCTAGGATTGTACGGGCACCCCTGGCGGAAAACGCCCTGAAGGCCGACTCCGTAACAACAAAGTCGTGGGCAACGAAAGTGGAACAACGCTTTCCTTAACCACGACTTCGTTGTTTTGTGCCTTAACCACGCATGTGCTGAACAACGCACATGCATGGTTAAGGCACAAACAAGGGAGTCGGCTGAGGAGGACAACGCGAAGAGTCAGGTAAGTGGGGTGGGGGCGGGGGTTGGGGTTTTAGTTTTAGGGGCGGGAGTGGGGGTCGGGGTATTTTTTGTTTTAGGGGCGGGGGTGGGGGTCGGGTTAGGGTTTTAGTTTAAAGGGCGGGGTGGGGGGTCGGGGTATTTTTAGTTTTAGGGGCGGGGTGGGGAGTTGGGTTTTAGTTTTAGGGGTGGGGTTGGGGGTCGGGGTATTTTTTGTTTTAGGGGTGGGGCGGGGTGGGGGTTTGGGGTTTTAGTTTTAGGGGCGGGGGTGGGGGTTGGGGTATTTTAAGTTTTAGGGGCGGGGTGGGGGTTGGGGTTTTATTTTTAAGGGCAGAGTGGGGGGTCGGGTATTTTTAGTTTTAGGGGTGGGGGTTGGGGTTTTAGTTTTAGGGGCGGGGGTGGAGGGGTCGGGTCAGGTAAGAGGGGCGGGGGTGGTGGGTAGGGTATTTTTAGTTTTAGGGGCGGGGTTGGGGTTTTAGTTTTAGGGGCAGGGGTGGGGGTCGGGTCAGGTAAGAGGGGCAGGGGTGGGGGCTTGGGGTATTTTTCGTTTTAGGGGCGGGGTGGGGGTTGGGTCTTAGTTTTAGGGGCGGGGGCAGGGGGTTGGGGTATTTTTAGTTTTAGGAGCAGGGTGGGGGGTTTGGGGTTTTAGTTTTAGTTTTAGGGGTGGGGGTGGGGGTCGGGGTATTTTTAGTTTTAGGGGCGGGGTTGGGTTTTAGTTTTAGGGGCGGGGTGGGGGGTCGGGGTATTTTTAGTTTTAGGGGTGGGGGTTGGGGTTTTAGTTTTAGGGGCAGGATGGGGGGTCGGGGTATTTTTAGTTTTAGGGGTGGGGGTTTTAGTTTTAGGGGCGGGGTGGGGGGTCGGGTCAGGTAAGAGGGGCGGGGGTGGTGTGTCGGGGAATTTTTAGTTTTAGGGGCGGGGGTTGGGGATTTAGTTTTTAGGGGGAGGGGTGTGGGGTCGGGTCAGGTAAGAATGGCAGGGGTGGGAAGTCGGGGTATTTTTCGTTTTGTGGGCAGGGGTGGAGGGTTGGGGTTTTAGTTTTAGGGGTGGGGGTTCGGGGTATTTTTAGTTTTAGGGGCGGGGGTGGGGGGGTTTGGCGTTTTAGTTTTAGGGGTGGGGGTGGGGGGTCAGGGTATTTTTAGTTTTAGGGGCGGGGTGGGGGGTTGGGGTTGTAGTTTTAGTTTTAGGGGCGGGGCGGGGGGTGGGGGTATTTTTTGTTTTAGGGGTTGGCGGGGGTTGGGGTTTTAGTTTTAGGGACGGGGTGGGTGGTCCGGTCAGGTAAGAGGGGTGGGGGGTCGGGGTATTTTTAGTTTTAGGGGTGGGGTTTCAGTTTTAGGGGCAGGGGTGGGGGGTCGGGTCAGGTAATAGGGGCGGGGGTGGGGGGTCGGGGTATTTTTCGTTTTGGGAGTGGGGTGGGGGTTGGAGTTTTAGTTTTAGGGGCAGGGGTGGGGGGTTGGGGTATTTTTAGTTTTAGGGGCGGGGGTGGGGGGGTTGGGGTTTTAGTTTTCATTTTAGGGGCGGGGTGGGGGGTCGGGGTATTTTTAGTTTTAGGGGCAGGTTGGGGTTTTAGTTTTAGGGGCAGGTGGGGGTTGGGGTATTTTTAGTTTTAGGGACAGGGGTGGGGGTTTTAGTTTTAGGGACAGGGGTGGGGGGTCGGGGTATTTTTAGTTTTAGGGGCGGGGGTTGGGGTGGTTTTACGGGTGGGGGTTGGGGTGGTTTTAGGGGTGGGGGTTGGGGTAGTTTAGGTTTTAGGGATGGAGTGGGGGTTGGGGTTGTTTTAGGGGTGGGGGTTGGGGTGGTTTTAGGTTTTAGGGGTGGGTTGGGGGGGTCGGGTAATTTTAGGGGCAGGGTGGGGGTTTTGGGGGGTTTAGGTTTAGGGGCAGGGTGGGGCTCGGAGTAGTTTTAGGGGTAGGGTTTGGGGTACTTTAGGTTTCAGAGATGGGGTGGGGGTTGGGGTTGTTTTAGGTTTGGGGGTAGGGTGGGAGTTGCGGTAATTTTAGGGAGGAGGTGGGGGTTGGGGTAGTTTTAAGGGATGGGTTGTTCCGGCAGGCGTGGTTCCGACATACTTTCCCCCCGGCCACTCCCTACCTGGTGTCCCAAGTACACCACAGGCCATTGTCCTATCTGACACTTACTGACCTTGATAGTGAGGCCTGCATGCTGGGGAGCCCTCAACACCTCCTGGAGGTAGTACAAGTGGTCTTCCCAGCTAGAGCTGAAGACTGCAATGTCATCCAGGGGCACTGAAGTTCTCCAAACCAGCGAGGACCTAGTTGACCAGCCTCTGGAAAGTGTCAGGGGCGTTCTTCAACCCAAAGGGAATCACACAGAACTTGCATTGAGAATGCTGACCTCTCTATGGCCCCCTCAGTTAAAGCTATCTACCAGTGCCCAGAAGTTAGATCAAACGTGCTGAGGAACTTGGCTTGGGGGATGGGGTGTGCATCAGTTTTAGTGACGGTATTGAGCCTCCGATAGTCAACCAAGAACCTCAATTCAGGAGTGACACTGTCGGGAGGAGTCCTGGGGACCAGCACCACTGGCTGGACCAAGGACTCTTGGAGTGCAGAATCATCCCTAACTCCAGTATCTTAGAGACTTCCTCCTCAATGCTGTTTCTCACTCCATCAGTCACTCTGTAAAACATGTGCTTAACAGGTAGACTGTCTCCAGTGTCAATGTCATGAGTACATCATTAGATGACTCCAGGGGTGAGTGAGAACTTGGAGGCAAACTGTCCCAGCAACTGGTGACAGTCCCTCTGCTGTTCTAAGGTCAGAGTAGGGGAGAGGTTCACACCCTCTATGGACCCATCCTGCTCTCTGGCAGATAGGAGGTCAAGGAGAAGCTTACTGTCCTCTTCCACCCCATAATCCATGACCAAGCATGGTCAACTCAGACCTCTAAAAATCTGGACGTTTTGGGATTCAGAGACTCCACAATGTCACTGCCCTCCCGCTGAAAAGGGGTGATCACAATAGGAAATGGTTGAAGAGGAGCCTTGCACCTCTTCCCTGATTTGCCACTTGCCTGGCAGGTTTGACAGGTCCTGCAGAACACATCTGAGACCTTCCTCATTTGAGGCCAATAAAAGTGGGTGACAAGCCTATCAAAGGGTTTGTCCTGCCACAAATGACCTGCCATGAGCCAGACCCAGTAGGAAGGCGCTGAAACGCTGGTGGCTACCACCAGCACAGGGCTTTCCCAGGCTCAGCAACCTTAGACTCACTATACAGGAGATTATTCTCCCAATATATCATTTGAGATCAAGAGGTGTCACCAGCTGCCTGGGTTTTGGCCTGGTTCCGAAGACTCTCAAGAGTGGGACACACTTTCTGTGCTGCGCAGAACTCCTCCCTGGTGGGGCTTTCTTCTGCCTGCCAATGGGTCCACTCAGGCAGGACCCCTAGTTCAGCCACTTCATCCACTGTAGGTTTCAGGGTATTCCCCTCAGGTTCAGCCTCCTCCTGGACCATGAGAATCCCAGAAGTGGGCTTCCCATGCCCCTTAACCCTACTCCTCCTGGCAGGCACCTAGGCCACTGTTTCAGGCTACAGTTCCTTCTGATCATTGACCCTGTCGGCCATAGACCATGTGGTCATGCACGCCCACTCTGCCAATCTTAACATCTCCAAGTTAGACCTGAGCTCCACCTCCTTTCCGGTGGTATGCTTCAGGCGGTTCCCTAGCAGACATTAAACAGGCATGGATGGACTCACAGCTACATTCAAGGAGCCTGAGACCCCCATCTTTCAAAGGGAACCTGAGCTATCAAGCATTGGTGCTCACTGTTGTCTACTGCTACAGCCTGGTGGACCACATTAGGGACTACCTGCTCCTGAGACACCAGATGAAATTGGACAGTTGTAATACTGGCTCCTCTGTCTCTCCTAGCCTCCACCCTTCTCCCATTGATGGTCATCCTCTGCCTGTACTTCTTAATATTGTCAGTCATGAGGGTTCTCTGGACCACCTCACCCTCACCCAGGAAGACTAGGGTTAACTCAGCTGGCTCCCCACCACTAACTGGTGCCAACTGCTCCCCAAGCACCACATTGGCCACCTCATGTGACTGCCCACCAGTGGGGAACTGTGCGAACTAGCGACACCTTGAACTCCCCCTGAAATGCCCTTCCTTGCCACAGGTGAAACACTTTAGGGGTGCCTTACTTGCAGGCTTTCCTGAAGGGATCCAACTTTTTTTCAACAGGGGGTTAGGAATCTTTACCCTGGGAACTGGTTTGGGGCCATTTTGAGAACTCCTTACTTTTATCCTTGCCCCCCCCTTCTTCTTTTGGGGACCCTGCCCACCCTTTGCTAAGTCTCCCACATACAACTTCTTGTGGACCCTGGTACTTATCCAATGATTTGCATCCTGGGGTCAGTAAGCCTACTGTCAATTAAGTGCTGGCACAGCTCTAGAAAACACAGACTAGACAAGTGTTCCTGTCCAAATAAATTGTACAGCCCCTGATAATCTGTTACCTCAATGCCCTTCACCCAACCATCCAGTACTCTGCAAAAGAAATGCACACACTCAAGCCAGGTCTGGGAATCAAGGTTCCTATTAACCCTGAACTTTCTCTTGTACATCTCTGGTGTCAGACCATACTTAGTGATAAGGGCACCATTCAGTGTAGGTGAACTCGCTAGCTGCCTCTAGTGCCAACAAGGTGTCCTTTCCCTCCGCTGTGAAGTAGTTCCTCAGGTCCACTCCCCCAATCTTTCTCAGGGATCCCGTCCTTGTTGAGCGCTGCCTCATAGCCCTGAAAGCACTTGTGTATGTCATCTTCCTTAGTGTACTCTCTCCCTAGATTCTTGGGAAATGCACCCGTCTCTCAGACTGCACTGATGAAACACTGCCACCATCTTTGCTGGCCTTGCCTCTCAAGTCCAGCTCCTGTAAGCTCAGCTCTGGAGCTGAAAGCATTTTTGTAATGATCACAACACCTGCATCAAATGGTGAAGAAAAGATTTATTAATAAAAAAATATATTAAAATCACCGCAGATGGCTGAGACTGGTTTTTACCCAGCCGAAGCAGCATAACCGTAATAAAAACATTCGGTGGAAGGTCACATATCCAACGTTCTAACCCTCTGTGGTTTGTCCTAACTAGACTCTAAAACTAACCATGAAAACAATATAGGCATACTTAATTACAATGTGAAAGTAAAACGTAATTACACAAATTTTATATAACAATAGGATACTGCATTGAGGTTTTTTTTAAGGTATAAAAACCAAACAATAAAATAAAAAAAACACTAACCAACCCCAAAACAAACAAAAACATTAAATCCAATAATAAAAGTAATAACCCATGACTATATATACACGTTACCTTCCCATCTATAAAGATAAGCCACTAATATATAATTAAATACACATTTTGAAAATCACATTTAACCACAGCATGTCCGAAATCTCCAAGGTATTTTACATATTCTATTGCTCTTGTGAATTGGCACTTCTAGATGACTAAAATCATTATGGTCAGGAATTATACTAGTATTTGAGTCATCATTGTTTTTACTTTAAAGCTTGGCCACCTTGGACTTGTTCCACCACTTGTTCTCTTCTACTTGTATGGCATTACCATGTATAACTTCTACTTTTACAGGATCTGAAAATGTTGGACTATCTTTCTTGACAAACTCTGGCAGCTTGAGAAAGACCCAATCTCCTTTTGTTACGGAAGATTGTTTCACACCTTTCTTTTTGTCATAATATGCTTTTTGTGTACTCTGTGCTCTATTTGCATTAAACATGATTGTGTCATCACAATTTCCACACTGTGTCTGCTTCAAAAGTCTAGACATCTAACCTGGCTTAAATTGTGTAACCACTTTTCTCCCTCTAAGAGCCTCAAACGGGGACACTTCTTGGTGGAATGGGTGTGGTCCTGTAGAACCAATCCATAGTTTGGACTGACTTACATACATCACATCTATTTTTCAGTGCCCAAATAATGCAATCTCCCAAAACACGATTAAAGCGTTCCACTAAACCATTCTTTGAGGCTGATAGAGAGAACATCATAAATGTTTTATAGAACACTTGCAAAAATAACTCAAATTCATCTGAAATAAATTGTACTCCGTTGTCAGAGATTAACTCTTCAGGAAATCCCTCCTTCATAAATATGTCTCTCAAAAACACTATTGCTGATTTTGAATTTGGTTCATGTACAAACTTCATGTAAGGGCACTTTGAGTAATAATCTGCCAGAACAATCTTTTTCCCTTCATAAGAAACAGGTGCTCTGTCCAGAATAAAAAGGGTGCACCCATCCCAGTTCCGACTAAGTAGCTCTTGTGTGATCATAGTGATCCTAGCTCCCAAGTCAACTAACAGATGTAGTTGTTTGTTACCCACTTGTACGTCTACGAAAGAGTCAACACATTGTTCGGGATCACCACTGTTTATTGTGCCATCTTCAACCACCAACACCATATCTCACACCTCATCCAATAAACTTTCAGTGTTATCCCTCTCTTCAACAACTGATGCTACATTATTGCTCATACGCTTCCCACTTTGGCACATGTTGGCAAAATGACCAATTTTCCCGCAACTCCTGCATTGAATATTTAAGGTTGGACAAGATTTGACCCCATTTTGATCTAAAGTATTACCACACCTAATACATGCATTATTTTGCTTGAAGAAATTATTTTGGTTAGTATACTTATTGTACATTTGGTTCTGCATAACATTTTGTACAAATGTTTTGATTGTTTTCCCTTTTTCTTCTTTGGCTCTGACAACACTGACTTTACTGTCTATTGACTTTTCCAATTCTTTAGTTGATTTCATAAAATCTTCAATGCTTTTTGCAATTTTGATAATCTCTAACAATGGATTGTCTAATGACAAAAGTTTCTGCTTAACAGATCTATCTGTACATTGGCATGTAAACTAGTTTTGAATCAACTGATCGTTCAATGTTCCAAATGGACACTCCAATGTTCTGAGGGCAGAAATATAAGTAGCCACATCTTCACCTGCCATCTGATCTCGGTTGAAAAATGTATGTCTAGCTACTACTAAGCTGAGTGGAGCATCAAACCTGCTGCTCAGTTTTTTAATTGCCTCTTCATATTCATCCATTTCTTCTCTTTTAAGATTCTGAATATCAGGTATATGTTTAAATATAGCTAGTCCTTCAAACCCAAGAAGAATGAAGAAAATATATTTTTTCCGTTCTAGTCTGAATCGTGCCGCTCCTATTGCTCCCTAATATGTTTCAAAAGCATCATACCACTGCTTCCACTGTGTGTGTGGTTCCCCTGGACTTTCAAGATATGGTGGTGGAGGATCTACAGACTGCATACTTAAAAACATCTGAGTAATACACTTGACTTATTTATAATAAGAATAGATAAAATATTCTCAAGTTGCCAACATCCTCGGCATTACAGTTATCTGTGTATTGATAACACATCTTCCTCAAAGGAAATAATAAATACTGGACTCACCTAAATTTAGCATATGCAAATCTGTAACGGCTAACTGACACTGAAACAATTTGTTTTTATAAGGGATCAACATGGGTGGAGTCACAGCAAGCCTTTAACTGATAACAGTGAAGCGATATTGTTTTAGTAGGTTTAGTAGGCGAGCAACACCAGTGGTGTCGCTACAGTTTGTTTCTATAGCAAATAGTTCTTGCATTAAGAAAACTGGAAACACGCCTCTAAAATGGCAGCCATTCATTTTTTTTTCTACAGTCAGTAGTGCGTGGTGAATGTCCCCAATGCTCCGTGCTAAAACACAAAAAAGGCCGGGCAGTGCAGATGTTGATTGATAATGTTCTCACTCTCATATGAAGATGGAGGTAACTTTTATTTGTTCTGTTGTTCCGCGAATTTAATTGATCTGCAGAAATTTATTGTTCTGTTGTTACACAATCTCTGCGTAGGTGGGTTTGTCGTTCTTAGATGACAACTCGTCACCAAAAATTTAACGATCATTACAAAAAAATACAGTATAGTCACCTCACAGGGCTGCAACTCTTTTTCACCCGGCTGAAGCAGCATAACCGTCAAAAACATCCAGTGGAATGTCACATATCCAACGTTCTAACCCTCTGTGGTTTGTTCTGACTAGACTGTAAAACTAACCATGAAAACAATATAAGCATACTTAATTACAATGTGAAAGTAAGCAGTCATGACACTAATTTTACATAACAATAAGATACTACAATTTTCTCTTTCTCCTTGGCGATTTTCTCTCTCTCTACCTCTCTTTTAAACCTAGCTAGTTCCAACTGAAGCTCCATCCCATGCATCAGCTTGAGCTTCTCCAGCCCCATCCAAAGTCTCCTGGTCTCCTGCCTGTCCTCCAGCTACTTTGGGATCAGACCTCTAGAAGAAACACTGCTGCTTGCCCTAGAAAGCAGATCCTGGTTATCCACCAAATTGTCATGCAGGTTCTCCTTGTCTCTCTCCACAACAATATTCTCCTCCTCTGTGTGCTCATCAGCCTCCTTTGTGGCAAACCACACACTCAGCACCTTTTGCAGCTCCTCCTTTCTAGTGAAGCGTCAAATAGGACACTTGAGCTTCTTACAGAACATTTTGAGCTGAGACACCAAATAGGTTTCCAGCCTCTCCTACTCAAAAACAAAATCCGCAGCAACTACTGATAGTTCCCTAGACTGGGACATGATTGTGGATAATCCAAAAGTTGCAAGATTTCAAGAAGGCAAAAAGAAGAGAAGGCTAAAAAAGAGAAAAAAACAGTATGTGGTTGTGTAATGGACTGCAATATGGAAGTAGTGTACATCAATCACTGTATGTCAATTACAAATTCAAGTCCTATTCTCACAGCTGATCACCAATGTTGGAAATGGGGTGTCTAGTTGGCAGTCGTTTGCACCCTAGTCAGGGTGAGGGAGCCACTCGGCTAAGATAACCCCTGCTCACCCCCTTGATAGCTAGGCACGAGCAGTCAGGCTTATCTCAGAGGCAATCTGTAAGTTATGTGTAAGTAACACAGTGAAAACACCACAAAGGACTCCACACTAGTTTAGAAAAATAGCCAATATTTATCTGAATAAAAAAAAATCAAAACGAGAAAAATCCAACATACACAAGTAAAGATATCACTTTTTAAAAGTTTAAATGAGTTTTAACCCAGAGAATTCAATGGTTGTATCTTTTTAACACACAGTACCTAGGATGTGTCAAATACAAAGACGATGCAGGCCACAGAGGAGGTGTGGCACCTGAAAAACAGGGCAAGGTGTTGGTTCCCTACTGCGTAGGGGAAGTGATGTGTTGGTTCCTTACTGACAGAGGAGGTGATGCATTGATTTTGTTATCACAGGAGAGGTGATGCGTCAGTTCCTTACTGGCAGGGGAGGTGATGCCTCATTTCCTTACTGGCAGGGGAGGTGATGCATCGGTTCTCTCCTCACAGGAGAGGTGATGTGTCGGTTTCCCGTCATGCAGCCTCGTTTCTTTGCTGCGGTTTGGGGGTGTATGAGAAAGTGACACCCTGGGACGATGCGTGGGAAAATCCAGATGCTCTGTGATGGTGGCGCTGCGGTGGAGCAGGCGCTGCATCGTCCTATAGGCGATGTGATGATTCTTCCACCGCAAGACAGGTGCTACATCCACAAGGCAGGCGTTGCGTCGATTTTGAGCGGTGGTGCATCAATGCAGGGATTTTCTCCCTCAAGAGACAAATTTCTACTTCCAGGGGCCTAGGGACTGGATTTGGCACCACTTGGCAAGTCAGGACTCTCAGCAGAAGACCCCAGGCACTGGTAGATGAAGTCTTTGATGTCTCTGAGACTTCTAACAGGAGGCAAGCTCACTTCAAGCCCTTGGAGAACCATGGAAACAATGATGTAGAAAGCAAAGTACACTCATTTCACTCCCAGGACAGAAGCAGCAAGCATCCAGTTCTTCTTCCCAGCAGAATGTCCTCAGTCCAGAAATGTTCTAAAGTTGTGGTCTCAGAGGTCCAATACTTACTCATCGCTGCCTCTGAAGTAGGCAAACTTCAAAGGAAAGTCTTTGTAGTGCATAAGACCTTGCCTTTCCTGCCCCGGCCCCAGACACACTCCAGAGGGTTGGAGACTGCTTTGTGTAAGGAAAGGCACATCCCTATTCAGGTGCTGGTGTCAGCTCCTCCTTCCAATCTAGCCCAGGAAGACCCATCAGGAGATGCAGGGCACACCTCAGTTCCCTTCGTGTGACTGTATAGTGTGAATTCATAAACAGCTCAACAGTCATCCTGACCCAGACGTGTATTCCAAAACCAGGCAACTTACAATTTAAGAACCAGCTTCACCAAAAAATGTATTTTTAAATTGTGAGTTCAGATACCCCAGACTCCACATCTCTATCAGCTCCTAATGGGAAAGTACACTTAAAAGATATTTCAAGGCAATCCCCTTGCTACCCTATGGGAGAGATAGGCCTTGCAATAGTGAGAACCAAATTTAGCAGTATTTCACTATCAGGACATGTAAAACACACTAGTGCATGCCCTACCCTTTAAATACACTGCACCCTTCCCATGGGGCTGCCTTCAGGCTACCTTAGGGGTGGCTTACATGTAGTAAACAGGAAGGTTTGGGTCTGGCAAGTGGGTGCACTTACCAGATCGAACTGGCAATAAATAAATCACACACAGACACTGCAGTGGCAAGTCTGAGACAAATTTACAGGGCTACTTATGTTGGTGGCAGAATCAGTGCAGCAGGCCTACTAGTAGCATTTGATGTACAGGCCCTAGGCACACACTGTGCACTGTACTAGGGACTTATTAGTAAATCAGATATGCCAATCATGGATAAACCAATCACCAATACCATATAGACTTGCACTTTAACACTGGTAAGCAGTGGTAAAGTTACCAGAGTTCTAAAGTCAGAAAAAATGAAATTCAGCAGAGGATCAGAAACTGGAGGTCAGAAGCCAAAAAGGCAGGGGAAACCATGCCAAGAGCTGACCGGTATAACACAGATATTTCACTAAACACTGCAAACATTTTTCTTATTTGTGCCTGTGAGCAAACCCTAAGCTCAGAGTTTAAACAAAATGATTCCCTCTAATTAACACAATTTTTTTGAATGTCTGGGGGTCCTGAAAAAGGAAGTAAGTACCCCGTGGGAGTGACACATCACTCTGTCATTATCTTCATGGGACCCACAGGGGTACCGCAGTACTTTATGGAACACAAAACAATAGCTAAAAATGAAAGCAGCCAATTAATTGACCAGAAAGGGAATCAAGTCGAAAGGCTAGGGAAATACAGGAAGAAGCTTCCTGAGCACCATTTGCCATTGCTAATTGACACCACAGCTGGAAAAAAATAGGATCTTGATCCATTATGGCTTCTAGAAAAACTGCGAAGAACCAGCCAACATCCTGTGCAAGCACTGGTCGTAACTTACCATCACCATACTAGGACGAGGATGTAATTGTGGTGCCTACAACATCCTTAGCACCACCTTTGACTAGGCCCAAAAGAGAATCAGGTGTGTGCAAGTTTTTTTAACCTTTTCACAGAGGAAAAAATAATGCCCATTCTGTAGTCAGGTGCTGCATCGAGGTAAGTCACAGCAGTACTCAATGGGGACTTCTAGAATGTGGAAGCATCTTCAGTCCTATCGCCTAAAACACAATGCCTCGGCTGAGATGGAGAGCATAAGAGTATGAGGTCATGAAGAAGAGAAAAACCTGAGGTTCTATGGGAGACAGAAGAAGAGAGTGACCTTTTATGAGGTAAAATGCAACATACTGCACAAAAAAACAAATAGAAAAAAATGCTATGGACTTACACATGTACCCAGTTACTTTATCTGCCATATGACAACGGTGTTATCAGTGAAGTCATGACTGACGTCATCAATGATGTCATTTGAGATGCCATCGGTGATGTGATCAAGGATGTAATTTAACATGTCATGAATAATGTAATATATGAGGTAATAAGCAGTGCACAGCTATCCCCTTCAAGCCCAATCTGAGCACTTCTTTAAAGGTGAATTTCTTGAAAACAACTAAACAGATTCACATCAAATCACAAAGGCACACTTTCTGAGTAAACGTCTAAAGCTTTTCCAAATTTAGTGTAATTCTGCTCATGCCATTTTCTCTATCAGACAACAAAACCTCCTATTGCAGTGAACATAGGAATGTTTTCAGACCTCCCCCTTTTTGTTGGCCCCATCTTAATGGATGGATGCAAATCTTTATATGAAGGAACTGAGGTGGATGAACCCATTGGATGAACCCATTGGTGGATGAACTGTGTCCTGCGTGGGTTGGCTCTTGGTCAGGCCCTACACCCAGCCCCTGCTGGTGCCCAAATCCCCGCTGACGTGCATGGCTAAATATAAGGGGTGTCATTTTAAGTAAGGCAGAGGTACTGAAAGTATTAGAACACCTAAATAAAATACTGGACCTACCTATTGGCTTTATGAAAGGGTCAGGACATCAACATATATATAGAGTATATGTATTGTTTTTTTTACCAAAAAATGTCCAATATTTATAATGGAATGTATGTTTCATTAATTCATACTGTTCAATGTTTAATAAAAAGCAATTGTTATTAAAAATGTAATAAAGCTGTGAGAGGAAGGTTCTGACCATCTGCTCTGCCCTGATTTTTCTCTTTTTGACCTCCTGGTTTTTGACCTTTTACTGTGAGGGAGCCTCCTAGTCGGGGACACACCCACAGTAAACTCATGGCAAAATGGACTGCGCGTGTTTGCTGCCAGTGCTAAGGAAAGGCTGTTGTGGCGCAGCAAGAGTAGGAGGCCCCAGGCTGGTTACACATGATTATGCATGCATACGCATGTGCACCCATTTGAGGGCTGCGCGGGCAGGATTCCTGACATGTGCAGCCTAAGAACTGCGCTTAGGTAGCCTGGCGCAGAAGGAACTATGCAGAGTGGGTGGTGACCTGGAGTAGGCCTTATGAGATGGGTGTACACATGTGAGGGATAGTCAGTGTGCTTTCTGTCTTTTCAATGTAGGGACACTCCGTTAAATACCAATGTAAGTGTGCTTACTGTCTTTTCATTGCAGAGATACTCCATTAAATGTCAATGGGAAAGGATGGCCTAGGATGCAACTACAGCCCTCTGGGGTGCACCAAGACCAGAGTCACACTAATGTACACTGTAACTTGTCTGGAAAGAATAATGCAGTAGGTTACAAGAGCAAAGTTGTACAACTTATGGCATCTTTCTCAGACTCAGCTCAAGGTAAGGGCCCAATATTGCTCTGTCCAGCTGCCTGAGCAGGGCCTTGCATCAATCAGTCAGCTGTCATTCTGTGCCAGGAACAGGCCAGAGAGAGGCCTGGGAAGGAATGTCAGGGAGGAGGTGCTGAGTTTAGAGCACATGTGGCCCTAGCTCCTGGACGACAACATATTGAGCTATCCCAGAAGATGGTGCAGGAAGAAGGGGCAGTGGCAAGGAAGTGATGTGGCACATCTGGTTGTGCCAGAGGTGTAGGCCTGCTGGATACTTTTGCCCCCACTTAAAAGGTCCCGCACAGGGGAGAGCTCTTTCTCTTGGCTGTGCTTCACTGCTGGACACTGGAACTGCAGACAGGAGTCATGGGAAGCTGGAAGGAAGAACCCTCTGACTGCCCCCTGGGGCAAGGACTCTGCCCCTGAAGGACTTCAGGCCCACTGAGTCACATGCCCGGGCCAGGTCAGCTGGCCCCTTTGCCCCCGAGGAATAGTTGGGGGAAAGGCTGGGCTGGTGCAAGGAGAGAGCGCAGCCCTGAAGAAAAAGAAGGCCCCCTCAGGAAAGGCTGGCATGGGGAGTCAGTGGGACTGGCTCCCTACAATCTGGGACCCTTGTAGGCCAGGAGGCTTAACAATTGCACTCCTGGTGGCAAGGGCTTATCACCAGGAGTGGCACGACACCAGAATCATCAAAAAAACCCTGGGGGCCTGAGATACCCCAAGGAGGTCTTTACCTTTCTCTGAGCGAGCACTTGGGCGATTAGTAAATGTATAGAATATGCATTAATGTGAAGAACAAAAAAACAAAAAAGAAGGTTCTAACTAATGCTATTGGTTGAATTAATGATAGTGCATGTCTGAGGGTATTGTAATATGGCTGAAAGTTTCTTAAAAATGAAACAGAATGATTAGTCCCCAAAGGTGGCGATGACCTATTAGTTAAAAGTGGTGTTTTATATTATGTACTGGGATAGGACTTTGTAAACCCACTTTGGTAAAGATATTTGATGAATAATTATGAAATAATGTATTGTAATGCTGCTGTTTTAGGTGGCCACTATTGCGGGGATTAATAGTCAAATGTAATTGATAGGAACATGTATTTAAGATGGCCTGCGTTATTTCTTGAGAAAGTATTAAGTCAGATTAGTCCTTCGTCTATGTTGCTATATTGCACATGGAAGTCCTTTGTTCTGCCTTCCTGGGCACTCACAAAGTCTGGGGAATTGGCCCTGAACAATGTGGGGGCACCTTGGCTAGTGCCAGGGTGCCCATACACTAAGTAACTTAGCACCCAACCTTTACCAGGTAAAGGTTAGACATATAGGTGACTTATAAGTTACTTAAGTGCAGTGTAAAATGGCTGTGAAATAACATGGACGTTATTTCACTCAGGCTGCAGTGGCAGGCCTGTGTAAGAATTGTCAGAGCTCCCTATGGGTGGCAAAAGGAAAGCTGCAGCCCATAGGGATCTCCTGGAACCCCAATACCCTGGGTACCTCAGTACCCTATACTAGGGAATTATAAGGGTGTTCCAGTATGCCAATGTAAATTTGTAAAATTGGTCACTAGCCTGTTAGTGACAATTTGAAAGAAATGAGAGAGCATAACCACTGAGGTTCTGATTAGCAGAGCCTCAGTGAGACAGTTAGTCATAACACAGGTAACACATTCAGGCACACTTATGAGCACTGGGGCCCTGGCTGGCAGGGTCCCAGTTACACATACAACTAAAACAACATATATACAGTGAAAAATGGGGGTAACATGCCAGGCAAGATGGTACTTTCCTACAGTTTACTAATAACTTTGGCACCATTTGATGAATCCTTTTAAAACTATTGTGTCTTTGACTTCAGATGCTTTCTGGAAAGTTTCAGGGTGATTCGTCAAGCGGGGGCTGAGAAAAGGGGGGGGGGTCCCAAAATGTATTTTTCCCACGCAATTCCCCATAGCAGTTTTAGACATGACTACAGCATAAACGGCTGAATAGAATTACACCAAATTTTCAAAATGCTAGATCTTGGTGCAGAAAGGTCTCTTTTTGTAATTTGGTGTACTCTGTTCAGTAGTTTTGGGGTTATTAAAAAAAATTTTTTTTATGTATATCTAGAAACGTGGATCCACCCCAGCGAATCCGTGGATCCACGTGCCAACAGCGCCGCTACCGAAGAGAAGAGTTGAAGCCACTTTTTTGTGAATTGGGACACAGTTCCCAGGGAAGGGGAAATAAATTTAAAATAGGATATAAGGGGTCAGGATAGAGGTATCGTGGCCCACTGGGACTAAGGAGGGGTCTTTGGCGGACCCCTTATGGGTGAGAAATTGCCCATAAATGTTGTTTTAGGGGTGCAAGAGAATCCTCAGATCCTTGCGGTGTTCAGGATGGCCCCTGTGTCAATCCTCAATGGATCATTTGATCCGGACCCCAATTATAAAAACATACACCCACTCAAAGACCCATACCCACACTCACTCACACACCTACTCACATACACACCACTCACAGACCCACAAAACCACTACCACACCCAGTCACAGACCCACACAGCCACTCACACACCCGCTCACACACACACAACCCCCTACCTACACATCACAGAACCACAGACACCCACTCACACAACCATATAGCCACTCATACACCCACTCAGAGAGCCACAAAACCACTCAAACACCTACTCACAGAACCAAAAAACCACTACCAGACCCAGTCACAGACCCATACAGCCACTCGTGCAACCACACATCCACCCATTCACACGCCCTCTTATACACACACACCCACTCACACAGCCATACAGCCACTCACGCACCCCTTCACAGACCCACAAAACCACTTACACACCCACTTACAGTCCCACCCAGCCACACAAACACACACTCACGCACCCTCTCATACACTCACAAACCCACTTACACACCCACACAAACACCCCCACCCAGTCACACACCATTAAGCCACTCACACAACCACTCACAGACCCACAGCATGGGACTTAGCTGCATATGGCCAACTCCCCACCGGGCACTGCCAATGGAAAGGTGGTTGGATTACTGTATGGTATTTAATTATTACTTTAAGTTTAAAAAAAAGTAGAAATTCACTGAAAAAACTAAGGTTATAGAGACTTTATAGTTAGGAAATATAATTTAAAAAACCTTAGAAATTCAGTAAATAACCAAAGGTTACAGAGACATTATAGTTAGGTTCAGATTTTACACACACAAAATCATAGAAATTCAGCAGTTATAGTTTTGGTTATCTCAAGAATCAATAACCCCTGCACTGAGGTAATTATCACTTGCACCCTCACCATGCACTTCAAAGTACCTCACATATTACATCAGTCATAATATCATTGCGACATTTGCAGTAAAATTATTGATGAGAAAACTTGCATGGCGGTGGTTATGCATTATAGTTACCCTAGGGCACTTGGTATTGAGATAAATCTTTTGCAATCTATTCCATATAAGTTTGTTGTGCGTTCTTTTATACAGTTGTGGTACTGGCATTATGGCCCCTATGGTATATTTGTGAAGTATATGATCAGTGAAGTAGAAGTGATAGTATGAACATTAGTGTGGTATTATTCCCAAAGGGAGATCTTTGGCTTTTCTGTTTATTACAGTGTTCCATCCCCTTGGTGTCTGGACCCTCTCTTTCATTTTTGACTGGCACTGAGACAGTCACATCAAGGCAGGAAATAAGGAAATGGACCATACCATTTCACCAAACTCTTTCAAAATGTCATCAGAAATTCTCCTACGTTGTAGGAAACCACAAAAGGTTTTTCACTTTGGATGTTACTTCCTCTTACATCCTTGGGTTTCATTGACCTAATCATAAAATTGAAAGTAGACTTGAACAAAAAATGGGATTACATAAAACATCATTTATCCGTACTTCAAAAAATAGCTGACCAGCTTCCCATGCTGCTGAACCCTTGTAATTGGTTTGAATTTGTGTTTGATTATTACAAAGGAAATATCCTTATGTTGGCAAGATAACCTGTATATTTATTTTGCCCGAAAGGCTCATTACATTTACATCTAAGATATTTGAAACATGGTAGATCAAAAATACAGAAGTGGCAACACTCAAACTGCACTTTGACCAAACAGAATTCGCCAAAATCATGCTTTAGCAGATTACACAATTAAAAATAACTTTATGGAGTGTCTGTCCTTACAGTTTCATTCTCTTCCAATGCTACCTAAGAAATTGGAACCAATTTATTATGTTAATAGTTACATAATAACATCTAAGTCCACTTAGGAGCCTATCATGCACATAATTTAAATGAAAGACCATTCATGAAATAATCCATTTATTTTGGTTTAGTCACTACTTCACATTTTGAGGTAATTGTGTGTCTCCTGTGAAACTCATGGCTAACCCAGAAATTGACAAAGGATAGTGACTATTGCCTTCTTCCTCAACATTTTGTGGTGATTCCTTCAGGATTAATGTTCTGACATTCCTTCATAGATCAGAGCAACCAGAGCAGCAAGAGTACAAGTCCATATCATTCCAGGCTATCACTATTTTGTATAATGTAGGAGTCTGGCTCAGTTTATGGTGTACACCTATGGCGTGGCATCCTATACTGAGTCCAGGCAACCCTTAGTGATAGTGTTTTGGTTCCTAGATAACCAGAGCTCTCCAGGAGTAGCTGTGAAGAGCAGTTCAGGCTTATCAATGAGGAGACTAACCCACTTACAATACCACAATAGTCAGTCAGTGATTGTCACACAAGAAAGAACCACACCAGGTGTTGCAAAAATAAGGTATTCTTTATTACAACACTACTACTGTACTAACATTGGAGATATCCACACTCAATATATATATTTAGCAATAAGCAGGAAAATCATAGAAATACATGGGACACTATTGGGGGGGGCTCACCATATAATAAGAAAGTGGCATAAGAATGGTGGCGCCCAACCAAGGTAACAGTGTTAGAATTCCAAGGACTGGGAAGGTAAGGATTTATCAGAGGTAGGTATCAAAAATCCCACAGGCACCCGGGTGCAGAGGTGTTATCGAGCTGTTGTCACATAGGCTGACACAGGACCATTGTGCTTGGAATTTTTAGGATTCAGGACCATTCTCAGACGACCCCGAGGAAACCAGTTGGCACAGCGAAGATTGGTTAGTACCCCCAGCCGTGGATACCCATAAGATTTAAGTACCTACAACAGGGAGCCCAGGTGCATAGGGGTGAAATGACATTGAAAACCCTTGTTGGAGGCAGTTGGAGCCTCGGTTGTCCAGACCATCACCTGTGTCTACATCATGTGCACACCAGGTTGTCTGACTGGGTGTCAAGGGAAAGAGTTCAGAAAACTGAGTGAGAACTTGTCTCAGTCAGCTTGTTGGTGTTCAGAGAGGCAATCTGCAAAGACAACCCATCCTCTGAACCATCAACAGGGTTGTGGTAGAGAAGGCCAGGGAGATGGTCACTCTCTGCTTCCTGCCTTTCATCAGTGGCCATGAGCAAGCTCATGTCAGCCTTTTATACTAAGGTGTGAGGCAGTTCGCATGAGCCCTGTGGGGGCTCCTTGGAGTACCCAGGTCAACCAAATAGGTGACCTCACCTTTCTTCTCCACTATTGTGTGGGGGCCACTCCACTTGTCCAGGACCCACACTTTCTGGCCTGTCTGGTAAACAGTCTGTACAGCCTTTTGGTAATGCCATTGCTTTTACAGCTCTTGGCTGGCTGCAATTTTGCTGGTGGCCTTCTTCATGTATTCTGCCATGCAAGAACACCTAATAAACAGTCAACACTGTCTTGTTTGGGGGGCTTGAGAGACTGCTCCCACCCCTCGTTCACAAGACACAGAGGATCCCTAACTGGATGCCCAAACAGAAGCTCAAATGGGCTGTAACCCACTCCCTTCAGTGGAACCTCTCTGTAGGCAAAAAGAAGGCAAGGTAAAAGGACGTCCCATCTCCTTCTGAGTTTTTCGGAGAGCTCCCTGATCATGGCTTTAAGGGTTTTGTTCAATCTTTCAACCAACCCATTTCCTTGTGGATGATAAGGAGTAGTGAATTTGTAGGTGACACCACATTCCTTCCACATTGCTTTGAGGTATCCAGATATGAAGTTTGCATCTCTGTCAGATACAGGCTCCTTAGGGAAGCCCACCCTGTAAAAGATTCCCAGGAAGGCCTTGGCCGCTGCAGGAGTAGGGGAATGGCTTCTGTGTATCTGGTGGCATAGTCCACCACCACCAGAACAAACCTGTTTCCAGCGGCTGCAGAAATCTTGCAGGAGCTGTAGAAACAATATTGCAGTAGGAGCTCTCAAAACTGGATACAGTCTTGTTTCAGTTCCAAAAGCAGACCAGCAGCGGTTCCGGAGGCCAGGAACAGAAGATGTCTTGCATAGCGTTCCTTGTAGAGTCTTACCTGACAAATCTGAGGACCCACCCTTGAGGGAGTCCTTAAGTAACCCTAAAAGGGGGTTGGTCACTATATGCAGTGATCCACCTACCAGAGGGGGTCAGGGATGTCATCTACCTGGCCCCACCAGTCAGATGCTCACAGGTGCCTCTGCAAATCTTTTTTCCAAGATAGCAAAATTAACCGGCCATCTGACAGAGCTCTGTGCACCTACCTAGTGGAGGAGCTGGACAGGGGTTGGTCACTCCCCTGTCCTTTGTGTGGTTTGGCACCAGAGTGGGAACCGGGGATTCCTGCACTAGTGCAAACCAGTTTATGCAAGGAGGGCACCAAATGTGCCCTTCAAAGCAGTCTGGTGGCAATGGAAGGCCACCCCACCCCAGCCCAGAGACACCAAGGGGCATATTTATACTCCGTTTGCGCCGGAATTGCGTCGTTTTTTTTGATGCAATTCTGACGCAAAACTAACTCCATATTTATACTTTGGCGTTAGACGCGTCTAGCGCCAAAGTCCATGGAGTTAGCGTCATTTTTTAGCGTGGACACCTACTTTGCGTTAATTATATGCAAGGTAGGCGTTCCCATCTAAAAAATCGACTCCGAGGCATGTGCGTCGGATTTATACTCCCGGGCAAAATTCACGCCCGGGAATGGGCGGGTCAAAAAAAATGATGTACGGCCGCTTTTGCGCCGTTTTTTAGCGCCTGCAAAAGGCAGGCATTAAGGGACCTGTGGGCTCTGAAGGAGCCCAGAGGTGCCCTCCCATGCCCCCAGGGACCCCCCCTGTCACCCTTGCCCACCCCAGGAGGACACCCAAGGCTGGAGGGACCCATCCCAGGGACATTAAGGTAAGTTCAGGTAAGTGTTTTTTTTTATTTTTTTTTGTGGCATAGGGGGGCCTGATTTGTGCCCCCCTACATGCCACTATGCCCAATGACCATGCCCAGGGGACAGAAGTCCCCTGGGCATGGCCATTGGGCAAGGGGGCATGACTCCTGTCTTTGCTAAGACAGGAGTCATTTCTATGGGGGTTGGGAGTGAAAAAAAATGGCGCAAATCGGGTTGAGGTGAAAAAATTGCCTCAACCTGACTTGCCCCATTTCTTGACGCTCAAGCCCCATATCCCCCTACGCCGGCGCTGCCTGGTGTACGTCGTTTTTTTTAATGCACACCAGACGGCGCCGGCGGCTAACGCCGGCTAACGTCATTCAATAAATACGGCGCCCGCATGGCGCTTCAGAATGGCGTTAGCCGGCGCTAATTTTTTTGACGCAAAACTGCGTTAGCGCAGTTTTGCGTCAAAAAGTATAAATATGGGCCCTAGTTCTAAAGGAGAGGATGTCACACTTCCCTCCTACAGAAAACCCTTTGTTCTGCCTTCCCCTGTTCGAGTTAGGCTCAACAGCATGAGAGCAGAACAGTAATTGAGGGTCTGCAGCAGCACGTGTTGGCAGGCAAACCCTGCAAGGCTGTACAGGCAGATCTGGAGGATCCTATAAGGCTATCCTTATATCTAAAGTGAAAGGTGCATGAACCCTTTCACACAAGCTGCAATGGCAGGCCTACAGACACAGTTTGCATGGGATCCCATGGGTGACATGATCCATGCTGCAGCCCATGGCAGAATGCTGGTATATCAATGCCATATACCATATACTAGGGACTTACATGGGTGCACCAGTATGCCAATTATGGGATGTAAAAGTTACCAAACAACCAAATTTAGAGGAGATAGCACAGACACTGGGGTTCTGGTTCACAGAATCCCAGTGCACTACAGTCTAAACACACTGACAACAGGCAAAAAGTGGTGGTAACTATGTCAGAAAGATGTTACTTCCCTACATATAATATGTCTAAGACTGTTCAGCATGTTTATGTCCAGGGGAAGATTAGATTAAATATTTACTTCCAAATAGGCCTTCTGATGATCAGATTGATATAGTTCCAGATAAATGGAGGGAGTTGTATGTAATTAACTACCTGAAACCAATGAAAGAGGTGGTCCTCAAAGCCACTCTTTAAAATCAGCCAATGATCCATCTGTCATTCAATATAAACTGCAGATATGTATTTCATTTTTGTATAAGAGCCTCTTCCTTTAATTCCAGATCTTAGTATTCAAGTCCAAAATACCTCGATTTTTCCCAAGCTGTATTCAATGGGTGCTTCATTTTGCCCTGCAGTGCTGACAATAATATCTTGCTTTGGTATTTTAATTCAACAGCATCTCTCAAGATATGCAAGTTTTATAGCTGTCTTTCAACTCAGACCACCTATTTATTCATTCACATTATCTGACATTGTATAACGTTCTATACATTCTGTCACACTTATGGTAACTAAGACTACATATTTCCTAGCAAAGTGAATGTTTCAAAATAGGCAAATAAGAGTATTAGGCTACGTCTTAACATCCAAGGAGAAGTGGTGAATGAAAGAAAATACAAACCAAACTGGAGTGACTCTAAATATCTACGAAGCAGTGGCGGTAGCCACTGAACCGAAGTGGCGGGGTAGTAAAAAAAAAAAAAACACTTACCTGCTCCTTTAAGAGACATGTTTGTCTCTCCTTGCCATCTTCCTGGCAGCACAAAGGCTTCAGACACTCCTCAGCCAATCTCAACGCTGGTGTCACCAGCATGACAGAAGTGTCATGATTGGTTTAAGCGGCCTGGTTAGGCACTCACACAGGGAGTGGGACTCTGTGCACTTTCTCCTCCCGGCTGTGCAATACAGCTGGGTGGAGAAATGCAAAGAGCTCATGTTTGTATGGCCAGCCCAACACGGCCGACTAAATAAACACGCGCACTTATTGTGCACATACCCCTCCTCCTCCAGCCCTCCTCTAGTCCCTCCAGCCCAGTCCTGCCCGTCATAACCTGGCTCACAATGAAAAATAAAATGATAATAACATTTTATTATTATCATTTTATTTTTCCTTTTGTAGGAAGCTGGCCTGGTGCGTGGTGGACACCTATGGTGTTGGCACCTTATTCCAGGCAACCCCTGTTAGTGAATGATGACAGTGTCTACGAAGCCAGGCTCTCTAGAGGTAGCTGTGGATGAGCAGCCAAGACTTATTCAGGAGGAGTGTAATGCACTTGCAATACCACAGCAGTCACACAGTAGCTTATCACACCTGGAAGGAACCACACAGTGTTGCAAAAATAAAGGTACTTTATTATAGTAACACTGAATTAGAATACTTAAAGGCAGTCTTCCCAACTGGAGGTAAGTACACACACTATATATATATATATATATATATATAAATATATATATATATATATATATATACAGTAATAATTAGGAATTAATAGAAGAAACAACAAGCATTGGTAATAGTGAGGGCCCTAGGGGAGGACCAAAACATATACTAAAACAGTGGAATGCGAAGTGAAGTCCCCCACCCAAGGGTATGGAGTAGTTAGAGGGAAGCTGGAAGAACTTGAGACCCCAAGAGGTGATTACCTAAGTGATGCCCAGCGACCACGAGAGGAAAAGTAAGTACCTGGTTTTCCCAAGGACTAACAAGAGGACTTAGAAACTGGATTGTGAAAGAACAGGACCAAACCAGAGGAACACAAAGATGGATTCTGAAAGAAGAGAACCTGCAAAAGAAGGAGACAGAGTCCAGTCCACGATGGAGTGTCCAGACGGGGCAGGAGCTCACCTGAAGAGGAGTCCCACGTTGTTGGAGCAGCAGAGGAGAGACTGTCCTTGCAAGGATTAAGTGCTGGCGGGCAGGGCTACTCAGAGCCTGAAGATACCTTGGAGCAGGAGAAAACAAGCCTTGGTTGCTGCAAGAGTTGCAGTGCAAAGGGGTACTGTCCTGCAAGAGAGGCAATGGCTCACCTTCTCCCATGATGGACAGCGGGCAGAGAGGACCAAGGGGACCACTCCAGACCACTCCAGACCACCACCTATGATGCACGAGCCACACAGTTCCAGAGGAAAGCAGATCCACGCAGCCAGATGTCATTGCTGTAGGTGCCTGTAGATGCAGGGGAGTGACTCCTTCACTTTAAGGGCGATTTCTTCTTGCTTCTTAGTGCAATTGAAGTTTTGCCGACCCCAGAGGATGCACAGCTGTGGAAATATTGCAGTTGCTGGAAGGAGCCGGGGAAACAATGTTGCAAGATGAGGTCGCCTCGGGAGTTGCAGTCTTGTCGGTTCCAGAAGTGTCCAGTTGCAGTTCCGGTGGCCAGGAGCAGAAGTAGATGATGCAGAGGAGTCCTGGTGCAATCTTGCATGCCGAATCTGGGGACCCACCCACAAGGAAGTCCCTAAATAGCCTTAAAAGGGGATTTCGTCACTTTGCACGGTGACCACCTATCAGAGGGGGTCACTGATGTCACGTGGCTGACATGATTACACATGCTTCCAGGGCCCCTGCACATCTTGATTTCAAGATAGCAGAATCAAGTGGCCACCTGGAGGAGCTCTGGACACCACCCCTGGGGCGGTGATGGACAAGGGAGTGGTCCCTGGACTGGTGCAAACCGGTTTATGCAAGGAGGGCACAAAATGTGCCCTTCAAAGCAAACCGGTGGCTTGGAGAGGCTTCCCCTCCCCAGCCTTGTAACAACTATTTCCAAGGGAGAGGTTGTTGCCTCCCTTTCCCACAGGAAATCCTTTGTTCTGCCTTTCCCTGCCTGAGCTGGTCAAGCAGCAGGAGGGCAGAAACCTGTCTGAGGGGCTGCAGCAGTGCGGGCTGCCTGGAAAACCCTGGAAGACTGGTAGGAGCAATACTGGGGGGCCCTCTAGGGAGCCCCCAGAGTGCATGGGATCATGCAACCAACACTGGCAACAGTATTAGGGTATGGTTCCAACATGTTTGACACCAAACATGCCCAGGTTCGGAGTTACCATTATGTAGCTAAACCACAGGTGGGCAGTACGCGGGTAAAATGGCTTCCCAGCAATTACAAAGCCCAGTGCATTAGAACTGAAGTTTGTAGGGGCACCTCTACTCATGCAGGGGTGCCCTCACACACAGAGACCTACTCCCTGCCCTTTGGGCAGGAAGGGCCTACCACACGGCCGACTTACAGTGACCCGGTGTAGTGACCTCTGGTGAAAGGGTGCATGCACTTTTTCACGCAGACTGCAATGGCAGGCCTGCAGACACATTTTGCATGGGCTCCCATGGGTGGCATAATACATGCTGCAACCCATGGGGGACCCCTGGTGTCCCAATGCCCGGGGTACCTAAGTACCATATACTAGGGACTTGTAAGGGGAAACCAGTATGCCACTTGTTGAGTGCACAAAGGTCCAAGGTAACCAAATTTGGAGGGAGAGAGCACAATCACTGGTGTTCTGGTTAGCAGGATCCCAGTGAAAACAGTCTAAGCACACTGATAGCAGGAAAACAGTGGGGGTAAACATGCCAAAAAAGAGGGTACTTTCCTACACCTTTTACTTAATGCAGTGGGGCGAAGCTCCTCCACCTTAGCGGAGGAGCCGCTGCTGCTAGAAAGTATAAATTGTGTTGCTAATCGCCAACTTTTATCATTATTTAATTCCTCAATATCTGCATTCAGTTATTTCATAAACAAACCCCTCAGAAAAAAATACTTGTTTTGATGGAATATGGAGGCTAATAAATCTGACAATAACTGAAGCTTTTATTTTCTGTACCAATTGTGATAATGTGTCGACATAATGTTAGACACATCAGATACTCCTCTATGAGCTATATCACCACTACATCATGTAAAAACATTTGTTGTTTTTCTATTGCTTGAACACCAAAGCCATTTGATTGAAGGTAGTACATTTCCACATTTCCTGCATCTCGTAGTGAAGCGTGGCCTCGGTTTCAACATTGGCAACCAGAAGCACAATTTTAAGGAATGTAATGAAGTCAGCAGGGTGTTTATGTATTGTATCTCAGCTTCTAGGGTGTCTCACATTTTCTCTGTGAGAAGATCTTGCCACCTACCCATTAGGTAAGTTTTACTGAAAGTAGCAAGTCTCTGTAAATGTTTGCATCCCATAGAATTGTATGGAGAGAAAATTGTCCATAAACAATTCAGTTATGCATGCATTTTAGCAATATATGCTCCAACTGACTGTTTTGAGTAAAAAGCTCTGGTTTGGTGAGTAGACAATTTTCTCCTAATGATTTGGCATGCTGCTCGCTTTTTTGCATTAAACGCAGATTAGGCTTTTGGCTCCCCGATCTGTTGTGTTTTATTTTAACAGGCGGTGCATTGGCAGTGAAAAATCAACCCTGCATGCAGTGGACAAGTGGGCGCTGGACCGGTCTCCACAGGATGACTCCAGATACCAGAAGTAAGACAGAAATTTCTCAACAGCGACTCAGATGGGGTATGGCCCAACACTGTGTGAGCACAATTGAACTAAAACTAAATTTAAGTAAAGTTTGACTTGTCCCTTGATTGCTTTGCATGGCCTGTTGTGTTTTATGGTTGTAAATGTGTGGTTAAAAAGAAGATGGTCTCAATTGTCGCCCTGGTAGGAGAAAACCTAGAAAGCAATTAGGTGGGTGGGTAGGATTGGGAGGAGTCCAAGGAGAAGCAGGAAAAGCATTTGTGTGTAAATCCAGTTTAGAGCGAGTGGTCCATAGAGATAATGCAGTAACCAAGGAGATAGACAGGATAGCCAGACCTAAAAGACAGACTCTTGAAGGATGAATGTGTGAGAGAAAGAGGTACTCTGATCCCTTCAAGAGCCCCTTGGGATAGTGACTGAAATGCACCAAACTCTCTTACACAAAATCAATTTAGAAAGAAAAACATGACTAAGGGAACCCTACCCAATTTTTCAATGTTGTTTCCTACTACATTAGAAGGGATACACTGTGGACACAAGGGTGGCAGACCCTTCCTAGTGAGTCATAAGGAGTACAAATGAGGGCAGGAATATCTAAATGTAGCAAAACCCCACTGAAAGGGGCTGCTGCCCCTACTATGTACCAACAATGCAGTAAAGCCATGTGGAAGTATTTATGAGAGTGGATGAAACTCAGTAATAAGAAAGGGAAGAAGTCCTTCCTGGAGTACAATACATTTGCAAACTTACAGAGGAAACTGTAAGATCTTATAAATAAAATACATGGTGAGCAACTGCCTAATGGCATGAGTGGGCGCACAAGTCCAAGCGTGAATTTCTAGTCCAAGGTATGAGAAATATCTAGGAGAAATTGAAGTATTAAATCTTTCACCTTAGGAACAGAGTTAGGGCTTGTGCTCCAACTTCTTCTTCCTCCATATCTATTCCCCTAGTTCTCTGAACCACAAGAAAACAGGAAAGAGAGTGACACACGAAGGAGGAGGACCTGCTGGACATGTTTGCATGCCAGATGAAGGGATTGGGGTGCAGCCGCAGAGGCACACGGAAGCAGAGGGGACTTCGGCGGGAATGCCAGTGCAGCAGCACAAGGACATAACTCACAAGCTGGTGCTGTAGAGCGACTGACAGTAAACTGCCTGACAGAAGGGTGTGAATAAGCAGACAAGAGGCTGATTCAACTACTGTGGACCTGGGTGGGGTCTAGCCTAAGGCATAGAACCTGGAGAGGACAAAGTTCTATTATTAACCTCAAAAGCTTGAGAAAGACCACAGAGTGATTGACTTGGAGGGATTTCCCTTCTCCTCATTCAATGGATGCTGATGATGGAGACCCTCACCCTTCTTTCCCTGAGGGACTACCTTGCTACTGGAGGTAAAATTATGGTCTATTTTCCTTGACCCCCCTTTGAGTTATTGAACACTAACAGAACAATTTTCTTAAATCCAAGAAAACCCTACTCAGTTCAGAGGAGAAGTGCAGGGTTTAACTGAAATTTAAAGACCTAACTGAACAGATGTGAATCAGCTACTGCGAATGATGGTGCCAAGTAAAGTGAGAGGAACAATTGGTGGAGAAGTCGGCATGTTCGAGGGTTGTCCTTGCTTATGAAGAAGAGTCGGTGTATCAAAGGATGCACTGTAGAGTGCAATTACAAATGTGTGCCCAGTGAAAACCAATTGGACAAAGATTTAAAATTATAAGCAAAATAGGGATGAACCACTGGCAGATTATTTAGACCAACATAAGGATGTGTTTAAGAGCTACTCAGGTAACCTACAGACCATACAGAACCATTTCATGAAGCTGTAGGGGCTGCTTTTGTGCAGGGAATGTTACAGAATGTTAGGAGTTAGTTGGTCACCATCTGCCTTGGGTGGATGACTAAGAAGTTTGCTGAATTGGTGACAGTAGCTAACAATTGCATAACGTGGAAACACAAAAAGAAAGAGAATGCAGACTCGAAAATGATTCACTAAAATTGCAGAACTTGCAGAGAAATGCAAAAGGTGTTAGATATTGAAGCATGCAAAAAGAGATGAGGGTGTAGGGAGATCTGGGGGAGCCAGTGGAAGTGGCAGGAAAGAGGGCCCGGGAAGGGAGAGTCGTGCTTTTCCTGTGGACACCTTGGGCATTGGAAACAGAACTGTCCCAACATTGTATCTAATTTACCAGCCCTCCCTGATCAATTTGACTTTTATCAGATTACTCAAAACTCTTATCTTAAATTTTAGGCTGTGAACTCCTTGAAGTTCCATGTCCTTTGGCCCAGTTCCTCTATATAGTCATGGAATTACTAGGTGGCTTGCAATATCCTTCTAATTTAAGCCAGGAGTACTTTATCCCATAAATAATCAATGTATCAGCAGATAATTGACTGCAATGATTACACTTGAGCCTTGAAAAAGATTACTGGTTTATAGTACTGAGTCAAGCATATGCTGGCTGAGCACCATCTCATGAATTCAAATCAAACAGTGTGCATTTTGATGGGACATATCTGAAACAAGTTTGATAGCCCATTGAGAATAAATTTGTAAAAAGAATCTCATTGAAGAGGCTGAGCATTCTTTCATTAATTCACACCAAACAAATTGCATTTTGCTCTGACATTCTTGAAACAAGTTGGAAAATTCCATTGAACTTAAATATGTAAAAGCATCTCATTCACAATAAAAATATTTTAAAAAGCCTCATGTCCTAATTGGATGGAGCATTTTTTTAAAGATAACTGTGGAGTGTGCATGATCCCATTACCTACTGATCAGAATTCACTGGGATACAGGGATTTTACTCAGAAGTCAAAGTACCAATTATAATACAAAACAATTCTTTCATTTTGGTAGTACTTAACCCACTGGCACTGAGCCTCACACCCATTCCCACAGGAAAAATGTTGTGATGGACGTTTTACTGCCCAGTAAGAACAATGCAAGTAGAGCAAACAATGCACTTCTTACATTAAGGGGACACAAAGATTACATAGTAAACAGTTAGCTATGAAAAAAACTAAATAATATATCACCATCTTTTTCACATGAGTTAAAAGCACCTGAGACAACACTTTGGTATTGACATCGATTGATAATCCTCAGTTGTAGTTCTACCTATCCTGTACATGCACCATCCCAGAGGTAGCAGGGGAGAATAAAACCCGCCCAATCCCCAATACAAATGAAACCTATTTAACAAAAACCAAGTTTGAGTAAAGGATGGTGCTACAACAGACTACACCATTGTTACTACAAGGTGTAAATAAGGTAATTATCAAAGGTAATCCCAACAATGTAAATCCAAACTTGTTTGGAGCACACAACGCCCTAAAGTAGATAGCAGTATGCATGTAATTCAAAAAATATAAGAGTTTAATTTAATTTAGATACACATATGCACGGATAATGCCACCTCAAAAGTGAATGACATCACTATGGGCCAGATGTATCATCACGGCCCTTTGCGATTCGGAAATAGCAATTTTTAAGAAATCGCTATTTCCGACTCGCAAAGTGCCATGTATCACATTTGCAATTCGGTAATAGCGATTTCTTAAAAATCGCAAATGCTATTACTGAATCGCAAATTGCGATACCGGCCCCATTCGCAGCTATGGGCCTGTTGGCCCATATCTGCGATTTTTTTGCATTTCCAAAATTGCGATTTCTGAACCAGAAATTGCAATTTTGGAAATGCAAAACCCCAGGGTGCTGGGGGCATAAGGCCCCCTCTGCTGCACCCCAATATTGTTTGGGGGGACATGTAAGGTGCACACATGCCAAAAGGGCATGTGTGCTTCACATGTACAATTTAAAAATGCATTTTAAATGCATTTTTAAAATTTGCACATGGTTCCCACCAAGTTCAACTTGGTGGTAATTAGTGATTCCTTAATGCCCAATTCGCATTAAGGAATTGCTTCATACATGTGCTTAAGAAATCGTAAATAAGGATTCTTTATTTGCGATTTCTTATTTAGAGAATCGCAATTTGCGGTTCTCTAAATGGGGTCGCAATTTTAAGGAATCGCTATTTTAGCGATTCCTTAAAATTGCACTGCGAATGCCTTTCTTACATACAGAAAGGTGATTTTGCATTCGCAAACGGCCGAATTTTGCAAATCGCACCATTTGCGAATGCAAAATTCTTTAATACATCTGGCCCTATATATATATATATATATTTATATATATATATATATAGCAGTAGTCTCCAAACTTTTTAATGCCGCGCCACACAAGTTGAAAAAAAAAAATCATTGGGCCCCCCTTTAGAATTTTTCACAAATATTTTATAAAGATGGCAATGTTTAAATATGTCTAGATGTATTTAAACATTACAGTTAAGTACTGTTGCCTTTTAAAAAATGCAATCATATGTTTATGCTTAAAACAAAATACTGTTATCTGTCTTTCAACTCTGACCACCTATTTATTCATTCACATTCTCTGACATTGTATAACGTTCTATACATTCTGTCACACTTATGGTAACTAAGACTACATATTTCCTAGCAAAGTGAATGTTTCATAATAGGCAAATAAGAGTATTAGGCTATGTCTTAACACCCAAGGAGAAGTGGTGAATGAAAGAAAATACAAACCAAACTGGAGTGACTCTAAATATCTAAGAAGCAGTGGCGGTAGCCACTGAACCGAAGTGGCGGGGTAGTAAAAATAAAAAAAAACACTTACCTGCTCCTTTGAGAGACATGTTTGTCTCTCCTTGCCTTCTTCCTGGCAGCACAAAGGCTTCAGACACTCCTCAGCCAATCTCAACGCTGGTGTCACCAGCATGACAGAAGTGTCATGATTGGTTTAAGCGGTCTGGCTAGGCACTCACACAGGGAGTGGGACTCTGTGCTCTTTCTCCTCCCGGCTGTGCAATACAGCTGGGTGGAGAAATGCAAAGTGCTCATGTTTGTATGGCCGGCCCAACACGGCCGACCAAATAAACACGCGCACTTATTGTGCACATACCCCTCCTCCTCCAGCTCTCCTCTAGTCCCTCCAGCCCAGTCCTGTCCGTCATAACCTGGCTCACAATGAAAAATAAAATGATAATAAAATTTTATTATTATCATTTTATTTTTCCTTTTGTAGGAAGCTGGCCTGGTGTGTGGTGGACACCTATGGTGTTGGCACCTTATTCCAGGCAACCCCTGTTAGTGAATGATGACAGTGTCTAGGAAGCCAGGCTCTCTAAAGGTAGCTGTGGATGAGCAGCCAAGATTTATTCAGGAGGAGTGTAATGCACTTGCAATACCACAGCAGTCACACAGTAGCTTATCACACCTGAAAGGAACCACACAGTGTTGCAAAAATAAAGGTACTTTATTATAGTAACACTGAATTAGAATACTTAAAGGCAGTCTTCCCAACTGGAGGTAAGTACACACACACACACACTATATATATATATATATATATATATATATATATATATATATATACAGTAATAATTAGGAATTAGTAGAAGAAACAACAAGCATTGGTAATAGTGAGGGCCCTAGGGGAGGGCCAAAACATATACTAAAATAGTGGAATGCGAAGTGAAGTCCCCCACCCAAGGGTATGGAGTAGTTAGAGGGAAGCTGGAAGAACTTGAGACCCCAAGAGGTGATTACTTAAGTGATGCCCAGCGACCAGGAGAGGAGAAGTAAGTACCTGGTTTTCCCAAGGACTAACAAGAGGACTTAGAAACTGGATTGTGAAAGAACAGGACCAAACCAGAGCAACACAAAGATGGATTCTGAAAGAAGAGAACCTGCAAAAGAAGGAGACAGAGGCCCTCATTCTGACCTTGGCGGGCGGCGGAGGCCGCCCGCCAAAGTCCCGCCGTCAGGTTACCGTTCCGCGGTCGAAAGACCGCGGCGGTAATTCTGACTTTCCCGCTGGGCTGGCGGGCGGTCTCGTTCAGACCGCCAGCCAGCCCAGCGGGAAAGACGCTTCCACGATGAAGCCGGCTCGGAATCGAGCCGGCGGAGTGGAAGCTGTGCGACGGGTGCAGTTGCACCCGTCGCGTATTTCACTGTCTGCGCAGCAGACAGTGAAATACATGTAGGGGCCCTTTTACGGGGGCCCCTGCAATGCCCATGCCAGTGGCATGGGCACTGCAGGGGCCCCCAGGGGCCCCGCGACCCCCCCTACCGCCATCCGGATCTCGGCGGTCCGACCGCCGGGATCTGGATGGCGGTAGGGGGGGTCAGAATCCCCGCGGCGGTGCAGCAAGCTGCGCCGCCGCGGAGGATTCAATGGGGCCGCGGTACACTGGCGGGACCCCGCCAGTGGTGCCGGTCCGACCGCGGCTTTACCGCCGCGGTCGGAATCCCCATTGAAGCACCGCCGGCTTGTCGGCGGTGCTCCCGCGGTCCTCCGCCCTGGCGGTCAAAGACCGCCAGGGTCAGAATGAGGGCCAGAGTCCAGTCCACGATGGAGTGTCCAGACGGGGCAGGAGCACACCTGAAGAGGAGTCCCACGTTGTTGGAGCAGCAGAGGAGAGACTGTCCTTGCAAGGATTAAGTGCTGGAGGGCAGGGCTACTCAGAGCCTGAAGATACCTTGGAGCAGGAGAAAACCAGCCTTGGTTGCTGCAAGAGTTGCAGTGCAAAGGGGTACTGTCCTGCAAGAGAGGCAATGGCTCACCTTCTCCCATGATGGACAGGGGGCAGAGAGGACCAAGGGGACCACTCCAGACCACTCCAGACCACCATCTGTGATGCGCGAGCCACTCAGTTCTAGAGGAAAGCAGATCCACGCAGCCAGATGTCATTGCTGTAGGTGCCTGTAGATGCAGGGGAGTGACTCCTTCACTTTAAGGGCGATTTCTTCTTGCTTCTTAGTGCAATTGAAGTTTTTCCGACCCCAGAGGATGCACAGCTGTGGAAATGTTGCAGTTGCTGGAAGGAGCCGGGGAAACAATGTTGCAAGATGAGGTCGTCTCGGGAGTTGCAGTCTTGTCGGTTCCTGAAGTGTCCAGTTGCAGTTCCGGTGGCCAGGAGCAGAAGTAGATGATGCAGAGGAGTCCTGGTGCAATCTTGCATGCCGAATCTGGGGACCCACCCACAAGGAAGTCCCTAAATAGCCCTAAAAGGGGATTTCGTCACTTTGCACGGCGACCACCTATCAGAGGGGGTCACTGATGTCACGTGGCTGACATGATTGCACATGCTTCCAGGGCCCCTGCACATCTTGATTTCAAGATAGCAGAATCAAGTGGCCATCTGGAGGAGCTCTGGGCACCACCCCTGGGGCGGTGATGGACAAGGGAGTGGTCCCTGGACTGGTGCAAACCGGTTTATGCAAGGAGGGCACAAAATGTGCCCTTCAAAGCAAACCAGTGGCTTGGAGAGGCTTCCCCTCCCCAGCCTTGTAACAACTATTTCCAAGGGAGAGGTTGTTGCCTCCCTTTCCCACAGGAAATCCTTTGTTCTGCCTTTCCCTGCCTGAGCTGGTCAAGCACCAGGGGGGCAGAAACCTGTTAGAGGGGCAGCAGCAGCGCAGACTACCCAGAGACCCTGGAAGACTTGTAGGAGCAATACTGGGGGGTCCTCTAGGAAGCCCCCAGAGTGCATGGGATCATGCAACCAACACTGGCAACAGTATTAGGGTATGGTTCCAACATGTTTGACACCAAACATGCCCAGGTTCGTAGTTACCATTATGTAGCTAAACCACAGGTGGGCAGTACGCAGGTAAAATGGCTTCCCAGCAATTACAAAGCCCAGTGCATTAGAACTGAAGTTTGTAGGGGCACCTCTACTCATGCAGGGGTGCCCTCACACACAGAGACCTGCACCCTGCCCTTTGGGCAGGAAGGGCCTACCACACAGCCGACTTACAGTGACCCGGTGTAGTGACCTCTGGTGAAAGGGTGCATGCACTTTTTCACGCAGACTGCAATGGCATTTTGCGTGGGCTCCCATGGGTGGCATAATACATGCTGCAACCCATGGGGGACCCATGGGGGACCCCTGGTGTCCCGATGCCCTGGGTACCTAAGTACCATATACTAGGGACTTATAAGGGGACACCAGTATGCCACTTGGTGAGTGCACAAAGTTCCAAGGTAACCAAATTTGGAGGGAGAGAGCACAATCACTGGTGTTCTGGTTAGCAGGATCCCAGTGAAAACAGTCTAAGCACACTGATAGCAGGAAAACAGTGGTGGTAAACATGCCAAAAAAAAGGATACTTTCCTACACCTTTTACTTAATGCAGTGGGGCGAAGCTCCTCCACCTTAGCGGAGGAGCCGCTGCTGCTAGAAAGTATAAATTGTGTTGCTAATCGCCAACTTTTATCATTATTTAATTCCTCAATATCTGCATTCAGTTATTCCATAAACAAACCCCTCAGAAAAAAATACTTGTTTTGATGGAATATGGAGGCTAATAAATCTGACAATAACTGAAGCTTTTATTTTCTGTACCAATTGTGATAAGTTATATGTGGTCGACATAATGTCAGACACATTAGATACTCCTCTATGAGCTATATCACCACTACATCATGTAAAAACATTTGTTGTATTTCTATTGCTTTAACACCAAAGCCATTTTATTGAAGGTAGTACATTTACACATTTCCTGCATCTCGTAGTGAAGCGTGGCCTCGGTTTCAACATTGGCAACCAGAAGCACAATTTTAAGGAATGTAATGAAGTCAGCAGGGTGTTTATGTATTGTATCTCAGCTTCTAGGGTGTCTCACATTTTCTCTGTGAGAAGATCTTGCCACCTGCCCAATAGGTAAGTTTTACTGAAAGTAGCAAGTTTCTGTAAATGTTTGCATCCCATAGAATTGAATTGTTCATAAACAATTCAATTATGCATGCATTTTAGCAATATATGCTCCAACTGACTGTTTTGAGTAAAAAGCTCTGGTTTGGTGAGTAGACAATTTTCTCCTAATGATTTGGCATGCTGCTTGCTTTTTTGCATTAAACGCAGATTAGGCTTTTGGCTCCCCGATCTGAAGTGTTTTATTTCAACAGGCGGTGCATTGGCAGTGAAAAATCCACCCTGCATGCAGTGGACAAGTGGGCGCTGGACCGGTCTCCACAGGATGACTCCAGATACCAGAAGTAAGACAGAAGTTTCTCAACAGGGACTCAGATGGGGTATGGCCCAACACTGTGTGAGCACAATTGAACTAAAACAAAATGTAAGTAAAGTTTGACTTGTTGCTTGATTGCTTTGCATGGCCTGTTGTGTTTTATGGTTGTAAATGTGTGGTTAAAAAGGAGATGGTCTCAATTGTCGCCCTGGTAGGAGAAAACATAGAAAGCAATTAGGTAGGTGGGTAGGATTGGGAGGAGTCCAAGGAGAAGCAGGAAAAGCATTTGTGTGTAAATCCAGTTTAGAGCGAGTGGTCCATAGAGATAACGCAGTAACCAAGGAGATAGACAGGATCGCCAGGACCTAAAAGAGAGACTCTTGAAGGATGAATGTGTGAGAGAAAGAGGTCCTCTGATCTAGCCGACCTGATCCCTTCAAGAGCCCCTTGGGACAGTGACTGAAATGCACCAAACTCTCCTCCACAAAATCAATTTAGAAAAAAAACATGACTAAGGGAACCATACCCAATTTATCAATGTTGTTTCCTACTACATTAGAAGGGATACACTGTGGACACAAGGGTGACAGACCCTTCCTAGTGAGTCATAAGGAGTACAAATGAGAGCAGGAATATCTAAATGTAGTGAGCCCCCACTGAAAGGGGCTGCTGCCCCTACTATGTACCAACAATGCAGTAAAGCCATGTGGAAGTATTTATGAGAGTGGATGAAACTCAGTAATAAGAAAGGGAAGAAGTCCTTCCTGGAGCACAATACATTTGCAAACTTACAGAGGAAACTGTAAGATCTTATAAATAAAATACATGCTGAGCAACTGCCTAATGGCATGAGTGGGCGCACAAGTCCAAGCGTGAATTTCTGGTCCAAGGTATGAGAAATATCCAGGAGAAATTGAAGTATTAAATCTTTCACCTTAGGAACAGAGTTAGGGCTTGTGCTCCAACTGTTCCTTCTTCTTCCTCCATATCTATTCCCCTAGTTCTCTGAACCACAAGAAAACAGGAAAGAGAGTGACACATGAAGGAGGAGGACCTGCTGGACATGTTCTCATGCCAGAGGAAGAGACTGGGGTGCAGCCGCAGAGGCGCACGGAAGCAGAGGGGACTTCAGCGGGAATGCCAGTGCAGCAGCACAAGGACATAACTCACAAGCTGGTGCTGTAGAGCGACTGACAGTAAAGTGCCTGACAGAAGGGTGTGAATAAGCAGACAAGAGGCTGATTCAACTACTGTGGACCTGGGTGGGGTCTAGCCTAAGGCATAGAACCTGGAGAGGACCAAGTTCTATTATTAACCTCAAAAGCTTGAGAAAGATCACAGATTGATTGACGTGGAGGGATTTCCCTTCTCCTCATTCAATGGATGCTGATGATGGAGACCCTCACCCTTCTTTCCCTGAGGGACTACCTTGCTACTGGAGGTAAAATTATGGTCTATTTTCCTTGACCCCCCTTTGAGTTATTGAACACAGTAAGAGAACAATTTTCTAAAATCCAAGAAAACCCTACTCAGTTCAGAGGAGAACTGCAGGGTTTAACTGAAATTTAAAGACCTAACTGAACAGATGTGAATCAGCTACTGCGAATGATGGTGCCAAGTAAAGTGAGAGGAACAATTGGTGGAGATGTCGGCATGTTCGAGGGTTGTCCTTGCTTATGAAGAAGAGTCGGTGCATCAAAGGATGCACTGTTGAGTGCAATTACAAATGTGTGCCCAGTGAAAACCAATTGGACAAAGATTTAAAATTATAAGCAAAATAGGGATGAACCACTGGCAGATTATTTAGACCAACATAAGGATGTGTTTAAGAGCTACTCAGGTAACCTACAGACCATACAGAACCATTTCATGAAGCTGTAGGGGCTGCTTTTGTGCTGGGAATGTTACAGAATGTTAGGAGTTAGTTGGTCACCATCTGCCTTGGGTGGATGACTAAGAAGTTTGCTGAATTGGTGACAGTAGCTAACAATTGCATAACGTGGAAACACAAAAAGAAGGAGAATGCAGACTCGAAAATGATTCACTAAAATTGCAGAACTTGCAGAGAAATGCAAAAGGTGTTAGATATTGAAGCATGCAAAAAGAGATGAGGGTGTAGGGAGATCTGGGGGAGCCAGTGGAAGTGGCAGGAAAGAGGGCCCGGGAAGGGAGAGTCGTGCTTTTCCTGTGGACAGCTTGGGCATTGGAAACAGAACTGTCCCAACATTGTATCTAATTTACCAGCCCTCCCTGATCAGTTTGACTTTTATCAGATTACTCAAAACTCTTATCTTAAATTTTAGGCTGTGAACTCCTTGAAGTTCCATGTCCTTTGGCCCAGTTCCTCTATATAGTCATGGAATTACTAGGTGGCTTGCAATATCCTTCTAATTTAAGCCAGGAGTACTTTATCCCATAAATAATCAATGTATCAGCAGATAATTGACTACAATGATTACACTTGAGCCTTGAAAAAGATTACTGGCTTATAGTACTGAGTCAAGCATATGCTGGCTGAGCACCATCTCATGAATTCAAATCAAACAGTGTGCATTTTGATGGGACATATCTGAAACAAGTTTGATAGCCCATTGAGAATAAATTTGTAAAAAGAATCTCATTGAAGAGGCTGAGCATTCTTTCATTAATTCACACCAAACAAATTGCATTTTGCTCTGACATTCTTGAAACAAGTTGGAAAATTCCATTGAACTTAAATATGTAAAAGCATCTCATTCACAATAAAAATATTTTAAAAAGCCTCATGTCCTAATTGGATGGAGCATTTTTTTAAAGATAACTGTGGAGTGTGCATGATCCCATTACCTACTGATCAGAATTCACTGGGATACAGGGATTTTACTCAGAAGTCAAAGTACCAATTATAATACAAAACAATTCTTTCATTTTGGTAGTACTTAACCCACTGGCACTGAGCCTCACACCCATTCCCACAGGAAAAATGTTGTGATGGACGTTTTACTGCCCAGTAAGAACAATGCAAGTAGAGCAAACAATGCACTTCTTACATTAAGGGGACACAAAGATTACATAGTAAACAGTTAGCTATGAAAAAAACTAAATAATATATCACCATCTTTTTCACATGAGTTAAAAGCACCTGAGACAACACTTTGGTATTGACATCGATTGATAATCCTCAGTTGTAGTTCTACCTATCCTGTACATGCACCATCCCAGAGGTAGCAGGGGAGAATAAAACCCGCCCAATCCCCAATACAAATGAAACCTATTTAACAAAAACCAAGTTTGAGTAAAGGATGGTGCTACAACAGACTACACCATTGTTACTACAAGGTGTAAATAAGGTAATTATCAAAGGTAATCCCAACAATGTAAATCCAAACTTGTTTGGAGCACACAACGCCCTAAAGTAGATAGCAGTATGCATGTAATTCAAAAAATATAAGAGTTTAATTTAATTTAGATACACATATGCACTGATAATGCCACCTCAAAAGTGAATGACATCACTATGGGCCAGATGTATCATCACGGCCCTTTGCGATTCGGAAATAGCAATTTTTAAGAAATCGCTATTTCTGACTCGCAAAGTGCCATGTATCACATTTGCAATTCGGTAATAGCGATTTCTTAAAAATCGCAAATGCTATTACTGAATCGCAAATTGCGATACCGGCCCCATTCGCAGCTATGGGCCTGTTGGCCCATATCTGCGATTTTTTTGCATTTCCAAAATTGCGATTTCTGAACCAGAAATTGCAATTTTGGAAATGCAAAACCCCAGGGTGCTGGGGGCATAAGGCCCCCTCTGCTGCACCCCAATATTGTTTGGGGGGACATGTAAGGTGCACACATGCCAAAAGGGCATGTGTGCTTCACATGTACAATTTAAAAATGCATTTTAAATGCATTTTTAAAATTTGCACATGGTTCCCACCAAGTTCAACTTGGTGGTAATTAGTGATTCCTTAATGCCCAATTCGCATTAAGGAATTGCTTCATACATGTGCTTAAGAAATCGTAAATAAGGATTCTTTATTTGCGATTTCTTATTTAGAGAATCGCAATTTGCGGTTCTCTAAATGGGGTCGCAATTTTAAGGAATCGCTATTTTAGCGATTCCTTAAAATTGCACTGCGAATGCCTTTCTTACATACAGAAAGGTGATTTTGCATTCGCAAACGGCCGAATTTTGCAAATCGCACCATTTGCGAATGCAAAATTCTTTAATACATCTGGCCCTATATATATATATATATATATATATATAGCAGTAGTCTCCAAACTTTTTAATGCCGCGCCACACAAGTTGAAAAAAAAAAAATCATTGGGCCCCCCTTTAGAATTTTTCACAAATATTTTATAAAGATGGCAATGTTTAAATATGTCTAGATGTATTTAAACATTACAGTTAAGTACTGTTGCCTTTTAAAAAATGCAATCATATGTTTATGCTTAAAACAAAATACTGTTATCTGTGAAATGCTTCTTTTGGCCAGAGCCTTGCACCCCCCCGGGAACCCTTGAGGCCCCCCTGGGGTGGCCCGCCCCCCAGTTTGAAGACCCCTGATATATATATATATATATATTATCTACTGACGGTCGCCAGTAGGAAGTTATAGTTAGGACCATGTTTCCATAGAAAAACTTTTTTTGGACTTGCCTACATTTGTGGTGCTGTTTCACAAATCTTCACAAAAGTTTCCAAAAAAAGTGTTTTAGAGAATCTTGTACATCGGAAATTTTGGGGTGATTCATCAAGCGGGGCTTAGAAAAAGGGGGGGACAAAAAAGTGTGTTTCCCATTTTAACTCCCATGGAGATTTTAGACACGACTACAGCTTGAACTGCAGGACAGAATTACAACACATTTGGCAGGACAGTATCGCTTGGTCCAAAAAGAATGCTTTTTGTTATTTGACATAAATCCATTCAGTAGTTTTTGAGATAGTAAAAGAAAAAGAAATATAGATATGTAGAGGTGCGAAGGCTTCGACCAGGAAGTGTTAGCAGCCATCTTGGGACTCGCCTTCAGCCGAGTCACAGAAAAAAAGAAAAAAAAAGAAAAGGGGCCAGGGTAGGGACACCTTGTCCCCTGAGCTCTGATGCTACAACAAATTTTAAAAACAAATTGCAGCAAATGTGCAATGGCTCAAAAATCCACAGCAAAAATAAGAAAAAAAACATGTGTGGTCCCCTGTGCATGTTTTAATAAACTATCTGGGTGGGCCAGGTCCCGGGGTCATGTAAAAAATAAAGGAGGGGGGGCTTATGTGGCCCCCCTCCTTGGCTTATTTATGCCCCGGGGACTGCCACCTCCCCAGGCCTTTATTTCAGTAGTATGTGGGAGGCTGTGTGGTCCCTGCACCCCAGGGACCACCACCTCCCTGGGACAAAATGAGTAAACTAATTAAGGGTGGCCGCATGATTCCCCCCCTTGCAACCCTAGGGACCCCCACCTCCCTGTGGCTGCAATAAAAAAATGAAGGGGGTCTATTGCGGACCCCGGGGATCACCACTTCCCCAGGGCTAAGTGAAGTGCTGGAAGGGGGCTGTACGGCCCCCTCGAGGAGCCAACAATGGCCCTTCGGGACCGCCACCGTCCAGGGCTGGCTCCTGCTATGTTCCATTATGCCCACCCATAGGACATAGCTGCTTGCTCTGAGTTGGTGGGAACTTTGCCAGCTCCCACCAAGTCAGAGCAAACACTCTGGTTCCAGCAGGTGAGAGCTGTCAAACAGCTCTTGCTTGCTGGAAGTGTAGGTTTCCTCTGTTTCCTAGCTTGCAGAGATGCGGGCAAGGAAACAGAGGAAACAATTGCTCTCACAACCAGGGAGCTGAATGTTTAGCAGCTCCCTGTCTGTGACAGCAATGCTGGCCCCTGCAAGAGGTGGGAGACCGGCTGGGAGCGCTGGGGCCTTCCAGATCCCTCATGATCCCATTGCACACTCTGTGCCCTGCGGGGCACCAAGGACAGATGGTCAGGCCCTAGGAATGGCGATCCTGTATCTGAAATCGGCCCAGGGAGGGGGGCCCGCACTCCCCCATTGAATTGTAGTGGGCCCTGGGGGATAGGGTCCTTAGGGCTGAAATCGGCTAGGAGAGGGGGGCTATGCAGCCCTCCTCCCCTACACTAGCCATTCACTTAACTGTAGCACTTACTAACTAACCAGTAGAACGTGCTTCAGTTGGATAGACATTTTGTGCAAACCTGTGGGCTCTTGTTGGATAAACAGGTGAGATTCCATCTCATACCTGTTCTGACCCAGAGAGACAGGCCCTAAGGACAACTCCTACCGCGCATGGCCAAAGGCCTTGCGCAGCATGGGCTTGGGTTGTTAGGGGGTGTTGGCCACAGGGACAGGCCAAAAGCCACGCGCTGTGGCCAACCCCCACAGCACACGGCCAAAGGCCATGCTCAGCGTGGGGTTGGGTGGTTGGCTGCAGGGACTGGCCGCAGGCCAGGCCTTGTGACCAACCCCAGCTGCGCACAGCCTTTGGCCGTGCGCGGCAGTGGTTGGATTAACGTATAGTAATGAAAATAATTTTATGTTAAACAAAACATAGAAATTCATAGAAAGGTTACAGGGACTTTATAGTTAGGAAATAGAATGAAAAAAACATTAGAAAGCCACTTAAAAAAACAAAAGTTACAAGGATGTTATAGTTAGGTTCTGAATTTACTTGCACAAAACCAGAGGAATTCAGCAGTTATAGTTAAAGTTATTTCAAGTAACAATAACTCACAGCCTAAGGTAACTATAACTTACACCCTCTCTAGGCACTGCTAATTACTCCTGATTTGTGTGAGTAAATTAAGAACCTAATTATAATGTCCCTGTAAGCTTTGTTTTTTAAGTGAAAAAAAAAAAAAAAAAATATATATATATATATATATATATATATATATATATATATATATATATATATATATATATATATATAGTGCCTGATATTGATGCTAACTTGACTGAGTGTGTGCTGGGATCCTGCTAACCAGGCCCCAGCACCAGAATTCTTTCCCTAAACTGTACCATTGTTTCCACAATTGGCATACCTCTGTCACACAGCTAAGTCCCTTGTAAAAGGTACCAGTGGTACCAAGGGCTCTGTGGCCAGGGCGGGTCCCTAAGGGTGGCAGCATGTATTGCGCCACCCTAAGGGACCCCTCACCAAATACAGGCACACTGCCATTGCAGATTGTGTGTGTTGGTGGGGAGAAGGGTGCCATGCCCACAAACCGCTGCATGTGGCATAGGTAAATCACCCCTCTAGCAGGTCTTACAGCACCTAAGACAGGGTGCACTATATCACAAGTAAGGGTATGATGCCCCTACACTGCCTAAGTCCATTCTTAGACATTGTAAGTGCAGTGTGGCCATATTAAGTACATGGGCTGGGAGTTTGTCATTACGAGTGCCACAGCTCCATGATGGCCTCACTTAGGACTGGTAGGTTTGGTATCAAACTTCTCAGCACAATGAACCCACACTGATGCCAGTGTTGGATTTATTGTAAAAAGCACACAGAGGGCATTTTAGAGATGCCCCATGTATTGTTCCCAGCCCTTTAGTGTAAGGCTGACCAGTCTGTACCAGCCTGCCACTAACAGACAAATTTCTGACCCCATGGGGTGAGAGCCTTTGTGCTCTCTGAGGTCAGGAACAAAGCTTGCTCTGGGTGGAGGTGCTTCACACCTCCCACCTACAGTAACTTCAACACTTGGCGGTGAGCCTCAAAGTCTCAGGCCTCCTGTTACAGTGCCCCAACACACTCTAGGTAGTGGAGATGCACGCCCCCCATGACCAAGCCCCATATTTGGTGGCAGGTCCGGTGGAAAATTAGGAAAACAAGGAGGAGTGACCACAACAGCTAGGACCACCCCTAAGGTGTCCAGAGCTGAAGTGACACCCTCAGGGACAGTAGCCACATGGTTACTGCACTCTGACCCCTGTAACGCCCTTAAATCTAGTATTTAGGGGCACCCCTGAACCTTACTCACCAGATTCCTGGCGACCTCAGGAAGAAAGAAGAAGGACTGCAAAGCCAACGCCAACAGTGAAGATTCCAGACTACAACTGACTTGGCCCCAGCCCTACCGGCCTCTCTGCAGCTCCAAAGACTCCTGCTACAAAAAGGCAACACATCCTGCAGGACTAGCAACCTCTACAAACCCCTGGAGGACTGCTTGACCAGCAGAGGACCAAGAACTCCCGAGGACAGCGGCCCTCCTGAAGGAACCCTTCAAAAGGACTCCAGAACCTACCCAGATCCGTGAACCCTGTCCATTCTGCACCCGATGCCAACAGCCTGTGTCCAGGTGGCCCACCAGTCCAGAGAAGGTTCCCTGGTGATTCCAACCTCGAGTCCACCCTGGGTTGACCCCTCCTGGGCAACACAATGACGCCTGCTGCCTGAATCCAGAGGACCCCCTGACCACGACGGATACAATGAAGATTCCTGACGCCCAAGGAAATGCCTGGCCTTGGAGAATCTGATTGACGGTCCAGAAAAGTCCAGCGGGCGCCTCTCCTGTCTGTCCAGCCTTTGGTTTCCGGGAACCAACCCATTGAACCGAGCCTGCAGCATCTTTTGTGACCCATGGGATCCCCCCATTGAAAAGCATTGGGTGTCCAGCTCCGTGTTTGCACCCTGTGCCGCTAAGGGTGTCTATTTGGTGTAGACCTGTGATCCCCCCCCCCGGTACTGACCTAAGCCCCTCAGGTCTGTGTCCTGGAACCACAGGTACTTACCTGCAATCTGCGTTCTACCAAGCACCCCCAGTCCTCATAGGATTCCATTGAAAACCCAACACCAACTTTGACCTCTGCACCCAGCCGGCCCCGTGTTGCTGGTGGTGCACTTTTGGGGTCAGTCTAATCTTTGACCTGTAGACATCCTAACCCCCGAAGACTGGAGTTGTAAGTCGTGTACTTACCTGTTAACTGTGCTAACACTTCTCCCCCCCAAGACTATATTGACTCCTATGAAAAATTGCACTGTCAACTTTTGAAACTGAAAAGTGCTACTTACTTGTAAACCTATTTACAACTGTACTTACCGCAACAAAGATCTTCTGGTTCTAGTAATAAAGCGACAAAATATATTTTTGCTATATAAAAACAATTGACCTAGAGTTAGTCATTGAGTGTGTGCCTCATTTCTTGACTGTGTGTTTACAGCAAAGGCTTTGCGCTACCCTCTGATAAGCCTAACTGCTCGACCAAACTACCACAAAAGAGAGCATTAGTATGTTCTACTTTAGCCTCTGTGCACACTATACCTTATTTTGGTATAGTATGTAGAGAGCCAGCGTCCTACAGATATTGTATGTGAGGACATTCACTTTTGAGGTGGCATTATCAGTAACTGTGTGTATCTAAATTAAAATCTTTTCTACTTTTTGAACTACATGCATACTATTTTCTACTTTAGGTTGTTGTGTGCTCCTGACAATTTGAGATTTCTATCCTGTACATACTTTCCAGAAATGAGTAATCACTTGGGAGTGAGAGTTCCATAATCATACCCATATTTGTAATTGTATTGATTTTTAAATACTTAGGACTTAGATTTCACCATAGTTATAAAATTAATAACTTCACATCATGTTTTCTCCATTGGCATAATTTATATTCTAGCACCACTTCAAGTTTAATTTCCTTATAGGTCTTCACAAGCAATCCAAGCATTCAGAAAACAAGAACATTTAAAAGCACTCCAAGTCTCGTCTTTATAGCTAGAACTATTCTATTGATTAAACTATAAAAATCTTAGACAAACTTACAAATATCAAATTCACTGGTATCAGCTCACCTGACCCTGAAACTACATGGCTGTCACGACTCACTGGTTCAGATTATTGAGATGAACAGTGGGAAACTGACATTCATCAACATAAAAACTAAGAATCTATTCAGTGAAGTCTAAGGGCCAGATGTATCAAAGGGTTTTTCCCATTCTGTGTCAATGGGAAAATGTGTTTCTACATATGGCCCTAAGTCCCTTATTTATAATTTTTGGTGCAAAACTGCACCATTTCTGTGCACCAGCCGGGCACCATATTTATGGAATGGTGCAAGCCAGTGCAAAGGTTAGGCTAGAGTAAAAAAAAAATGACTTTAGTCGGGTGGGGCTGGCGGTATAGAAGAAGGGGGTTTAGCACCAAAAAATGACTTTAGGCAGGTTAGAGTAAAATGAAATGACTCTAACCAGATTAGCGTCATTTTATGGTGCTAAACCTACCATGCCACATGACTCCTGCCTTAGAAAAGGCAGGAGTCATGCCCACCACCCCAGTGGGACAGGGGTCCCCTGGGCATGGCCATTGCACCCTGAGCCATGTATGGGGGCCCATTTCAGGGCCCCCTGAGGCACTTTCAAAAATAAACTGCAATCTTAACGGTACTTACCTGGGATGGGGTCCCCCATCCTCCGTAGTCCCTCAGGTGTGGGTGGGGGTGCCCCTGGGGCCTGGGGAGGGCACTTGTGGGCTTATTCCATGGTGTTCCACCTTGGAAATAGGCCCACAGGTCCCCTAACGCCTGCCCTGACCCAGGCTTTAAAAAATGGGGCAAAGCAAGCTTTGCACCAATTGTTGACCCCTCCTCCCTCTCTTGCACCATTTTTGCATGGGAGTATGAATATGGCGTTAAGGCCATAAAGTCATTTTTTGCACGGGGACGCCTACCTTGCATCTCATTAAGGCATGGTAGGTTTCCACTTCCAAAAAATGACTTTAACTCCATAAATTTGGCATTACACGGGTCTAGCACCAAAGTATAAATATGGAAATAGTTTTACACCGAATTAGAGTGAAAAAAAATGATGCTAATTCAGTGCAAACAGAGTATAAATATGCCCCTAAGTTTTTACGTTGTGACAATTCCACCCAACAATATACCTGCTGTGATGGCTCTTTGCAGCTTCAACCTGTGATTGTCAAATGTCCTAATTCTGGTGGAGACCCTCTTCCAGGATAACTGAGTGGAAATATTCTTGTGCTACTCATGAATTTCCAGAAGCTATGCTCTAATTCCATTTATTCCTGCTTTGTTCAAGCTACCTTGAAAAAGTTATTTGGATGTACAGCATCTCTAGTATCAAATTATCCAAGAGGCAACACCTGTATTGAGGATGTATGCATCATTTACGTCTTTCTTGATGAAGGAAGAAAACATTTTAGCCAATGTAAATCTCTGACATGGTTAGGTATCTTGAAACTAGTGCATTGTCAGAGAAGACCTGCAGAAGGACACGACACTCCGATTGATCTGCTCCTTCCTTACTGGAAGAACCCAGTCAGTCAGCCTGACACCAAAGACCTTGGATGCCAGCGACCTCACCTGTAGAGTTTTACAAAGATTCACCATGAGCCCGACCCTTATCAACACATACATGATCCCTCTAGCGAGCATCATCCACTTTAGGTACATCAACACCTCTCATATGCCAACAACATGCAACGTATTCTCTCCCTCCTAGACAAGACGTCCAGTACCCAGATAAAGTCCACTACCTGCATGACACAAATTGCTCACCAGATGAAGACTAACAAGACCAAAATTGTGATCTTTGGGACAAGTACATCACAATGGGACTCCATCTGGTGGACAACAGAGCTAAGACCGACACCCACGCCAAGAATGTCAGGCTCATCATCAATAGCAAATTCAACATGACTGCCCAAGTTAATGCTGTCAATGCCCCTTGCTTGCAGAAGCTAGGCTACTGGAACACCCTCTATGCTGGGATCAACATAAAACTCTGTAGACGGCTGCAGACCACTCAGAGCTCGGTGGTCAGTATCACTGTTAACCTCCCACGCTGCACTTGCATCGCACCACACTTGAAGGAGCTCCACTGGCTCACATTCACAAACGAGCACAATTTGAACTCCTCAGCCACACTTTCAAGGCACTACATAACACTGGCCCAGCATGCCTCAACAATCGCATCTGCTTTCAAAAATCCTTCTGCGTGTCCGAACTCCTATTTGCACAAATCCCATGCATACATAAAATCAGATCCAGCTGTTGAGCCTAAAACGTGGAATCATCTGCTGTTGTGCATAAGCACCTCCTCCTCACTTCTTGAATTCTGCAAGAAGCTAAAGACGTGGCTTTCTGAGTAGTCCCACTAGGCTCTAAGGGCCAGATGTAGCAATCTTCCAAACTGCGACTTGCAATTTGCGAGTCCCAGCGACTCGCAAATTGCAACTCGCAATTTGGAATGCAGAAAGGTGTCTCAGACACCTTCTGCGAGTCGCAATGGGGTCGCAAAGCCCCACCTCATTAATATTAATGAAGTGGGTCGCAATTTGCGACCCCATAGCGATTCAGGGCACTCACGGGGATGGTGGCCTGCTGGGAACAGCAGACCACCATGTCCGTGACTGCTTTTAAATAAAGCAGTTTTTTTTTTTCAAAGTGCATCCCGTTTTCCTTAAAGGAAAACGAGCTGCACTTTGAAAGAAAAACCGAAACCTTTAGTTTCGGTATTTTTCAGGGCAGGTAGTGGTCCATTGGACCACTGCCTGCCCTGAAAAATTATTTTTTGTGCCAGACACAAAGGGGAAGGGGTCCCATGGGGACCCCTTCCCGATTGCGCCTGGGTTACCATCCACTTCAAGTGGATGGTAACTGCGCTTTCATTTGCGACCGCAATCGCAGTCGCAAATTAAAATGCATACCATTGCGACTCGCAAATAGGAAGGGAACACCCCTTCCTATTTGCGACTCGGAAATGCATTTTGCGAGTCGGTTCCGACTCGCAAAATGCATTTCAACATAGCAAAGACGCATTTGCGACTCGCAAACGGCGATTTTCGCCGTTTGTGAGTCGCAAAGTCTTTGCTACTTCTGGCCTTAAGTGTGGCTAGACTCAAAACTGCTCAGTACCAGCGTACCCTCTCAAGTAATAGTGCGCTCTACATATCTGCATAACATAGCATACCAGTAGTGCTCAATCCATTACTTTAGATAGGCTGGCAAGTCTGTCACCTTCATATGTCGAGATGCTGACTTTTATGGAAATTGGCCAAAAATGAAAATCAGTGCTCTATCAGTCCTACTTTATTCTGCTGTAAGAATTGGCTTAATGAATAGAAACGTAGGTTGAGATAATAACATACTTAGCTCCCTGGAGTCTATAAAAACAGAACTGTTCACTCGACTTATGCACTAGACATAATGGCTCTACTTTGTTGGTTGGGAAAGGTTGATGTGCTTGTGCCCGTGGTCCTCTGTGCTCTGTTGGTAGGCAGTGTGTTCATCATTTAGGCACAGAGTATTAAAGGCATGAAGAGGTACCATATGTGCACATTGTTTCAGGGGTATTCTGCCACATTCCTGTTTTAATTTGGGGAGGTCTTTTGGGCTTTGACTCTGCTTACTGTGGCTGGATGGACGGATAAGTAAGTGAAGTGTTCTTTATTATTTTGTTATGGATGTTATTGCTGCTAGCCTGGCAGGACTTTCTGAGACAGACTTACTAAGGGTTGCACAAGGATAGTCATGCAATGTCACGTAAAGCAGTTCAAACTCTTGCAGTAGTATTTATTTTCCAGCGCAAACATTTCTGTGCACTGGAAAGGTGCCATTGTGCTGCTTTCAATCAAGACGGCATTACTTGGGTTTAACATGGGCAGATCAGTGCAAGCATCCACAGTTTTGATGCGAGGGGCCAGATGTACGAAACTTTTTGCATGCCGCAAACAGCGAATTTAGCTGTTTACGACATGCAAAAAGCACATCGCGAAGCTCATTCCCATTTTGCAAGTCGGTAACCTGGTTGCCGACTCGCAAAATGGGAATGCGAGTCGCAAATAGGAAGAGGTGTTCCCCTTCCTATTTCCGATTCGCATCGCGATGCAGAATTGCTTTGTGACCGCGAACGCGGTCGCAAAGCAATTTGCAGTTACCACCAGTGTCACACTGGTGGTAACCCATTCACAAAAGGGAAGGGGTCTCCATGGGACCCCTTCCCCTTTGTGAATGGCCCTGAAAACATTTTTTCAGAATGTGAAAAATATGGACCACTGCCGGCTCTGAAAAAATGAAACAAAAACGTTTCATTTTTTCGTTTGTATTGCAACTCGTTTACCTTTAAGGAAAACGGGCTGCAATACAAAAAAAAAACTGCTTTATTTAAAAGCAGTCACAGACATGGTGGTCTGGTGTCTTCAGCAGGCCACCATCCCTGTGAGTGCTGCGAATCGCAAGGAGGTCGCAAATATTATTGAGGTGGGTCTTTGCGACCCCCTTGCGATTCGCAGATGGTGTCAGGGACACCATCCGGCATCCGGGTTTGCGACTCGCAAATTGCGAGTCGCAAACTTGGAATTTCGTACATCTGGCCCAAAGTCTGATCTACTAAGATAACCAGACCCAACTTTGCATCAAAAAATACTACTACTTTGAAGTTGGTGCTAACAAGTATGTTTTAACTTCTCCAAACATTCCACACATTGTATATGTGCCGCAATGTAAGGCACACAAACAATGTGTGAAATGTTTTAACAATTTTTCTAGATTTAGTATTCTGGGTATGTTTCCAGTACAACTCCTATGCTAGACAGCAAAAACACACCATACAAAGGCTTAGTGGGGTATTGGGTACCTGACTGTGTGCCAGCACAAGGCTAATGAGCAGCAGCAACAAATGTTTTATTAAATATGGCCCTGTGATTCTTCCTCCCCCTTGCATATCACAGCACAGCAATCTTTTTTTATAGGAGATATGTGGCTGCAGCTCATTTCTAGGATAGTCAGATGCTAGAGGCTGTGTACAGCTGTTGGCTGCAGGAAGGCATTTCCATTGCACATCACAGCATGGAACCAGGGCTTGTTCCTGGCATTAAAGTTAGGTTTGTTGGCTGAGGGCCACAGTGATGTGTATCACTGAGTCAGTCACCCTTGTCTGAACACCTTGAGGCAGATTCTAGGGTATGTCCCTATTGTTCTTTGTAAGCAGAGCCAGGACATCTTTTTCATAGTAGGATATGGAGGAGTGTACAGCTGGGCCCAGGCTATTCAGTGGAATAACTGTGTTTCTGTTCATAACAAAAGATGTATGTGAGAAAACAGGGCTGATTAGATAGACCCCCTACCCTTTTGCCTCAATTTTTGACTTTTTGCTGGGGTTTTCCTGACTGGTGTTTTCATTCCCACAGGCGCACTGCTGAGGTGCCCAGTGTCATTTTAAAGGCAGGCGTGCCTTGCTGGCTGCTTTTCATTTAAAGTTATATGCAAATTCGACTTTGGATTTAAAAGTACTTCTAAAGTTTCAAACTACCTTATTTTTACATATAAGTCACCCCTAAGGTGTGTCCCATGTGCCCCTAGAGTTGGGTGCCATGTAACTATAAGCAGGGACCATATAAAAATGTTTTATAAGCCCTGGTGAGGAAAAACAGCCACATTCGTTTTCCCCTCACTATAGTGAATGGGGCTAAAACGGGGAGACTTTATTTTAATTAATAAAGTCCCCTTATGTGTCAGATACCTTGAGTTTGGCATCAAAGTAATTTTTATAATAAATCCCACAACTTCAGATCTGTAGTGCTTTCTCTGATTGGCCAGCCTCTGGCAGCCTGGCGAGGCTGCCTTGATGAGGTGTGAAGTGGCCTGGGCTGAACACAAAGGATGTGCCTGGAGGAGGAGATTTGCCTCAGCAGATTTGGGAAGCAGGGAGGTGGGAGGGTGGCCAAACTGGTCTTCAAAGGCAGAGAAGGACATTTGGAGCAGCCAAGCACCTCCCTCACATCCTGCAACCCCAGACAATTAGGTGCCCTCTTGATTAGATTAGGAGAGGGGTGTGTTTAAGATTTTTAGCCACACCAGTGGGTGGGCTCAGCCAGATCTAACCTCCAAAAATCACTTTCAGTTATGTTAGAGTATTGAGGACTGTTGCTCCCTGGGATTGAGTTTTGACACACTTCCCAGGAAGTGGTCATCAAAGGTGGAAGGAGACTGTTGTAATTGGATACTAAGGACCCCCCTGTTTTTCACCCAGGAGCAAGGATAAATATGGCAGAGCTGCACCCACACCTTATTCCACAAGGAACAAGACAAAGAAAAAGGACTGCCCTGCTGGCCCCCTGAACTGCACCTGGACACTGCACTCTGAAGGACTGCACCAGCTGCACACTTGGGTTTCACCACCAAAAGGACTTTGCCTTTCTTCTACTGCTTCAAGAGGTTACTCCCTGTTTGCTACAGGTACAAATGAGCTGCCCAAACTCCCCTGCATCAAGTCCTGCAAGCAGACCACAACTGACCAGCATCCAGTGGCCATTTGAGGATTCTGACCAGGTGCATTCTGGGAATTGTAGTCCCAACTCCCAAGAAGCAACTCAGAGCTTCTGGAACCTTGGATACAGTTGTGGACACTTCAAGGACCGAAAAAGGACCTCTGGAAGAAGATCCAGAAGTCTGGAGATGTTTGTTACAACTCCATAAGTTGAAGAGTTGCACTGCAGGAGTTGTAGTCCCAGACCCCAAGAGGCGAACCAGAGCCACTGAACCCTTGGCTGCTGCTGTGGACCACTTTCCTGAATCAAGAAACACTTCTGAAAAGTAAGTGTGACAGTGTTGCCTCTGGGTGGCCTGAGCTCTGCGCTTTGTCTCTTTCCAGTGTCTTTTTTAACCCTTTGAGCGCTAGCTGCTTTTATGTGCTAGAAAACATTAATTCTTTAAAAATTCATATCTCCGGTTCATCTTATCTGATTTTAAGCATTTTGGTGCCTACTATTGCTAGGTGCAGGTACCTACCTGTCCTTACCAATAATCCACTTTCCAACAATGTAAATTCCTCAAAATAACATATTTGAGCTGGCACTGAGTGAAGGTTTGCCTACCTTTCATATGTTTCACAATTCACAATATGTTTGCCTATATCAAAGTTCAGATGCCCAGGGGCACGTGGGCCTACGGAGGACCAAAAGACACACTGATACTGTTGCAATGAAAGAAATTAGGCTCATATTTATACCTTTTTAACGCCTTTGCGTAATTTTTTGATGCAAAAGCAGCGCAAACTTGCAAAATACAATTGTATTTTGTAAGTATGCGCCGTTTTTGTGTCAAAAAGCAGTGCAAATGCGTCACTACAAAAGTATAGATATGGACCTTAGTTACCATTTCCAAAGCCTGGAAAGAAAAGAGAGAACTTGAAGTCACAGACCCAAAGGAAAAAAAGCTGATACTTTTAGCTTGAATTTTCAAGTTTGATATTTAATTACTTACAGTCTACTAGTGCATTTTGAAACTGTGCTCAGATTGAAAATGCATCACTTCCTGTGTGCCTTTGGGAATTCAGTATCGCTCTTCCTTCCCTTGTAATCACCGCCCTCAGAAAGGCTCATAGTGACACTGCTGAAAAACGTAAAACTTTCAGTAAGGTAACCTTTCTCACGGGCGTTCAATATACAAGCGGTCGAACCGAAAACAAGTTAAAGGTGGAAACTGACAGAAGCAAACAGAATAATAAACAAGCACTGTCAAAAGTAAATGGATGGCCTTTAAAAAAAAAAAAGTGAAGTGCTTCTTGCTAAGATTGTCTGTGCTTGTGTCTGTGTGATGGAGAGGATGAATGTATGAATAAGAACGAGTCGTCGCCTGGGTAGATGGAGTTAGTGCATGGATGGATGAATGGGTGAGTAATTGGATCTACAGGTGAACGATTGGGTTGATGAGTGAGCGTTTGGAAGGTTGCGCCAGTGCAACTGTATTGAATGTTTTCTTCAGGTAGGCAATGCACACTCGCCTCTCTGCAGCAGAGGCATTAGAAATGGAAGTGTGCATGCTGTATCCTGGGGTAGCCAGCAACTGCGGGGGGGGCACAGCGAGTGTCCAGCCAACTGTGGGGAGGTTTGAGGTGGCTGTCCACTGTAGGGGACACAGTAAATGCCCATCCAGCAGTGGGGAGGCATGAGGTGCCCAGCTCCTGTAGGGGGCAGGGTAAATGCCCAGCCATCAGTGTGGAGGTATGAGGTGACTGTCCACTGTAAGAGGCTCAGTGAATGTGAAGCCAGCCGTGGGGCAGGTAGAACATGAAATAAAAGGCATGGGCCATGTCTAAAAACAGTTCAGTGCAGCCACTCTCATTCCCTATGCTCACTCACTTGAATAACGATGGCCCGACTAGACTCTCCGCTTGTATGGGATGCACTCGTGTAGAGGGACACATGCATAAGATGAAACATTTCTTGCTGTCACCAGTACCTACCCTGTGCTGCCCCGGGGGCCAAGGAATGATCCATGCTGAGATAGAAAACCCACCTGCTGTGCATCCTGAGCCTGACGGTGTTCCTGGCTGCAGGGATGCTGGGGCATCCAGGAGTTGCTGCACACTGGTCTCCGAGGTAGATGCCACCAGTACCCCAAGATCTACATCCTGCGCTCCCTCACCTGAGTGGAGTCTGGTACTCCATGGGGGGTGGAAGGATGAGTCTGAGCATCCACTCCCTTCGGCACGTGGCAAGGCTGGATTTAGAACGCAAAGCCCTTGCAAAGCATTAATACCAGCCAAGATTTTACAGAACGAGGCAACCTGATGTTTTCCATTTTGAGGTCGATCGCACAAGCGCTCTGGCCTGTTGTAATCTATTTGTGGGCTTTTAACCACGCCCCACCGCATACCCATCACTATCACTCGTTCATGGGCTTGCCTTTCAAAAATCCTTTGTTATCATTGGTAAATGCTTTATGTTTGTCCCTCCTTGGGGCAGTTTTATTACCGCCTTGGCCCTCGACCCTATATTTGACTGCGATTGAGCTTCTTTTTTATGTCTCTCCTTCACGCTCTGGCTCATGGCGGCCGTGGCGCTTTGAATCAGCTTCCTTTTGTCAACTGTTTTACTTTTAATTTTCAATTTATGTGGCAATAAATGTCCAGTTAGGAATTTACAACGCTAATAGCTGTAACTCGAGCAAATGCGAGACCCATTGCATTGCAAATGCTTGTTTAATTTTGCATGCATGTGTTATCAGCTTGAACAGAAACTCTGTGGATAAGGGCAGCAGAGGCACATTGCATGAACTGTAGTTATGGTAGAGAACATAAACCTGAGAAGCTGCTTGAAGCAGTACTACATAGATACTGGTGTTTGGGAGATAAGCAGTGAAACTGTACCACGAACAGATAGGATACATTGCATATACCCAGAATGGACTTATTAAATGTTGAATGTGAGGTTTAGCTTAATGTATCCTTCCTCTTAAGAGTGTGGGGTATCCACCCGAAAAGAACATTATAGAATAACAAGTATGTGTTTTAACAGTACTGTTCCAAATATATAAAATAAAAAAAGCATTATGTGTTGCAGGCAGCCCTGCAATATTTGAGGAATACCATTTCTTTTTTAAGGAAATCGTGTAAGCCCATATAGAAAGATGTGTGCCCTGCACAAAAAGCTAGACACACATTAGGACAATATTGGTGCAGCAAGAGAAGCAGTGACTAACTGATGCTTAGTAACTCATTGGAAAGCGCCCATCGAAAATCCAATGCTAAGAAAAAAACAAAAGTAAATATTGAGCCAAGTAATGTCCATCAATCTTCTACACACCAAAGGTGATGGGAGGAATGTTGGCAAAAAGGCTACCCACTGGAAGTGGTTCGGGAAGCATTCCAACCCCTTGATTTTCACCCACTGTGCCGCTCTAGGTAAAGGCCCGCCTTATGCAAATGAGGACTAACCCTGCTTCTGATGTGAACAGTCCATCCCGTGATGTCACCAGAAGAAACTCCAGACTGGATTTAGCCTCATTAACAAAAACAGCCAGGCCGACTTCACATTACCTCTAGTATGCAAAGCATGAAAGCAAGTATGTTTTTAGGGGTCAGCGCAAAGTGCTCCGTCCCTCTTCTAATCTCTCTTTAGGGGGATTTTAACCACGCCCATGTTACGTCAGTCACTTTCATTGGTTCATGGGCTTGCCTTTTAAAATCTGCTTGTTTTCATTCGTGAAAGGCATGCATACGTCATGCCTTTTCAGGTGTTTAGCCCTCCTCGAGAGCACCGGTAAACTACTGGAAACATAGGAGGCTCCATGTTTTCCGTATGGTTTCTGGACTACTTTTTCTCCTTATTGCGCAGCGCGATTGCGTTGTGTTTTACACAGCGCGATCTCGGTTGTTATTTTTTATTTTTTATTTAATGTGGCAAGAAAAGTCCGGTTAGGAATTTACAACGCTAATAGCTCTAACTCGACGTAATGCGAGACCCGTTGCATTGCAAATGCTTGTTTATAATACAGTTGTATGTAAAACCCAAATTATACACAAAATTGTTTGGCACTGCCCTTACTAGTAAAAAAAATGATATTAATAACCTAGGAAGGTTTTCACAATGGCCCACGATGTAAAGCCCAGAGTCGGATTATTTTTCAGTAAGCAATGCCTTCTGGGGAAATAAGGTTTTTTGCAGTATGGCATTAGCCAAGACCATATGATTTTACTAAATGTTATATATACTTATTGTCAGGGGCGTTCAGACAGCATTCTGTATGCATTGATCTGTTTTTGATGTATTCACTTTTTTACCTTCCAGCCATTACAGAATACAGAATGGTGCTGTGGGTCAGCCCACATCAGCTATTGGCTACCATTAATGTGAGTGACAGCAAGCTGTATTTTCACAAAGAACAGATCCTTACACAAAATAGTTCCCTTTAGTATAAGCGACTACTTTGGCAATGTGTGTTTTTTTAGACCAAAAAAATATTTTCCTTTTATATTATCTTTGCCAATGCTTGTTTTTAATGCAACAGCAAGCACAGTTGCTTCGGAGGTGGGTGGGATATCTTTTCAGTGCGAGTTATGTTTGACTCCAATCAACAGCAGGATTTACCAGGAAGTATTACCATTAGCCTGTCAATCACTTTAAAAACTGCTGTCCAATTGCCTTCTCAGGCCTTCTGACCCTTTATGCAAGTGTAGAAACAAATTGCATACATCATGAATGAGTTACAATCAGTCAATTGCTGATGAATATGGGTTGATCAATATGTCAGTGACACAACTACCAAACGCTGAGGGTAGCTAACCCTTTGACCTTCCACTTGCATAGATTTTATTGGCTCCATCTGCTTCCTGTTTCTAACTAAAAATGAATGATTCATGTTAAGTGACCATCTTGAATTAAAGCTGTTATTTTATTGGAGGAGCTGTAAAAGATGATCCATGGTAAAGACTAGAGAGAGGCTATAATGTCATGGTACGTACTCTATTAGGTGACTATAAGAACCATAGCAGCCTGACTTAAGCTAATGCTGAACAGATGAAAACATGAACTGCTGTGAAACAGATTAAACTAATGCGTGTTATACCACGGCCACTCATTAATTGTATAAACCAGTCTTTCAACCCATCCTTCTTGCTGTATCTCTTAAATATAAATGTCTGACACCATCACTTTACCTGCCTTCATCTCATCCGCCATCCCAAGGTACTTATGTTAAAAAGCTGTGATTTTAAACCCATCACTTGTAAATTTAACCAAACCCTAAAATAGAACTAACCCTAAAGGACACTCAAGCAGTACACACACATTTATTGATGACAATATCTATAACCATAACCATACCCAATACTAGCTCCAACCCAAATGATAACACTATGGCCCTCATTATGACTTTCGCAGTCTCAATGCGAGACCGCCAAAGCCATGGATGCTAGAAGACCACCAGTGCTGGTGGTCTTCCGCCCACCATAATATGGTTACTGCCTGATTTCCGCCACATTTAGAGGGGAAATCCGGCAGTAGCCATGCTGGCGGTTGAGGCACCTGGGGGGTGCTACCACCTGCACCGCCCCGGCAGTAGGACGCCACAGCCGTATTTTGACCATATAGATGGCCTGGCAGTGTCCTGCTGGCGGGGTGCTGCTGGAGGTAGCAGCGCCCCTTGCCTGCCAGATGACCTCCTTGACGGACAAGGTAAGTCGGGCGTCCGAGAAGGGAGGGGGTTGGGGGGTGTTGTTTGTGCGTGTCTGTGTGTGTGTGGTGTCTGCGTGTGTGTATGAATGTGTATGTGCGTGTGTGTATGCGTCTGTGAGTGTTGTGGTGTATGCGTGGTTGTATGCATGTGAGTGCATGCAGGTATGAATGTTACAGTGAGTGCGTGTCTGCATGTCAGTGTGTATGCATGTGAGTATGTGTGAATGAATGCGTGTGAGTATGTGTGAGTGAATGAACATGAGTATGTGTGAGTGAATGAGTGCATGGATGAGTGTGAATGAATGCATGTATGAAAGTCGTGGTGAATGGGTGTATGTGTGGTGCATGTGGGTGTGTGTGTGTGTGCATGATTGCGGGGAGGGGGTAAGGAGGTGGAGGTGGTGGGAGCGCTGTGACTCTAGGGGGGTGGGGTTTGGGTGGTGGGGATGGTGTTGTAACTGTGAGGGGGTCAGGGGTTGGGGGTGCTGTGACTCTAAGGGGGTGAGGTGTTTGCTGGGGGTGGTGGGGAAGCCTTCTACCGGTGACAGGGAAGGAATTTCCTGTCACCAGTAGCCCTACCGCCATGGTTTTCATGGTGGTGGTACCGCCCCGGAAACCATGGCGGTAGGCAGGCTCATTATACCGCCGGCAGTCTTCTGTGGACCACCGGGTCAGAGATGCACATCTCCGGCCTGGCAGTTCATACCGCCATGGCGGTATGAGTGGAGATGTGGCGGGTTGGCCTCTGCCAACCTGCCACACTCATAATGTGGTGGTATACACCTCCAGCCTGTTGGCAGTAATACCGCCACATTAACCCTGGTGGTCTTTTGACCGCCAGGGTCAAAATGAGGGCCTATGTCTAAGAAAAAGTTGAGCATCACCCTAAAAAATGTTAAATATTAACAAATGTTAGTATACATTAAAATATATTAGATTACATTGAATTAAATGAAGTTAAAGTTAAAAAGAAGCAATATCTCAAACTAACCCTCAATACAAATTTTACAGTACCTTTCTGTAATTAAATAAATATAGTAAATTTATCTTAATTAAATAGCCTTTTTTATAATAAATGTTATGCTAAAGCTACCATAAAAACACACAAAAGTGATGTGTGTGTAAAATAAAATAAAATACCATAAATGCAGTTGTAGAAATGGAAATGTGCAATAGGGCAATGTACTGTTTACCCCTTCTTTTTGTGTTATTATAATCTGGAAGCAAACACTACATTTCACTCTTGGTTTAGTTATTTGTTATTGCATTCATTCATTATTGAATTGCTTTCATATTCTTATCAATTTATTTTAACTTTTAAAATCGTTTTTTACGTTTTCAACCTTGCCTTTGAGGAAGAAATGTTGGCCTTGAGTGCAGAGGTGAAGAAAGCAGCCCGTGCCCTTAAGAAGCAAAAACTGCAGTAGCTGTCCTGGATACTAAAGGGAAAAAGACAGCTATTTTTGGGGGGGAATTGAGACTGGCAGCTGAGGTGAAGTCACCTTCCTTCTTGGCTGTTGAGGAAAGATAGTTAGCAGCAACAACCATTGCACTGTAGGAGAAGGAGAAAAATAATTGCCTTGGAGGAGCAGAAGGGGATGGTGGCCCATGATAGGAGCCCGTGCAAGATAGACTTGAGGTCCAGGAAGGCATCAGAGTTCAGAGAAGATGGTAGCAGTGATACTGAGGGACCCAGAAGTAGTCTTCCCAAAGATCATGTGCCTTGCTGTGTGTTAGTGGATGATGCATATAAGTGGTTTGCTATTTATGAGGCTGCATTGCACATGCACAAAGTACCTGAAACTGGGGGATACCCTCTAGAAGCACATGCTCAACGAGGAAAGGAACACCTTATTGACCATGGAGGCAGCAGAGAAGGTTCTGCACCAACCATGAAGGCGACCCTAATCCCCAAGATTGGTTTCGCTCCTGAGAAATATCGTTTGAAGTTTAGGGAAGCCCAAAAGAGGACATTCACCTTGGGATGAATTAGTTGATGTGTCTATTAAAACATTGGCAGGTTGGGTGAAGGTCAGCACAGTAACTGAATACAATGGGCTGGGCTGTATAATTTGGTTATGTGGGAATACATTCTGAGTCATTGTTTTACAGAGTTGAACCAGCACCAGATTGATTCCAAGCTTACATGTCTCAGAGATCCTGGGAAAGAGGCTGACCTCTGACTCAGTACCAGAATGTCCAAGTAGATGCATGGAGTAACTACAAGAAGAATGGTTTGGGCCCTTAACAGTTAAAAATTGGGGGAGCAAGGACAATAGGAAGAAATTCTAAAGGCCTCAAAATACTAACTAGGAGAGAGTTCCCATTGCGCTTCTGTGCAAGAGGGGACTAGAAGTGGTTGAGATTACATTAATGGGTGCTGCTAACCACAAGGGCCACAGCAGCTAGTAAAGAGGGCCTGGAGTCTGAAAAAATAGTTTAGGTTCCTGCCAGGAAGAGAATGAGCAAGAGGCACAGGAAACCAGTTTCTAAAGTCCCCACAGTCCAAGAGCAGACCGCCCTAGTGGTCCCCAAAGGAGGTTTCTGCCCTGGATGACCTACCTGGGGTGGTCAGTTGACAGACTGCAGGGGCACCATCGCAGGCAAGCTTTTGCAAGCCACAGAGAGAGAATGCCTTACTCTAGACTGAGAGTCCGAAAATGGAGCTATCTTTGGAGATCACCTGATCTATTTGGAAGCTAGAATCATTTACAGTAAGCCTAAAGCACCAGGTCTAAGGGCCTGGTCTGCCAGAGTGCTGGTGCTATTGGGTTTTTCTCCTGGACTCATAAAATATCTTTGGCCAATGACAGGTTGACCAAATGCTTTTACAGGCCCCAAGACGACAAAGAAGGTAGATACATTCAACCATTCCCTCATGACTTGTCAGGGTTGTGGCAATTCAAGAGGAAAGTGCAAGGCTCCACTCCAGAACTTCTCTGTGGTAGAAACACCCTTTGGGACGGCAGGGATGGACATTGTTGGGCCACTGGACCCTCAGACAGCCCCTGGGTACAGGTTTATCCTGCTGCTGGTGGTAGACCAAGCCACTCATTATCCAAAAGCTAAACCTCTAAGGACTACAATTGTTCCTGTGGTGGCTAGTGCCCTGCTGGGTATCTTTCCTCAAGTAGGGTTCCCCAAAGAGGTAGTGGGACGAGTATGGGATGACTTGAAAGTTCTCCCCATGTTAGAATCTCCAAAACAATGGGCTTGTGGAGAGATTCAACAAAACCCTGAAGGTCATAATTAGGGGCCTAACAGAACCTTTAAGGCGTAAGTGGGACGTCTTATTGCCATATCTACTATTTGCCTACTGGAAGGTTTCACAAAAGGGGGTGGGCTCCTGCCCATTTAACTTTTATTTGTGTGTCCTGTTAGAGGCCCCCTTCATCTTGTGTGAGGCGAGTGGAAGAAACCTACCAATAAACTAGCAGAAGATGTGGTAGGTGATATGCTGGCCCTGAGATCCAAGATGTCCCAGTACATGAAGAAAAACAATCAGAATTTGGAGGCAAGTCAGGAAATGATCAAACAATGGTATGATCAAAATGCAATTCTGGTTGAGTACCTGCCTGGCCAAAATGATTGGGTCATTGAACCAGTAGACTCCAGGAACTCCAAGAAATACGGACTGCCCACTATGCGAAGGCAAGAAAAGGAGAGGTGACATAACTTGTTCTGGAAACCCCCAGGAGCCCATTGAGGGTCCTGCATGTGAGTAGAAATCCCAGTTTAACTGGTCAGAGGTGACCATTCTCATGGTGATGGATGTTGGAGAGGAGAAGAAGAGTCAGCCCCTCCCAGACCTCCTGCCACACAATGAGAAGGATGGCTCAGTGGAGGGGGTTGTACTCTCTCCTAGTCTGAGTAAGGAATAGCAGACAGACTGTCACCAGCTGTTGGGGCAGCTTACCTTACTGTTCTCACTAACACCCCGGCTCACCACTTGGTGCACTCATGATGTTGACACAGGTGACAGCATGGCTGTCAAGAATAAACTCTACTGGCTGTCAGACAAGGTGAGGTCTATCATCAAAGGAGAAGTGTCAAAGATAGTGGATCTCTGGTGAGCAAGCCCTCATTCAGTGCCTGGTCCCATAGTTCTAGTTCCCAAGACCTCCCACCAGGTGGTACCATAGAACAAAGGTTCTGTGTGGACTACAGGGAACTCAGTGCAGTCACCACGACTGATGCATATCCAATACCCAAATCTGATGATCTCATTGACAGGTTAGGGGCTGTCAGTACATTTGGGTAGTACTTCAGGGTACTAGCAGATCGCCCTAACAGAGGGTGCAAAAGAGAGGCCAGAATTCTCCACTCCTGAAGGACACTTTCAGTTCAAGGTGATGCCCATTGGGTTGAAGAAAACTACTGCCACCTTCTAAAGGTTGGTCAGTCAGGTGAAACTGTGAAGTCTTATGTCACAGAGCTCCATAAAGTAGCATCTTCATGTAAGTTTGGTACACATGTAAAAGAGAGGATCTGAGATCAGTTCATGTTTAGACGTAACATTTAAAGACTAAAAGGTGAACATTGGCAAAAGGATGATCCTGATCTCAGTGAAGTGTTGGTGATGCAAAGAAAATCAAAGTTTTCAATGCTCATGTGGAAGAGACCAAGAATGTTAATGGAAAATGACATGTAGACAAATTGCAGAGTACTAAACAAAAGTCATTTGATCACTAGTCAAAGCAATTTTTTGAGGGGAGATATCATAGATGTAACAGTTGAGGTCACATGACTAATAGCAAAGATTGTCCAGCACAGAAAATTATATGTAAAGAAAGTAAGCTAAGGGTCATCATGGGAATAATTGCAGAAGCAAAGATAGTAAAGCAACATTTAGAGAGATAAGTGTCAATGCGGACCATCAGATTTAGATTGCAGTGAGATAGTTTTGCAAGTGGTTGGAACTGGTAATAATGGGCCCACAGATGATCTAAGGATACATAGCATTAGTGTTAAATGATTTTTGTTTCTGGATAAGATAACATTGGTGTCTAATGGTTTCTTCATGAACAATGTATTAGCCAAAGTAAAGCTGCATCAGTCTGACATCAAACCGGTCACTTATGGTAGTGAGCCTGTAAATCCTGAAGTACATTTTTATGGAAAATGTGAAGGTGTATGTTTCCACAAAGGGTGATAGCATAGCAAGCTTTATACACCATTTCCCAATGTGTCAATTACTTGACCTGAATGGCAATCCTGAGATCAAATTGGTAGAGAACATGAATGTTCGCATTGTGATATGTGGGAAAAACGATCTTGCTGCGAAGTTACAAAATGAGTTCCCAAAAGTGTTTAGCTACCATTTAGGTTGCTTAAAGTTTTTTTTACACAGAATCGCAAAGAGGGTACGAGCAAGAGCATTTGCAATCACAATGACAAATGCGCCTGTTGCAGTAAGACAAGCTACAGTGAGTGAAGTAATGAGAAAGAAGAAAAAGGGCATACTTGCAGAAGTGGAAGCAATGGATTGGGATGTACCTGATGTAGTGGAATACAAACCCACAGGCATTGACTTGAGAGAACTTAATAAGTGTGTTGTTGTAGATAAGTACCCTCTCCAAAATATTGGTCAATGTTAATGCTTTTGGAGGGTGCCAAAGTGTTTTCTACACATGATATCATGTCAGCATAGCTACCGGACCAAGTTACATGGACAAACCATATACTTGACCATGTTCATTACACCTTCTTGTGTATTTAGGCACGTGAGAATGCCTTTCAGGATGATTTCTTTTGCCTCCTTTTTTCAGCCCATGATGGAAAATGTTTTCATAGGTTTAGGTGGTTTTACAATTTACCTGTCTGACATACTGATGTATGGTTCTGATAATGTAGTGCATAAGGAAAGATTGAGGCAGGTATTCTAAAGGCTCAGAGATGATGGTCTCACTTTGAAAGGGTCCGAATGTAAATGTGATTGTGAATAAATTGTGTATGAAGGTCACAGGAGAAAAAGGTAAGGGATCAAACCCAAGGATGAGTTGATGAGCGCTATTATAGAGTTGCCTGCTCCTGAAAACAAAGAAGAGTCAGTGAAGTTTCTAGGCATGTTAGAGCATTATAAGAAGGTATAACCTAGATTTGCTGATTGGTCAAAGCATATGAGAGAAGTTTTCAGAAGAGGCATAGTGTTTGAATGGTCTACAAGTTGCAATGAGGAATCTGCTGAGATCATGTGTAGCCTAACTGCAGCTCCCAGTCTTCAGAATTTTGATTCCAAAGATAGTCCACTGTAGTTATTGTTGCCAGCTGTAAGGGATTATGTGACATTTTGGGACAAGGTGAATGTGAAGAGCAAACAGCAGTATTGTGTATTTCCTGGAGTTTGATGGAACCTACATAGAACAGTTTGGTCATTGAAAAAGAATGTTCTGGGCAGTGAGAAAAGTATGAACATTCTTGTGGGGAAGTAAGTTTGTGGTCAAAACTAATGACACACCTCTGAGAGAGACATGTGGTTAAAAAGGTATTTATACAAAATCCAGCAGAATCATCAAGTGGGGAATAGCTTTGCAGGAATTCGATTTTGAGGCAGTGTATATTCCTGGTGCAATAATTCTGTGGCTAATTGTCCATCTAGACTAGTGAATACACATGTTCTGTGGAGCAGGAGGTGCAGTGATGCAAGAACATTATTCAAAGAGGCTTTAGGCACAAATTATTATGGTAACATTTTATTATATTTGTTATCTGCATGGTTTCAGAGCAATGTTAAGGCAGCAAGCATTTTGTGCTAGTTCAGGGAATCACCATATACCAAATAGCTGAACCACTGGTATATTTAAAAAATAATGTTTTGTTGTTTAATCAACCTCAATTTGACATCCACAAGGTCAATCTACCATCAATGGAACCTATGGAGAGTGGTACTCTGAAACCACCAGAGAGTACAGCAGTGAAACACAAAAAACCTAGGGGTGAATGTTTATTTTAATATTGTGAATCTTCTTTATATAGTGCCTTCTAACAAATGAATCTCTTTATCACCTCATGAAGTCATTCACTCGCAGTCAAACAGGGGAAGGGAGGGAGGCGTGAGGTGTCCTTCCAGACCAATAGCTCAAAAATTTCTCCAGCTTCCAAGAGCTGTCTATCACATCAGTTATCCCTCTAGCAAGTCCACTACGCTGCTGACCAGTTGCTGACTGCTCCTTTCATTCATGATGTTCCTGTGTTACTTTCAAATCTCAGTAAGCAATGCATTGCAGCTGCTCCTGCTATGCCGATTTTCGTAGGCCTCACCACTATATGTCAATCCCTCATATTACTCAAATTTAGCTACTAGCCAAGGAGTGTTTGCCATTGTTTTTTAGGTCTGGCATTAGCCAAGACCTTTTGATTTAATACAATATGTATAATATACTTACTATTAGAAATGGGGTATTTGGTTGGCAAACAAGGACCCTCACTCTAGTCAGGGCAAAGGAGAAACACACCTAGTTAACTCCCACTTATCCCCTTGGTAGCTTCGCACGAGCAGGAAGGCTTATCCCAGAAGCAATGTGTAAAGTATTTGTACCAACACACACCGTGATACAGTGAAAACACTACATAATTGACACCACAACAGTTTAGAAAAATAGGTAATATTTATCTAAATCAAACAAGACCAAAACGACATACATCCAACATAGACAAGTCAAGATATGAATTTTCAAAAGAATAAGAGTCTTACTCCATAGAAAACAATGGAAACATTGATTTTACACAAAGTACCTGGTTTGCGTCAAAAATAAAGCCGCACGGGCGAGCGTGCATTGGAAAAGTTAGCGATGCGTCAATTCCTTACTCAAGTGAGGCCGTCCGTCGTTTCTTCTCTGGTCGGGTAGGCAATGCGCCATTTTTCTCCCTCACAAGAGAGCGATGCGTCGATTTCCGGACAGGTCACCTCGGATCTACGCAGGTTCACGATGACTTTGACGGCCAACGACGATGCATGAGAAATCCAGTCGCACGTTGTTAGAAACCCATCCTGCGTGGGGTTTGCATCGTTATCAGCAGCCGCAAGTGGGTGATGCATCATTTCTCCAGCCGCGATGCCTCTGTCTCCCAGCTGCTATGCAGGTGGAGCGTCGATTTCAGCCCAAAGCGGATGGCGCATCGTTTATCAGCCGGGTAGCAGATGGTGCATAAAAAATTTCCCCACACGGTGTTCTGTGCGTGGATTTCAGCTCTTGTTCTGCCAACTTCACCTTTCAGGGGCCCAAGGACTGGGTAGGACACCACTTGGCAGCGCAGCAGTCTCAGCAGAGAGTCCAGGTGCCTGCAGAGGAAGTCTTTGATGGCCCTGAGACTTCAAAACAGGAGGCAAGCTCAGTTCAAGCCCTTGGAGATTCTTCTTCAAGCAGGAATGCACAACAAAGTACAGTCTTTGTCCACTTTCACAGGCAGAAGCAGCAACTGCAGGATAGCCCAACAAAGCACAGTCACAGGAGGGGCAGCACTTCTCAGTTCTTCAGCTCTTATCCTCGGCAGAGGTTCCTCTCATTTCCAGAAGTGATCTTAAGTCTGGGGATTTGGGCCCACTACTTATACTCCTTTCTGCCTTTGAAGTAGGCAAACTTCAAACGAATGTCTCTGTTGTTCATAAGATCCTGCCTTGCTCAGGCCAGGCCCCAGACACACACCAGGGGGTTGGAGACGCACACTGTGTGAGGGCAGGCACACCCCTTTCAGGTGTAAGTGACCACTCCTCCCTCCACTCCAGCTCAGATGGCTCATCAGGATGTGCAGGCTACACCCCAGGTCCCTTTGTGTCACTGTCTAGACGAGATTTACAAACAGCCCAACTGTCTGTCTGACCCAGACAGAGAATCCACAAACAGGCAGAGTCACAGAATGGGTCCTATATCATTAGGTCCAAAATATTCCCTCCCTGTTGAATGCCCAATTTAGAGAGACAAATTAAATTAAGTGGGTGCTCACGAATTAAGGGGTATGGACCAAAACCCCTTTCATGAAATAATTGAACAGCTAGAAAGATGAGGACCCACATACATCAATTGCAACAGAAATGTCTTTAATTAATACTCCATAAGTCCAATTGAAGGCAAAGGACACAAAGACACGTCGAATGATAAGAAATGAAATAAAGTAGATCCAATAATATCACAATACATAGGATCGAATGAGAACAGCCGACACGTGTTTCACCCCTTATGGTTATTTCACCTGGGGCCTTTTCAAGGCTGAAAACAAAATTTAAGAAAACAATTCAATGAGGTCACTAGTAGACCTGTGAGCTCTAATTTATTTCAGATAGTAGAATTTATGCCAGTCCCTAATGTTTATTACTATTTAATCCTACTATTAAAGTGGCTATTTTACAATCAGAACACCTGTGAGAGAAGTGCGGATCAGTTAATTATTATCAAGTTACAGGTGCTGGCGAATTCCATAATTGGTGTAATGCGTGAAATAAAGGCAGGACCGAAGGTTGAAATGACCATGAACATTATATCGGTATGATTAATCTGAGTCCTCCTTGAGGTGGTCTCCACGAATTGCTAATTTTAATTTTCAACCTGGCATAACATAATATTATCTTTCTAATATTTTGTCTAATATTTTTCTTCTCTCTTCCTAGACTTTGGGGTAATGGGACCCGGTGTATTTCCTCATTTCTTTCTCAAATCTATTTTCCTTCCCTGGGCTATAACCTAGTGGATATTTTGTTATGATCACTGACTTGCATGACCTTCTTGCATGCTCAGACTTCTACTATCTGAAATAAATTAGAGCTCACAGGTCTACTAGTGACCTAATTGAATTTTTTTCTTAAATTTTGTTTTCAGCCTTGAAAAGGCCTCAGGTGAAATAACCATAGGGGGCAAAACACGTGTCGGCTGTTCTCATTCGATCCTATGTATTGTGATTTTATTGGATCTACTTATTTACATTTCTTATCATTCGACGTGTCTTTGTGTCCTTTGCCTTCAATTGGACTTATGGAGTATTAATTAAAGACATTTCAGTCGCAATTGATGTATGTGGGTAGCAGAGTCACAGAATGGTTAAAGAAAGAATATGCATACTTTCTAAAAGTGGCATTTTCAAACTAACAATCTAAAAACCAACTTCACTGACAGATGTATTTTTAAATTGTGAGTTCAGAGTCCCCAAACTCCATATTTCCATCTGCTCTCAAAGGGACACTGCACTTTAATAATATTTAAAGGCAGCCCCCATGTTAACCTATAAGAGAGAAAGGCCTTGCAACATTGAAAACCAAACCTGGCAGTATTTCACTGTTATGACATGTAAAACACATTTCACTGTTATGACATGTAAAACACATCAGTACATGTCCCAACTTTAACATACATTGCACCCTGCCCATGGGGCTACCTAGGGCCTGCTGTAGGGGTGCCTTACATGTATAAAAAGAGAAGGTTTCGGCCTGGCAAGTGGGTACACTTGCCATGTCGAATTGGCAATTTAAAACTGCACACACAGACACTGAAGTGGCAGGTCTCAGACATGTTTACAGGGCTACTAATGTGGGTGGCACAACCAGTGCTGCAGGCCCATTGGTAGCATTTGATTTACAGGCCCTGGGCACCTCTAGTGCACTTTACTAGGGGCTTACTAGTAAATCAAATATACCAATCATGGAAAAGCCAATTACGCATACGCTTTACACAGGAGCACTTTCACTTCAGCACTGGTCAGCATGGTAAAGTGCCCAGAGTACCAAAAACAGCAAAAACAGAGTCGAGCACACAGTCAAAACAAGGGAAGCAGAGGCAAAAAAAAGATAGGGGAGACTACGCCAAGGATCTAACACATGTACCCCCAAGCTGAAAGTGGGGAGAACTACCCAACCTCATGGGAGTTCTCATCACCAAGGCGGAAGAATCTGGACAGACCATCAGCATTGGCGTGTTCTGTTCCAGGGTGGTGTTCCACTGTAAAGTCCATCCCCTGTAGAGAAATGGACCACCTCAACAGTTTTGGATTCTCACCCCTCATCTGCATTAACCATCTGAGGGGCCTGTGATCTGTCTGAACCAGCAAGTGAGTCCCAAACAAGTAGGGTCTTAGCTTCTTCAGCACCCAAACAACAGCAAAAGTCTCACACTCAATTGCACTCCACCTATGTTCCCGGGGATGTAACCTCCTACTAATGAAGGCTACAGGCTGGTATAGGCCCTCTTCATTTACCTGTGATAACACTGCTCCTACACCCTGCTGTGAAGCAGCAGTCTGCACAACAAATTCTTTGGAGAAGTCAGGTGCCTTCAGCATGCGTGCCATGCACATGCTTGCCTTCAGGGCATCAAAAGCTGTCTGCCAAGACGCAGTCCAGAGCACCTTTCTGGGCTGCTTTTTGGAGGTTAACTCAGTCAGGGGAGCAACAATAGTGCCATACCCCTGACAAACCTCCTATAGTATCCGGTGAGACTAAAAAGGCTCTCACCTCAGTCTGGGTCTTGTGGGGCTCCCAAGCCAGAATGGTGTCAATTTTTGGCTGGAGGGGTGCCACCCGGCAACTCCCCACCTAGTGCCCCAAGTACACCACAGAACCCTACTCTATTTGGCACTTACTAGCCTTAATAGTGAGACCTGCCTTTTGTAGGGCCTCCAACACTTTGCAAAGGTGCTGTAAGTGTTCCTCCCAAGTGGAACTGAACACAGCAATGTCATCCAGGTAGGCTGCACTGAAATCATCTAGTCCAGCCAACACCTGGTTAACCAACCTCTGAAAGGTGGCAGGGGCATTCTTCATCCCAAAGGGCATCACCCTAAACTGGTAGTACCCATCTGGGGTGGAGAATGCAGACCTCGCCTCAGCCCCCTCAGTCAAAGCAATTTGCAAATATCCAGAGGCCAAGTCAAAAGTACTTAGATATTTGGCAGCCCCAAACTGGTCAATGAGCTCATCAGCTTGGGGGATGGGGTGCGCATCAGTCTTAGTGACCGCATTGTGTCTGCGGAAATCCACACAGAACCTGAGTTCTAGAGTGGCACCTGGAGCAGCAGATTTTGGGACCAAGCCCACAGGACTGGCCCAAGGGCTACTGGAGAACACAATTATCCCAAAGGCTAACATTTTGGGTACCTCATCCTTTATGTTTTGCCCTAACCTTGTCAGTCACTCTGTAAACCTTATGTTTCACAGGAGGACTGTCCCCGGTGTCCACATCATGTGTACACAGATGAGTAACCCCTTGGATCAAGGAAAAGAAAGAAGAAAACTGTCCCAACACTTGGCAACAGTCCCTCTGTTGCTCTGGGGTCAGTGAGGGGGAGAGGTTCACACTTTCCACTGAACCATCCTTCTCTTTGGCAGACAGGAGGTCAGGAAGAGGCTTACTCTCTTCCTCCACCCCACCATCTGTTGCCAAGAGCATTGTTACCTCTGTCCTCTCAAAATGAGGTTTGAGGTGGTTCACATGCAGGAACCTCAAAGTGTTCCTGGAACTCAGCAAGTTCACCAGATAGGTGATATCGCACTTGCGTTCCACCACCTCAAAAGGCCCAGTCCACTTATCTTGGAGAACCCTAGGCTCCACTGGGGCCATCACCCAAACCTTTTGGCCAGGCTGGAACTCAACCACAGTGGCATTCTGGTCGTACAAGCGCTTCATATCTTCCTGGCTTGCTTCCAGGTTCTCTTGGGCAAGCTTCCTGAAGCGGGCTGTCTGGTTCCTAAAAGCCAGCATGTAACTGAATACATTCTTGGGGGGCTTACTGGAGGCTTTCTTCAAGCCTTCCCTAACCATACTCAAAGGTCCCCTGACAGGATGGACATACAGTAACACAAAAGGGCAAAATCCAAGACCCTTTTGAGGCAGCTCCCTGTAGGCGAACAGAAGGCATGGCAAGAGGACGACCCACTTACGCCTCAAGTGCTCTGACAGGCCCTTGATCATGTTTTTCAAAGGGCAGTTGAATCTCTCAACCAGACCGTTACTTTGGGGGTGGTAAGGAGTGGTGAACTTATATGTCACCCCACACTCCTTTCACAGAGACTTCACATAGGTTGATATGAACTTAGTACCCCTATTAGATCCCACCTCCTTGGGGAACCCCATGCTGGTAAAAACCCTCATCAAAGCACGTCCCACCACAAGGGAGGTGATTGACCTCAGATGAATGGCTTCTGGGTACCGGGTGGCATGGTCCACCAAGACCAGGATGAACCTGTTGGCGTGACTGTCTTGGGATCCAGAAGCCTCGCAGTATCAATACTGACCCTTTCAAAGAGGGTGCTGACCACAGGAAAAGGTTGGAGGAGAGCCTTACATTTCCCCCCACTCTTGCCCTTTGCTTGACAAGTTTGGCAAGACCTACAGTGTGCATCTGAGTGCCTGCGCATTTGGGACCAATAGAAGTGGGTGACAAGCCGCTCAAAGGTCTTGTCCTGCCCCAAATGACCAGCTAAAGGCACATCATGAGTCAGACCCAGTTGGAAGGCTCTGAAGCACTGGGGTACCACCAGCACATGGGCTGACCCAGGGTCAGCAACCTTAGGCTCACTATTTTGGAGGTAATTCTCCCAGTAGATCAAGTGTGATCCAGACTCTTTGCCAGACACCTGGTCTGCAGCCGGCTGCCGCAAACCCTCTAGAGTAGGGCATGTCTTCTGTGCCTCACAGAATGCTTCCCTGGTGGGCATCCCTTCCTGGTGCCACTGAGTCAGCTCAGGGACCTCCCCCAGCTCAGCCACCTGTCCCCCTGTAGGCTCCAGGGTTTTCCCCTCAGGTTCAGCCTCCTCATGGACCGTGGGGACTTCTGGAGTGGGTTTTCCACGCCCCTTACCCTTCCTCCTTCTGGCAGACACCTGGGCCACTCTTTCAGGCTCCAGGGTCTCCTGATAACCTTGACGGACTGCCATTGACAGGGTGGAAACACACACCCACCTAGGCAGACCCAACATCTCCAAGTGAGACCTGTGTTCCACTTCCTCCCAAGGGGAATCCTCCAGGTCATTGCCAAGCAGACAATCTACAGGCATGGTTGGACTCACAGCTACTCTGAAGGAACCTGGGACCCCCCATACAAAGTGAAACTGCTCCACTCTGCACAGGCACTCTGAGTTGTCTCCTGCAACTAGTTAGTGAAGTACATGGGGATCTATCTCCTCTTCAGACACCAGGTGACTTCTCACAGTAGCCACACTTGCTCCTGTGTCTCTAAGATCCTCCACCCTCTGTCCATTGATGGTCACCCACTGACTATACCTCTTAGTGTTCTCAGGCACAAGGGTTCTCTGGACCATCTCACTGTCCTCTAGTGAGACAAGGGTCATCTCAGCTGGCTCCCACCCCCAATGGAACCAACTCCTCCCCAAGCGCTACACTGGCCAAACCCTGTGTCTGAGCACCAGTGGGTGCCTGTGTCCACTAGGGACATTTGGGGGCCCCCCTCACATGACCCACCTGGTCACATGCATAACATTTGCAGGAACCCCCACTCTGCAGGTTTCCCTTTGGAAAACCAGGGCTTCTTTTCAACTGAGGCTAGGAATCCTAACCCTTGGAACTAGGTTAGGGCCCTTTAGAGAACTCCCCCTGTTTACCCTTACCCCCTTATTCTTCTGAGAGAGACCCTGCCAACCCTTGGTGTGCTCTACCCATACCTCTTCTGGACCCTGGTGCTTTCCCAACGGTCCACTTCTTGTGCAAGCTTCCTGGGGTCAGTCAGCTTGCTGTCAATCAGGTGCTGGCGCAGCTCTGGAAAACAAAGACTATACAAATACTCCCAAGCAATCAAATTGTACAGCCCCTCAAAAGTTGTTACCTTACTGCCCTTCACCCAACCATCCAGTGACCTGCAAAAAGAGTCAACACATTCCAACCTTGTTTGGGATTCCTTCTTTTTGTTGGACCTAAACTTGTCCTTATACTGCTCACGGGTGAAACCAAACCTTGTGAGTGGGGTGTCCTTCATGATACAGTAAGTGAGCACCTGAGGTTCCCCTAAGAATGTCACAGTATCTCTCCCCTCTACCTCAAAGTGCTTCCACAGACCCGCCCCCCAATGTGCTCCAGGGACCAGATGCATGTGGAGAGCAGACTCATACCCCTTAACCACAGATATATGTCATCCTCCCTCTTGTAATCCATCACTAAATCCTTCGGAATGTGTACCTTCTTGTCAGGCTGCACTGAGGTACTGCTGCCACCATCTCTATTAGAATGGCTCCTCTGATCTAATTCCCTTAAACTAAGCTAATGAGCCAGCAATATCTTCTTCTCCTCAATGGCCAGTCTCCTCTCTTCCATCTCCCTCTGCATCCTAAACTTCTCTAACTCCAACTGGTGAGCCCTCTCTGCCAGTCAGTCCTGCAACTCCTCAGGAGTCAGACCCTTGGATGATGCACTGGTACCTGCCCGGGAGACCCTTCCCCAGGCATAACAGGTACATCCACTAAACCATTGTGAATACTCTGCCCATCCTCCTCCTCCTCCTCTGTGTGCCCCCTAGCCTCATTGGCTGTCACCCAGGCCCTCAGTGCCTTTTGCAGATCCTCCTTCCTGGTGGAACTCTTAATGGGGCAGGCAAGATCCTTACAGAATTGTTTCAGTTGAGCAACTGTGTACCTTTCCAGTTTCCTAACTCAAAAACAGCTCCAGCTGGCGCATCTCCAGATTGAGACATGATGACAAATCAAAAGTGCAAAGTTCCAAAGCAGAAAAAAGAGTTCCCAATAAGAAGTTCAAGAATCAACAAACAAATCACCAAAAATCTGGAAGCAGGAAAAAGTCGAAAAAGAACAAAGGCAAAAACAAGTAGTATGTGGTCACGTAATGGTCTGCAGTGAAAACAGTAGTACACACTTAATCACTGTATGTCAAGTACAAATACAAATCCAGTCCTCACTGGTGATCACCAATGTTAGAAATGGGGTTTTTGGTTGGCAGTCGGGTTACCACCTGTCCAAGCAAGGACCCTCACTCTAGTCAGGGCAAAGGAGAAACACACCTGGTTAACCCCCACTCACACCCTTGGTAGCTTGGCACAAGCAGGAAGGCTTATCCCAGAAGCAAAGTGTAAAGTATTTGTACCAACACACACAGTAATACATTGAAAACAGTACAAAATGGACACAACACCAGTTTAGAATAATAGGTAAGATTTATCTAAATCAAATAAGACCAAAACGACAAAAATCCAACATACACAAGTCAAGATATAAATTTTCAAAAGAATAAGAGTCTTACTCCATAGAAAACAATGGAAACGTTGATTTCACACAAAGTACCTGGTTTGCGTCAAAAATAAAGCTGCACGGGCGAGCGTGCGTTGGAAAAGTCAGCAATACTTCGATTCCTTACTTATAAGTTAGGCCGTGCGTCGTTTCTTCTCCGGTCAGGAAGGTGATGCAGTGTTTTTCTCACTCGCAAGAGAGCGATGCGTTGACTTTCGTGACAGGGCACCTCGGATCCACGCAGGTTTACGATGACTTTTACGCCCAATGACAATGCGTGAGAAATCCAGTCGCACGGTGTCTGAAAACCGCACTGCCGCAGCCACAATTGGGTGTTGCGTTGTTTCACCAGCCATGATGCGTGAAGGTGGCGCGTCGATTTCAGCCGCGAAGCGGGTGGCGCATCGTTTAGCAGCCGCGTTGCAGATGGTGCGTCAAAAATTTCCCTATGTGGTGTTCTGTGCGTGGATTACAGCTCTTGTTCTGCCAACTTCACCTTTCAAGGGCCCAGGGACTGGATAGGGCACTACTTGGCAGGGCAGGATTCTCAGCAGAGAGTCCAGGTGCTGACAGAGGAAGTCTGGGATGACCCTATGACTTCAAAACAGGAGGCAAGCTCAGTTCAAGCCCTTGGAAATTCTTCTTCAAGCAGGAATGCACAAAAAAAGTCCAGCCTTTGTCCCCTTTCACAGGCAGAAGCATCAACTGCAGGATAGCCCAATAAAGCACAGTCACAGGCAGGGGCAGCACTTCTCCTCAGTTTTTCTGCTCTTATCCTTGACAGAGATTCCTCTTGGTTCCAGAAATGATCTAAAGTCTGGGGTTTTGGGTCCACTACTTATACCCCTTTCTGCCTTCAAAGTAGGCAAACTTCAAAGGAAAGTCTCTGTTGTACACAAGATCCTGTCTTGCCCAGGCCAGGCCCCAGACACACACCAGGGGGTTGGAGACTGCATTGTGTGAGGGCAGGCACAGTCCATTCAGGTGTAAGTAACCACTCCTCCCTCCACCCTATCTCAGATGGCTCATCAGGATATGCAGAATACACCCCAGCTCCCTTTGTGTCAGTGTCTAGAGGAGATTCACAAACAGCCCAACTGTCAATCCTACCCAGACAGGGAATCCACAAACAGGCAGAATCACAGAATGGTTTAAGCAAGGAGGTGCCTACTTTCTAAAAGTGGCATTTTCAAACTAACAATCTAAAAACCAATTTCACTAACAGATGTATTTTTAAGTTGTGAGTTCAGAGACCCCAAACACCAAATTTCCATCTGCTCTCAAAGGGAAACTGCACTTTGATAATATTTAAAGGCAGCACCCATGTTAACCTAAGAGAGAGATAGGCCTTGCAACAGTTAAAACTGAACTTGGCAGTATTTCACTGTTAAGACATTTGAAACACATCAGTACATGTCCCACCTTTAACATACACTGCACCATGCTTATCGGGCCACCCAGGGCCTGCCTTAGAGGTGCCTTACATGTATAAAAAGGGAAGGTTGGGGCCTGGCAAGTGGATACACTTGCCAAGTCAAATTGGCAATTTAAAACTGCACATGCAGACACTGCAGTGGCAGGTCTGGGACATGTTTACAGGGCTACTCATGTGGGTGGCACAACGAGTGCTGCAGGCCCACTAGTAGCATTTGATTTACAGGCCCTGGGCACCTCTAGTGCACTTTACTAGGGGCTTACTAGTAAATCAAATATGCCAATCATGGAAAAGCCAGTTACACATACACTTTACACAGGCGCACTTGCACTTTAGCACTTGGTACAGTGCCCAAAGTACCAAAAACAGCTAAAACAGAGCCCAGCACACAGTCAAAACATGGGAAGCAGAGGCAAAAAAGACAGGGGAGACTACGCCAAGGATGCCAGGTCTAACACTTACACATGGGGGTTTCGGCCATCTCTCTTCAGCCATTGGTCTATTGTTGTGTCAGTCACATTTTGCTTAGGCCTTCTACAGTATATAGCATGAGGCAGAAAGTGAACATACTTAGGCCACTGGTTAACTTCACTTCTAGTGACTGCATTTTGCTATCTCACATTCAGTTCATTCATTCATTCAGAGCACATTCACCCACGAGTTAGTTCCCTTTAATACCCGTGTTTTTGTTTTTACTTTATAATTACTTTAGTGTTGCCTTTGTGTTTGTTGACTGATATAATAGTAGGATGCTTAAGAGGTACATTCCATCTTTATCAGATCTCATTTCCTGCCAGTAATTGGTGAAGCTGAGTCGCCACGATGTTGAGTGCCACATTAACAATTTTGAGCCAACATAATGGTCCTTTGACACTTAACTTTAAATTGTCCCAGAGATTGCACATTGACAGATAAATAGAAGTTATTAACCCTTTCTGTGACCACAGCATCATTTGTATTTTACTCGCCATGAGTGTTATGATTGTGTTATGGTTGTTTACCCTATAAAAAGGACCCTCCTTTTTGCATCTATTATATCTTTTTACTAATGCTGGAAAGTTGTTGCTGTTTGCTAAATACAATTTTGAGCTACTTCTGAAACATACCCTAGTGAATAGCCCTTTCTTACTGGAACATTTTCTGCCAGTGTGCAACTCACTGATGCACTGCTTTACTTAGAAAAAGGTCAAGGGCAATTCGGGAGCGTTTTTTGCTAGGTACATTGCTTTGGGAAGGCCACGCTGAAATGTATCAAATTTAATCTAAATAAAACAAGAAGGGAGCATAGTGAAGAGCTCCGAAACCAAGTTAAATAAGGTTCTGTTAAAATCGAAGTTGAAAACTAAACATAAGGATCAAATGTTTTCAGTTTCAATGTCCCCTGGTATCTAACCCATGTGTACTCCATATATCGATTTTTAACCAATTCCTTTGCATTAATAGACAAGGACTCCGGGTGAGTAAACATATTCTCCAACCCTAAATTCCTAAAGGAAGTTTGCAGAAATGTGAGCCATAGGATTCTATTAGAGTTAGCTGATTGAATGCAGTTAGTCAAGTAATCTTGTACCAAACTATCCGCAGGATTTGACCAGACTTTCAGCCACAGCAGAAGTGGGGCGACACCAAACAAATCCTCAATGTGCCGCACTCCCAATTCCTCATGGCAGATGATATTTGCTACATTCTTGGGTACCAGCAATAACCTATGCAGGAATTTATTCTCTGCACGTTGTAGGAAATTTGATTTGGTATAGCCCACAAATGACTGCTGTTACGCATTTGACTTATAAAGCATAATGATCTGATGGACTGGTCTATATCCTAGTTTACGAGCAAAGCGAAAAATCGCTTCCAGGATTCTCACCATTTGTTGGGTCTTAAAAGTGAGATGAGAATTCCATGACAAGGAAGAGCTTACATGCAAACCTTAGTAACAAAAATCTTTTACTTTATTTATAGTATTTCCGTCCATAGTGAAACGTTTAGTTCTTGTATTTTGGGGGCCACAGGTCACAGCATACGTCTTCGTAAAGTTAACTTCGTATATTACTCACCATGAGTGTTATGATTGTGTTAGGGTTGTTTACCTTTACATACCCTATAAAAATGACCCTCCTTTTTGCATCTATTACATCTTTTAACTAATGCTGGAAAGTTGTTGCTGTTTGCTAGATAAACATTTTGAGCCACTTCTGAAACATGTCCTAGTCAATAGCCCTTCCTTACTGTAACATTTTCTACCCTTGTCTTTGTAGTGTGCAACTCACTGATGCACAGTTGTGGTCAGACCTTTAAGCTAAAATCTTGGCTGAGGCCATTGATCTCTCAATACCTTTTGATATGTCTAAAACCTCATCCAAAATATGATTTCTACATCTCAACAGTCTCTCCTGAATATTCTTGGAGTCACCCTCAAGTATGCACCAAAATTATTTTTCAGATTTTCAAGTCGATGTATGGATATACAGCCCTGCAATGTATACCTCAATGAATTCCTCACTTTACTGCTTTCCTTTGAAAAAGTCTCTCTTCGGCATGATAAATGACTCCTTTGGAAAATACTTTAGTATCCTTTTAACTGCCTCGGAGTACTTATCCCACAAGCTAAAGCATTCAATGGTGTTTCGACTTCAGACATGTCATCGAGTATTTGCTGGCCACCATCACCTAAAATGTTAAAGAGCAATATTGATTTTCTTTCCAAATTGATTTTTTCCAATCAGTGGCAAAGTGGTAATGTTCAAATGACCTATGCCATTTTTCCCATTTTATTAAAGGTTTGCTAGGATCCCGCAAAAAACAAATGGGCTGGTTTATGTTTTTGGGAATTAGCCATGAATCTGAATGTTGTGATTAAACAAATAAGTAACAAATCTTACTCTCTAAATGTATAATTCAATCCTTTCTCCGTCCTGTTTACAAAAACGTCTTGTCTATGTAGCAACTGAATATCTTCACTTGTCCCAAGCGTTTAAGAAATTACCATTAACAAGGAACAAGCGTGATTGAAAGCGCTCAGTCCTTTTTAAAGCACAATGAAGATACATAGAACTGAGGGCACCAACTTCCTCACAAAATGGACTAAAAGGAGTGATAAGCTGATATGTGAAGAGCCAGTCATCCTCTGGGAACTCTTGCCTCGTGTGCTCGAAACGGGGAAGCATGGCAGAATCTGAGCATTCAACTCAGGCCCATATTTCCAAAGTCTTGGTGTCAGGTTTGCGTTATTAGGGGCGAGCGCAAATCGCTTCGTCCCATGCTGTAATCTCTCTTTGGGCTTCAAACCACACCCATGTCACATCAGTCACATACATTGGTTCGTGGGCTTGCCTTTTAAAATCCGCTTGCTTTCATTTGTGAAAGGCATGCGTACGTCATACCTTTTCCGGTGTTTAGCCCACATACACAGCACTGGTAAACTACTGAAAACATACGAGGCTCAATGTTTCCAGCCTGGGGTCCGGACTACTTTATCTGTTTATTTTCCATGCAGCACGATTGCGCTGCATTTTACATAGTGCGATTGCACTGCGTTTTTTTTCTTTACAACGCTAATAGCTCTAACTCGAGCAAATGCGAGACCCGTTGCATTGAAAATGCTTGGTTTTTTAATGCAGGCCCGATAAAAAGTCTACTGATGGGATTTGCAACCCAAATTGTAACCCAAAGCCTTGCATTACTTTGTGTCAAGGGGGTTTCCAGGGGTGGTGCATGGGTGTTCCCATGCAACCACCCATGGGGTTTTGATGCAAATCCCTATCTACAAAGAATTGTAGAAAGGGGTTTGTCCCAAACTCCCTCCCTGAGGCAGGCATAATGAGGAGAAATGTTTTCATTTTTCATATTTCAGTTTTTCTCCTCTTTGCATGTGTGCTGCACTCTACATTAAACATAGAAAGAGGAAATTTCTTTAAATCATAGTTTTTGTACAGGAAGGGACTCCTTCCTGCACACAAACTATGCCGACCACAACACATACACACTCACACTTTTGGCGCATGGCTACCAAGTGCTGGGAGAGTGCAGAAATGAGCCACTTAGTAGATATAGGGGTTCATTCCGACCCCGGCGGGCGGCGGGCGGAGACCGCCAAAAGACCGTACTGCGGTCATTTTGACTTTCCCGCTGGGCAGGCGGGCGACCGCCAAAAGGTCGCCCGCCCGCCCGCCCAGCGGGAAAGCCCTAGCAACGATGAAGCCGGCTCCGAATGGAGCCGGCGGAGTTGCTGGTGTGCGACGGGTGCAGTGGCACCCGTCGCGATTTTCAGTGTCTGCTTTGCAGACACTGAAAATCTTCATGGGGCCCCCAGCGGCCCCACGACACCCGTTCCCGCCAGCCTCTTCCAGGCGGTGTAAACCGCCAGGAACAGGCTGGCGGGAAGGGGGTCGGAATCCCCATGGCGGCGCTGCTTGCAGCGCCGCCGTGGAGGATTCCCTGGGGCAGGGGAAAACCGGCGGGAAACCGCCGGTTTCCCTTTTCTGACCGCGGCTTTACCGCTGCGGTCAGAATTGCCCCTAAAGCACCGCCAGCCTGTTGGCGGTGCTTCCTCCGTCCCACCGCCAGGGTCGGAATGACCCCCATAGTGCAGTTCTACTCTGTCCCATTCATGCAATGCAGTGCAGCAACTTTACGTTCTGTGCTGCACTGCCTGAACTTTTTGTAACTCCGACCCTATGTCTCTCTTCATGCACCATCGAATCCTGTATGCATGCGTCAAATACTCCTATATGTGGTCCTTCAGCGTGCTCCACCAGCGCGTTCCTGCTCCATTGTCACTCAAGCTCTGAAGAGTTTTGTCCAAGGCCACTGATTCCCGTGAAGTGGAGAACAGGGACATTGCTTTTAAAATCGGCCTCTAGGGCCTCCCACGCTCATGGGAAACGCAGTGGAATAAAAGTTCTGCCTGGCCTTGGTTTGAAGAGTCCATGAACAGGAAGTAGCAAGGGGCGTAGCTTCAGGGGGGTGTTTGGGGTGTTACCAACCTCCCCAACAAAAGTATTTTCAGGTAAATAGTTGGTTACAGGTGATTTCAGTTGGGTGTGGTGATGTATCTTTCGGATCTCACCAGGAATTTTGACATACTCACATACAAAAAAAAAATACTGTCCCTCTTTTTGTATTGAAAGTCTTCAAAAATGTTGGTTAGTTTACAAAATACTGTTTTCCCTTACTTAGTGCCTCTGCGAACCCCCATTCGTTTCCCTTTCCATTTCCCCTAAAGCCTCTCTCATACTCCCTCCTTGTCATATTATGTATTTTAACAATAAATGCCAACATGGTTGTTGGGAAATCTGAAGCTTAAACCGCACCAATCTTACTGACCAACCTACGCTCCTTGGAAGTAGCTCAGGAAGGAACCAGCCATTGCAGCAGGAAGTAAACCCCAACTGACAAAGGTTAACTGGGGTCCCAAAGACTTGTACAACACTCTATAAACTATTAAAACACTATGCATGTAAACGACATAACTGCTGTGAAATAATTCTTATGTTGGCAATTTTTACTGCTACTTTATTCATGATAGTAAACAACTGATGTAAGTATCAGCTACCCCACCTTATAAATGCCGGAAAATAATACAAGGGAGTTAAGTCTCACTTCGCACGGCCTCGTGCGTCTGTCAGGGCTACGCTGACATCTAGGGCCATATGTACGAACACATTTTCCCATAGACACAGAATGGGCAAAACCCTTTGATACATCTGGCCCCTAGATGGGGAGTCCTAGAAGGCTCCTGTCTTCCTCTGAGAGCTCACAACAAGCATTTGTAATGCAATGGGTCTCGAGTTTGCTTGAGTTAGAGCTGTTAATGTTGTAAATTCCTAACTGGACTTTTCTTGTCACTGAAATTGAAAATGAAAATGAAAAGTAAAACAGTTGATGTAAGCAAGCCAATTCAAAGCACCGCGGCTACCATGAGCATGAGAAGTTCAGTCGCAGTGAAACGTATTGGCAAATGTACAATTATCCATGTAACAGGGTCGATGTCGAAGGGGGTAACCAAAACGCCCCAGGGAGGGACAAACATAAAGCACTTACCAATGATAAGAAAGGATTTTTGAAAGGCAAGCCCACAAACGAGTGATAGTGATGGGCGTGCGGTGGGGCGTGGTTAAAAGCCCACAGATAGATTACAACAGGCCAGAGCGCTTGCACGCTCGACCTAAAAACAGGCCATCCATTTCTGTCTCACAGACACACCCGACCGTGGCTATTACTATGTCTTTTATTTTTATACCTCTAAGATGAGATCTACTCATGTCCATATTGTTTGCATATTACATTTATTAGTGACCTGCCTCCCACTCACTCTGAGGCTGGAAAATGCACTTAAGCAAAAATATTCCATTTACGCAGCTGTACGTCGTGCATTTTACCTGGAGTGCCAGACTAAAAATACAACAGTTATATGCATCTCATTAACCTGTTTTTACTAGATCCCGTGCAGCTTCAAAAGCTTGTCATTATTCATATTGTCACCAAGACATATATTGTGTAAATACATATGTAGTGAGATCCATAATGAATATCAGATGCAGTATTTGTTGTGCTTCTTTCTATAAATATGTAGCGCGCGCCCTGCTAAACACGTAGGTATTTGGTAATGCAGTAAAACACAAGGCACGCAAATCATTTTATTTTTTATTTTCTAATACAGTACAACATTAGTGCATTTTTTATTTTTAATAGACATTTTTATTGTTTGCTAATGCAGTAAACTACAAATGCATTTTTGAATTATTTTCCAATGCACTACAACACAAATGCAGATTCCTCAAGGTGCTATAATGCAGTGAATGGAAATGCAAATATGAACTTAGAGAACAAATGCAGTTGTCTATTTTTCTTTGAGTTGCGAGGTTGTCACAGCTGCATTCTATGCGGCTCAATCTTTTGCATCTTGGAGGAGGTTGCCATTAAGTGATTGTGGATCCACAGGGTTTGTCATGTTTATTACAGTGCAGGGTTTCACACCCTCAGAGTTGCTGTCCCAAAGGCCCCCTACCCAACCAGGCAGGAAGATTTGAACAGAATGCTGTTGGTGAGATGTTCTTTTTCCCTATTCTTGATACACATTGAAGCTTGTTTTTTGATGGAATGATGGATGAGGCGAGTGCTGTGAGCCCAACCACTGGTCCCTGAGGAGCGCCAAAAAACAGCCTCCCCAATCAATGAATTACCTATGCTAGCACAGTTGGTACCTAGAAAGAAAAAAAACAAATATGCACAATAATAAAAATTTGGATTTACCTATCTTCAGGGTGGATCAGCAAAGCAGAATCAATCTTTGTCCGCAGGACATCAGTCGATCAGCAAGGAATCAGGATTCAGAATCAGAAATAAAAGGGCAAAGTCTTTAAGCATTAAACTTAAGCAAGTCTCTTGTCAAGATGCATAAGAAAGTAGTAACCTCTTGGTCAGGAACAATGGGCAATAATAACTGTCTTCTCTCTGTGCAGTGTTGTTAAGTCAAAGTTGCCTAAACTCCCCCTCAAATCCCCATTGGTCAGTTAATCGTATGTTCGCACTCTGTCCAATAAAACTAAAATCAAATGTTTTGCCATAGTTAGACGTTTTTCCAAATTTGTGTTACTAAATTATTTTGAATGAAGCCCAACATGCTGATGCTAACCTGACGTTAGTTAAGGATTCTCACTAAATGAAATTATGATAACAGGGACTAATGCTTGATGAAATTCTCTGCTAAACTTTAGGTATGTTATCACATTGACGCAGCTGACTTTGCTATTGATTTGCACTATAAATTTAGAATGTGTTGTAGTTCAAGCTTTGATTAGATTACGTTTTTTCCACCGCTTCGGACACCCAGTATTGTTTCTGTATGTGTTTCATCTGATTTTGAGAGCATTGTTAACATAGGGAAATAAGTATTATAAACTTTTACTAAAGGTGTGGGTATTCATGACTGAAAGGTCATGGTGTGTGACAGTTACTGACCCCATTGATTATTGATGTTATTGATTACTAATGATTATTGATTATTGTGTATTGATTATTGATTATGTACTGAGCTATGGTAAGAACATCTTAATTGCTAGTTAAAAGGTTCATCCACCTATTCGCGTCCCATTGTAAGTTTACTTATTAAGGTCAGAAGTGCTAACACCTGTCAAGAAGGATATAGTCTTAGCCCAAATGATTGGTTAATCACCCTTGAACCCTTGAACATACTTAAGTGCTCCCTCCACCAGGACACAAACTACCTTTGTTATGTGACTCCACCATTTTAACCTATGCTTGAACTGTGTACGGCCTCTGTCCAACCTGCTGCAATTGTCCTGTAAATGTCTGAATGTAATTAGTGTAACTATAACGTGCTGTACACTTGTTTCCTGCTACTGTTGTAAAGCACTCCGATGCCTTCGGGCCATGTCCGCGCTATATAAAATTGCAAATAGACTATATAGAAAACAAAAACAGGCCTATATCTTCAACAAGCACGCTGAGAACTAACGTTCATTGGTGTGACAAGTCTGTAACCAGCGTGGAAATTATGCTGATGCACGAGAACTCCACACCATGCATGAGAGCTTCACAGCACCAGAACCATTGAGTAACAAGAATATTCTGCAGCACCCACCAAAACAGGAATGGATAACGCTGTGGGCTCCTTCGCAAACAGTTTGCAACTTTAGACTCAACCTCAAGACCCATGAGGACAACCACTTGCAACTACAGATATGGGGGCCCTGCACAGCTCCCTCTTGCCGGCACATTTGAGACAGCTAGAGCACAGTAATGAAGTCACATGATGAGTTCTAGGAAACCTTGAGAAGTTGTAACATGGCAGAGGCAATTATATGTAACCCAGAGTGTGCTCATATGAAAACTTTATGACTTCATTTATGAGTACCACCATCAATGCCCAACCCAGCTTAATGCTGGATTGTCTAAAAACTCAACCAGTTCACCTACATATCAACCACACTGTCTCAGACACTGTTAATTTCCCTTTCATATTTGCAAAGAAATGAAGCCAGGATTTAAGAAACTAGAAGACGACAGGGATAGTTACGAAAGTGGCCCATCATACCTATGAATATCCTCAGTTAGATAAAAGATCTCCAGCAAAGAGCCCCGTTAGGCGTTGCAGCGCCAGCCCAATGAGGAGCACAGCGCAATGATGAAGCATGCCACCATTGGCTGGTACTTCTAAAATGAAGCTTCTGATGATCTAAGAGCCTACAGACACAAGTAGGGGTATACTGGAACCCTCACATCTGAGCAGAACACTTGTTTGATGCACGTATTTTGGGAGGACGTGTGCTGGACTAGAACGCCTCTCTGCACCCCCTAGTTGTTAGCGATATCCCCAGCTATCATCACAGACAACCTGGTGAAGCAAGACTTAGAGTTGATGTGGGTCTCAAAAACAAGACCAGATAGTCAATGCCTGATCACCCCTGCTGAAGACCAACATGCAGCCAAATGTTCCTAAGTTTTGCTGGGTGTCATCAACATCCTTTTGAGGAGGGGAGCAGGTGCAACCCACATTGACTGATAATATGCTGGTGGTTGGGGCTCTGACTAGGTACATTGGCAGCACCACACTCTTGATGAATGTGTGACTACAGAGGAGGCGCTTCTCCACATTGAACCATGGAACCTGTAGTTTACTCAATGTGAGTTTGGAAAGTTTTTCTTTTTTTTCTGCATGGTACAAAAGAATAGTACAGTTAGGGAGTTCAATTACCCCGATGAAGACCTTTGACCATTTTTTGGCATAACATATAGGTCGAAACATGTTTGTAGTCTATGTATTTTGGATGGTCATATGATTCATTTTCTTTCATCTATTGACCACACTTCTTGATTTGAATCAATACAATGGGTACTTAATAATAAAGGAAGTTCCACTAGTATACCCCTACATATTTTAATCCCTTGAAACTTCAACTGGACCAGTGTATTTGGCCTGAATTAGATATTTAAAAACTCCCAGGTGCACAGACTTCTGTTGCATCTGCTGGAGTGGCATTGTCCTACTCCAGTGTGAGAGACTCGCAATGATGAATCATGCCACGTTAAGTTGTGGGTGAGACAACCCCTCAGATATCTTTCTTTGACCCGACAAAATGGTTTCCTGATTGATATAGGACAAATGGGACCTTAAGGTTTTGTACTCAAGTACTTTGTGTGACATGGTTGCTGACATTATGAGGATGTACTTGAGTGTATACCTATTGACTCTCCTGTGGGGACTGATTGATACTATAATGAACATAAGCAACAACATATTAATTGTCACCACTGGATACAAAAATCACAGGGAGCTGATGGCTACCTGACAGCAGCCTGACTGTGTAAGAAAAGGTATAAGACAATATGGAATTCCTTAACTATATTTTCACCAGTAAGGGTATATCACTGACCCAAAAAAGTTGCAAGCCATAAATTAAGCCATGTTATTACTGTGTCCGGTCACATAAACACATAATGCAATAAGTTCATCCCAAAGTTGTCCATTATTCAAATTGATGAGGAGCTAGGTGGAATGGTGTTGGTATGAACAATACAAAAGAGATTTCAAAGAATCCAAAGATGATACACTGTAGAATGCAACAAAGAAGTCCTTGAACCCTGCCGGGGGCGTGGATGGACACCGTGATGGTAGCAGCCTCTCTGTGAGGCTCACGTCCTTCTCTCCCCGTCTCGGGGGATACTGACATGCAAAAGCCCCACAACCCAGCTATCAGCGGGGCTAAAGGTATGTGAGGTCGAGTGACCACACTGTCAGTGTTTTTGAGCCTGCCGACCGGCTCCTGTGACGACTAAATCGAGCGGCTCGGAGCCGCGAGAAATGCAAGATGGCGGCCGCCATCTTAAACGCCTCATAGACGTCGCCTTTAGGAACCCGGGAGTGCCTCGCCCGCCCGACTTCAAAGCGGTGAGTCTTAGGGCCGCCGGAGGTGAGGAGCCGACCCGGGAGGACTGCGTTGGAGCCGTGGAGCACCTCGGGCCCCGGTGAGGCCTTGCCTGACCGGAGACTTCCGGATGAGGGGGCCCTTGACCAATTCCGGCTGCATCAGGGACCCGGGGTAACTCCGGCAGAGGAGAGTGACTGGGCCGCCGATGACATCGCGGCCTGGAGTTTGGGTCGGAGAGGCAGTGACTGGCGGCTCGGAGCCACGGAAAATGCAGAACAGCGGGCACAGCCCTAAAATCATCATAATCGCTGCATGGAGATATGCGGGAGCCCTTCCCCTTCGTCGCCCTGAGGTGAGGGGCTTGAATTGTCGGGGGCCGGGAGATGGCATTGGGAAGCTGTGTGGAGTCCTGGATCGGCTGAGAACCAAAAAGCGACCTTACCTTCTCTGCGAGGTGGGGGGCCCCAGAGTGGGTCTCTTCACCGTGTGGACCTCACCCGCTGCTTTGTGCATATGGGAGCGGGGGGTCTGCCCTCTCTCCATCTTCCTGCTAATGATGATACCCCCCTGGCGATAGGGGGGAGGCCGGGCTGGGCTTCCCGGAGGCCCTGTTGGAGCAGAACGATGCTGGGAGTGGAACACAGATGCCTTGGGCGGTGAGGTGACCTGGGGACTGGTTGGGAGCCCTCCTGTTGACTCAGAAAGGAAAGATTTGTTGAGCGGAAAAGGATAGACCCATATGCAACACAACCTGACCTACTGCATGATTGGGGTCCCACTGAACAGAGGCAGGCCTACCCACGGTGAACGCACTGAAGGATACACAAGATGAGTAAAACAGGCCAGAGAAGAGATACTGAAACTAAAAGTGGACTTTCCTTTTAGAGAGATGACCGAACTGGGGGAACCCATGGACCCCACCCCCGAAAGGGGAAGAGGAGATCCTACCCTTCAGGATGTCCTTTTGGTTATCTCGGCTTCCCGAGTAGCGCTGGAGGGAAATATCGACGCGCTGGCCACTGACCTTACGGTGCTCAGAGACGACCATCGCCATCTGGCTGAGAAAGTGACTGCTACGGACAAGCAGCTGGAGGAACTACGACCTGAGATTAAAGACAATACAAAGATGACACAACAAATGGAAAAACGGATCCTGGAGATTGAACTGCGAGCAGAAGACGTGGAAAATCGATCTTGACGAAATAATATCTGAGTGATTGGGCTACCTGAACGAACCGAAAAATCCAATCTGGTGGAGTTTCTTGAGCGCTGGCTGAGGGAGGATGTGGCCGAGGATGGTTTGTCTCCCTTCTTCGCAATTGAAAGAGCGCACAGGGTCCCAGCTCGTTCCCCCGCCTCCTGGGGCTCCCCAGAGACCAATAATAGCTAAACTACTTCATTACAGGGACTGAGACTATTTGCTCAGCCAGAGCAGGAGGAGAGGAGACAGCAAGCAAGATAACCATGTGGTCCACATCTTCCCAGACTTCTCCAAAGAAGTACAGAAACAGAGAGCTTCTTTTAGGGACGCAAAACAAAGACTCCGCAAAATGGGGATCCAATATGGGATGATGTTCCCTGCCAGATTGAGAGTGGTGACCAAAACCGGCATACAATTCTTCAATACAGCGGAAGAGACCTGGCAATGGATCGACATGCAGTCCCAAGAGGAGAGTGCACACAGATCTGAGATCGACAGAGGAAAAACAGTCGCAGTAGAACCAGCAGAGTGGGTAGCCCATCTCCGATGGAAATACTGAAAGAGAGACAAAAAGCGATGGAGGTGGCTGCTTCCCTGGGTGGCTCTGACCCGGGCTCCTATAGACAGACCCAGGAAGAACCAGATCAGTCGGAATCTGAACAGGAATCGGAGCTTTCGTACTCGTCGGACAGGATCGGCCCTGATGTGAAAGCTGGCACTTCAGACTTTATCATCTGAGGGGACCCCTTCCGGGCCCGCTCGTAGGGAACAATCGTGTCCAGGAATGGGAAACTGATGCAGCTATAGCGACAACAGTGAACTGTACCGGGATTGTCTATTGGCCCTGCGGCATGACAACGGCTGAGTTCGCAGGAGAACAGAAACAATGACAGCCCTGTATATCATTCACCCTGAGACGGGGAGACAGTGTCATGGTGCACCTTTGATTCAAGATAAGAGCACCCCCCTACTTTGATACTCTGGTTACATTCCTACTTTTGTCCTGGGGATGGGGAGTTGGGTTGTTATCTGTAGGGTTTTAGGGGCGGGGTAACTGAGCTTCTGAAAGAATTTATTAGGAAAATGGAGCTGACATGTGAGTCTATTAAAATGGGAGGAGTGAATGCTGGTATAGACGAAGTGATATTTAACCAAGAGGGGGGAGAAGTCCCCAAAATGGTAATGCTAAACTCATATAAATACCTCACATGGAATATAAGGGGCATGCATTCAATGGCCAAAAGGTATAAAAAAAAATCATACCTACAGCGAAGGGGAATTCAGATAGCAATGCTCCAAGAAACGCATCTGACCCAGGCAGAGGGAAAGGCACTACAAAAGCGATGGAGAGGTCAGGCATACTTCACCTCTTATTCCGCGTTTGCGAGTGGAACTCTAATTTGGATCCGGGCGGGAGTCCCCTTCCAGATGCTGGATAGCCTCATAGACCCAGAGGGCAGATTTGTGGCAGTTCAGGGCAGGTTAGAGGGTAGGGACCTGGCGTTGATTAACACAGATCACGGAGAGTTCTTTACACGCATATCTGGCTTATTGGCCCCATACTTACAAACCTCAGTAGTACTGGGGGGGGGATTTAAATTGTGTGGGAGACCCTGTTCTGGACAGATCGCACCCGCCACTGCATGATTCACCACTAGTAAGAGTGGCCCGACAATTCACGACTTGGCAAAGGAACTGGGGGCTGATTGACACCTGGCGCAGATTACATCCAGACGAAAGGGATTACTCTTTCTTCTCTCAGCTACATGAGTTGCATATTAGATTAGATGCATTCCTCTGCACCTCAGATGTATACCCCCAGGTACACAATGCGGAATACCTAACCCGCACACTTTCTGATCACAACCCCCTTTTATTATCATTGAGGTGGGGGTCCCCCATCCCCAGCATTCCTACTTGGAGGCTAAAACCAGAAACTCTTGAGGACCGGCTCTTCCGTGAAGCGTTGTGGCAACATATCACTCAGTTTTTTTAAGATAATGACGCATCTGCTGTTAACCCCTTGAATGAATGGGATGCTTTAAAGGTGGTCATAAGGGGGGGTGTATAGCGGGGGTAGTGGGGGTTCGTAGGACTCTACTAGGGGACACAGAACGTGCTGAGGACAAAATGCGGGAGGCTGAGAGAAACACACCTGGGAACCAACACCTACAGAACTCCATATTGGAGCTTAGAACGGAAGTAGCAGATTGTACAGAACGCCTCCGGTGCTTCGATTATAGAAGTTACCTCGCACGTGTGCATGGAGAGAGAGACAAAGCGGGCCGTCTACTTGCATGGGTAGTATCACAATCCCTCATGTCCCCAGTCATAATGGACTTAACCACGGAGCAGGGGGTTCACATATACGGACAAGAGCAAATCAACTCACGTTTCACATCCTTTTATGAACACCTATATAAGAGTAGAGTTGATCACTCCAAGGGGACCACAGTGGGTTACCTAGCGGGGCTGCAGTTGGGCTCACTAATGCCCGAGGTCCCAGGGCAACAGGAAGGGCCCATCACACAAACAGAACTCAGGGAGGCCATAAAAAGTCTGGCAAGAGGGAAAACCCCGGGGACAGATGGACTCCCTATTGAATTTGACACCACTTACATAGACATACTCTCGCCGCGACTAGAAAGCCTGTACAGAACTGCCAAAGAACGGGAGGTGATTATAATTCCCCTCCTCAAACCCGGTAAAAACCCTACTGAGGGCCTATAGACCGTTGTCCATGTTAAACCTTGATTATAAAATCCTCAGTAAGATTTTAGCAACCAGACTGTTCCCATATATGACCACACTGATACACCCGGATCAGGCAGGCTTCATTCCGGGGCGTGACACTGCCGGCAACATCCGCAGACTACTAGCCATCATGAGACACCAGTCGTCCAGGGCCTCTCCCACCGGAGTCCTGGCAGTAGATATAGAGAAAGATTTTGATAGCTTGGACTGGGCGTTCCTCTATACAGTGATGGCCCGACTTAAATTAGGGCTCGATTATATCTCCTGGGTGAAACTCTTATATACCGAGCCCACAGCCAGAATGCGCACGGGACAAACAATATCCAGAAGCTACATGGTTGAGCTGGGTACCAAGCAGGGCTGTCCCTTGTCACCACTTCTATTTGCCTTGGCAATGGAACCTTTAGCAGCTGCGGCTAGGGCAGGAGAGGGGGGTCCGTAAATATTGGCTGGAGGCGAGAGGCATCTAATTGCCCTTCATGCTGATGAGCTTTTAATATTTCTAGAAGACGTCCAGAGAGATCTGCCCCGGGGACAACATATGTTATCTCGGTTTGAGGAATACTCGGGTCTGAAGGTGAACTGGGACAAAACTGGTATGTTCCCGCTGGGGGGACCCCGGGCACCCCCACCGAACTTAGATCTGGTCAGATGGATCCTGAATGGGCTCCCTTATCTGGGAGTAAAAATATACCACGATTCACAAGACATCCTGGAGGGCAACATTGGTGGCTCCATACGTTCTATAAAGGCCTGTATGTCCTTTTGACAGACCTTACCATTATCAGTGGCTGGGTGAATACCAGTTCTCAAAATGATCGTGCTCCCAAGACTACTATACCAATTCACGGTGTTGCCAATTTGGATTCCCAGAGCAATCTTTAAAGAATTAGAAACAATGGTAATATCATTTATATGGGGCGAAGGAAGGAGGAGAGTAGCTCTGATTAAACTTCAGAGACAATCCGCAGACGGTGGCCTGGCGGTTCCAGATTTCGAATCTTACTACTTGGTGGCTCAACTCCAATTGTTAGCGCAATGGATGTCAAGTAGAATGGAAGCAGAATCAGCTGTGAAGGCGTTTACGCCCCCAGGACCCAGATTGTTTGAGGTCTTATTAAGAACCCCCGGTGATGGTAAAAAATACCCTCCTGAATCAAAAATCCTGACTCAGTGCTGGTGGGCTTTCCTGCAAAAAATCAGGGTGGAGTCCCCCTACTCTCCAGGACTACCCCTTTTGTCTCTATGGGCCCTACCACACCGGGGCACTTGGAATTAACTTAAATCCTGGGTGGAGGCCGGGATCCTTACGGTGGGTGAACTATTTAAAGACGGTGCGTTGATGCCCTTTGAGGCCCTTAGGGCGGAATTTGGGCTACCAGGGGGGCACTTTTTACTGCATGGGGCATTAGTGGCCTGCATCCATAGACATTGGCGGGAGAGAGGGGGGGGAACCTCCAACACAAGCTGCATGCACTTATCTGGCTTCTGCAACTGGCAAACATAAGGCAGTTTCGACTCTCTACGGCCTATTACGGGCAGACAGAACGGTCCCCCTGACCCTACTTAGACAAACCTGGGAGAAAGACCTGAACCAAGATATTCCCGAAGAGGAATAGGAGCGTATCCTGAAGGGTCTTCCTAAAGCAACATACCAGATTCAAACCCATACATTTTTATGTGCTCCACCAAGCATACTTGACACCCTCACGTATTAATAAATACTTTGGAAAGGTGACCGAGTGTTGCCCCCGATGCGGCTCGATGGGGGCTGAATTCAAGCACATGTTCTCGGACTGTCCCAGCTTGGACCTATACTGGACAGAGGTGCTCCAAACCCTGATGCGACTTATAGAAAGAGAAATACCCCGTACTATGGGTCATTGCCTCTTGAACTGGTTTCTGCATTCTGCTAAGAATAAAGTCTCCGACAGATTTCAAGACCTGGCCCTCTCACTGGCTAGGCGAGAGATCACGGCCTCTTGGAAAAACCCAAGGGGACACATAACGTCCCAGTGGAAAAATAAGTTGTCTATGTGGGCAAGTAGCGAAGGGACTATTCTTTACCGAGAAGCCAAGAGAGGAATCAGATCTCTAGAAGTTGTAGAGGGATGGGAGATTCTACTTGAGACCATTAAAGCCGAAACCCAGATTTGATCACCCCCCTGGTGGTTCACTTTTTGCCTCAGATTTCTGTCCTTAAATTTTCATGCTATGTACAGCTCCACAAAAAGACCTTCAGCACACCATAGAGCTCACTACGGGAGGGAATAGTGGTGGGTCAAGGAGGGGAAGTTAATGCTTAGTATTAAGTTAGAATTTTATTGTGTATGAACAATTGATCTGATATTCACAGAGGCCACACAACGCGCCTGTTAATTGAGAGATAGTGAATAATTTTCAATTGTCTGTTTACAAATGAACATTCAAAATCACAATAAAATATGGTTTAAAAAAAAAAAGAAGTCCTTGAACCCTGCAAAGAGGACTAACCCCTTATATGCTAGCTTTGTGGGCTAAAGAAAGTACAGTTTAAAGAATAAACCACTAATAAGGGACACCCATCACCTTTGCCAGGGCAGGCTTAAATGGACTCTGCATCGCAATACTGAATGTAGAAGGAAGCAAGTTTTATAAAGTGGGCCTGACAGCATTTCCATTTGTTTGTGTATGAAAAATATTTTAGAATGATAATGGACCATAAGACATTAATACTTATTATCAATAGAGCAGCTTTTCAGCTTCAAGTATATGATCATGAAATTAATTTTTAACATTTGGTGAATAGTCCTGCAGATACCTATTTCAACACTTGTGGCTGCCGATTATGACAGAAAAAGGTAAGTGGAACAGATAGAAAAATAAATAAGTCTGTTTGGTCATGGAGCATGTCTCAAAGCCGTTGCCTTACAGCACATAAGATGTGCTTCTGCCCCAAGACAATGCCTTATTTGTTGCTGAACAGAACAGGTGTACACACTTTTCAGAAAGGCACAGCTTCAAAGACTCAGGGCCGTATTTATACTCCGTTTGCGCCGAATTTGCGTCGTTTTTTTCGACGCAAATTCGACGCTAAACTAACGCCAACTAACGCCATATTTATACTATGGCGTTAGAGGCGTATAGCGCCAAAGTTCCCGGAATGTGCGTCATTTTTTAGCGTGAACCCCTTCCTTGCGTTAATGATATGCAAGGGAGGCGTTCCCGTCTAAAAAATTACTCCCAGGCCTTTACGTGGTATTTATACTCCCGGGCAAAAGAGACGCCCGGGAGTGGGCGTGGCTAAAAACGGCGCATTTGCGCCGCTTTTTAACGCCTGGGTCAGGCATGGCGTTAAGGGACAAGTGGGCTCAAAATGAGCCCAGAGTGCCCTCCCCTGCCCCCAGGGACCCCCCCTGCCACCCTTGCCCACCCCAGGAGGACACCCAAGGCTGGAGGGACCCACCCCAGGGACATTCAGGTAAGTTCAGGTAAGTATTTTTTTTATTTTTTTTAATAATTTTGTTTGGCATAGGGGGGCCTGATTTGTGCCCCCCTACATGCCACTATGCCCAATGACCATGCCCAGGGGACAGAAGTCCCCTGGGCATGGCCATTGGGCAAGGGGGCATGACTCCTATCTTTACAATGATAGGAGTCATGTTGATGGGGGATGGGCGTCGTTAAAAAATGGCGCAAGTCGGGTTAAGACGATTTTTTTGCCTCAACCTGACTTGCCCCATTTTAAGACGCCCTAACGTCATTTTTGCCCAACGCCGGCGCTGCCTGGTCTACGTGGTTTTTTTCCACGCACACCAGGCAGCGCCGGTCTGCTTGCGCCGGCTAACGCCATTCCATAAATACGGCGCCCGCATGGCGCTTCAGAATGGCGTTAGACGGCGCAAAATTTTTTGCCGCTAAACTGCGTTAGCGCAGTTTAGCGTCAAAAAGTATAAATATGGGCCTCAGTGATTTGGGGCCTGGCCTTCCAAAATGGCCAAAAACATCCTGCACCTGAAATGCTCAATGGCTAATTCTTTTCTCGCAGTAACCGGAGTGTGTTTGACAGCTACAATCAAGACAAAATTTGCAGATTAGAGGGCGGCTGCACCACCAGGACAGAAGTGATGCGATGTCTGGACCAGAGCATACAAAATGGCGGACATGCCTCCCCCTGGCCTGCAGCTGAGGTGGGGGGGGAGACCATGGAGCTGTGGAGCAGAGTAGCAGCAGGACCTGATCCTCCATTCCTAGTGGAACTATCAGGGTGTACTGCCCAATATTTTGAGAGTAATAAAGATACCACCTCCTTCTGTGCCACAGATTGGGATGCCCATAAAGTGGAAGTAAAGGTCCACTGTCTCTCTGCAACTTGGGGAGTGAGGAGTGTCATACACTGCAATTTGCTGTCACTTGAGTCAAAGCTGAGCTCCCTTGACAGGAATGTAGGAGCCCAAACTATTGGTCGCGACCACCACCGGGACCTTCAGAAAACACACAGAGAAGACACATGCCTAAGCAAACACAACCATAAGCACTACCTGGCTAGGATGTATCCTGAAAGAGACCGCTTGGATAGGCTGCTGGCTTGGCTCGTCCAGGACGAGCACCAACGCACCTCCAATTGGAGCATCCATCAGGTTGGATAATGGAAGCTTGGCCACTACACAAACCACCATTAATGAAGCCTTTCTCAACTACTACACGCACCGTATTCAGCTCACTCCGCTCTAAAGTGCTGAGCTGGATGAGACGATTTGCCTTGAGGAAATACGGGCTGCACTGCCGCAGAACAAACACCTGGTACAGATGGCCTACCAGCTGAATACCACACCACCTACTCTGCACGTCTTACCCAAACACTGCTGGAGGTATTTAATGGGACACGGATTCACATTCAGCTCCTAGACTCCCAATGTGAGGCACTCATAGTAGTCATTCCCGAGCTGGGACGCAACCCTCTAGATGTGTGTTTTCTTACAGGCCACTGTCCCTGCTTAATCTTGATTTTAAAGTGTTAGGTAAAATACTCACAACTAGACTTCCCGTGGCCAGCAAAGTGATCCATGAGGACCAATACAGATTTATCCCAGGTCACAGACCTTTCACAGCATTAGATGCCTCTTCATGATACCCCACAAGCCTACTATGATACGGTGGCAGTTTCCTTAGACATTGAGAAGGCATTCAACACCCTCACCTGGGAGTTCCTCTTACTGACACTGGTGCATGGGTTTTGGTTCGGGGTTCTTGAGCTGGGTTCGTTCTTTGTACTCTAACACCCTAGCCAGAGTGAAAATGGGTTGTTCGAGCTCTGATAGTTTTCCGATATAGAGGCACCAGACAGGGGTGCCTGCTCTTGCCGTTGCTATTTGCGATGGCAATGGAACCTCTCACCTGCTGCTTGCACCTCCGGGCATGGCACTGAGGGATCCAAGACTTAGACTGCTTTATGCAGACGATGTATTGATAAATCTTCAACATGGTGCATCACCCATACCAAATTTAATGGCCCTACTGGACACCTTTGGAGATATATACGGTTTAAGGGTAATCTAGACAAAATAATGCCTGTTCCCCCTCCCACAGGTCAAGGCACCTGTAAGAGCTTCCACCCCAAGCCATCACTTACAATGGTGCCATGATTCCTTCAAATACCTAGGGATACCAATGTATCACTCAAACGATGACTTCAAGGAGGGCAACCTGGGTGGCGATATCCGTTTAATTCGAGTTCACTCCCCTTCTGGTGCTCACTATTGCTTTCTCCCTTAGGACCAGTGGCGATTGCTAAGATATTCATATTCCCAGGCTGCTGTACGTATTTTGCTGCACTTCCAATAGTGCTCCCTAGATCCCTCTTCAGTGAATTACATGGACTAATGTTAGGACTACTGTGATGAGTTGGTCGACGGCAAGAAGCCTTAACTACAACACCCACCTGAGGGAAGGCTGTTTAGACATGCCTAACTTTGAGTTATACTACACGGCAGCGCAATGGCAATAGCCTCTACGCTTGCTTAGGGACACCCCCAGTGCATCTATACGTGTGAGACTGGGCCTGATCAGTGAATGTACCAGGCTGTCAACCTGTGAGCACCCTCCACTGAAGGGTTCCAATCTGATGACCATGGCTTGCATATGCTGACATCGTTTGTGCAGGGGCAATCCCCTGTCCTGCCTTACTTTCCACTGATCCCCTTGGCCCAATTACAAGGCACAAAAGCCCTGACTGAGCACTATGACTGAGCACCATGACTTGACCCCATGGGCCGCAACAGAATTAGTGACAGTTGGGGACTTCTTTAACAAGGGTATTTTTATGTCCTATGAAGATATTATGGAGACCTGCACTGTGAGTCCAGGGCAATTCTTATCATATCATGCCATTTGTCAAGGGGTGCATTATATCTTGAGAATGGGCAATGCAGAGCCACTACTGTCGGCCACTCTCCATATGCTATTGGTGGAGGTAGGTAAAAAATGTGCTATTTCCCTGTGGTATGTAACTCTATCTGCTAAAGCCCACACTGTTGTGGAGGGGGCATTAGAACTCTGGAATGCGGTCTTCCCAAGGCTGTTGCCCCAGAAGTGTTGGTTGCAAGCCCTTGAACAGGTAAAGGAGATCTCACGAAACCCTAGATTCCGATTCACCCAATTTGATTATCTCCATCAAGCATACTCATCCTCCCCAATATATTAAGTGCATGTTCCCCTTATCGAACCCAGAATGCCTGCGCTGTGGACTGCAGGAGGTGGGGTTTTGCCATATGGTATGGGGTTGTCCACCCCTGCAGTGTACATGGCCATAGATAACCGTGACAACGGCAGATTTAACGGGACATGCATTAATTTCCACCCCTGAATCATGTCAGCTTGGGCGCCACTCCAAATCAAAGGGGACAAACATCTCCACAGGTTTATCGACCGGGCATTTGTACTGTTTAAGCGGCTCATAGCAATGCAATGTAAGCCACTAAATCGCTCCAAGCCCTGCTACCACTGGAGCAAGCGTGCTGTGCTCCTTGAGGGTTGGACCCAGGCCCATTGGGGCTGTGAGACATGGGATGTATTTGTGATTAATATAGAAACCAAGAACGACACACGCCCACCTTGAGAGGTTGTACACTATCGTATTTGATCCTCATATATATGGACTAACCCACACACAAGGCGAGTACGGTGAAGCACTCAAATACCACATTGGTTTAATCATGTCAAAGGTCTCTCATGGACAATGAGTCCCGTATTTTGATCCACACCAGTAACGATCCCATCTGCTCTTCCTTACCATAACTGTGCGTGATTCAGGGTTAAATACATGTGCTACTTGGCTAATGCATAACATGCATAGAAGCCTTATTGTAGTGTGGGTATTGTTTGTTGTTCTCAGCTGAATATGAGACAGACTTTCCTTATCCCCTTCCCTTCTTCTCTCTCCATGGCTTTGCATCTGTTGATGTTGTTGTTTCTGTAAAACATTAAAAATAGATTTTAAAATAACAGACACATCTTAATGACTGGGGATGGACTTATTCCACAATAAAGGCCACTTACAAATTTTATACCAAAGCCCCATCTCTCTTCCCCACAATCACAACATTGATGCTAAATGCTTTGCACAGAATCCTAAAGACAAGTGGATGGTATGGTAGACCCACACAAGAAACTTCCAGTTGGCTGGGTAACTGACTCTCTTCTGGAGCCCAGGCAATAGAATTTAGAGGGTGGAACAATATTGGCATCTTCGAACTGAAAGGGATTTATATGAAACCCTGCTATGAACTGCAAGATGAATTTTAATTACATAGGTGGTCATTACAACCCTGCTGGACGGTGTTAAAGCGGAGGTAAGACCGCCAACAGGCCGGCAGTAAAAAAATTGCAATTACGACCGTGGGGGAAACCGCCAACAAAAACAGCCACTTTAACACTCCGACCGCTACGGCGGTACAAACAAACAGCGCGGGGTCACCGCCAACACAACCTACCAATCCGCCACCTTTTCTAGGGCGGATTCACCGCGGACAAAAACACGGCGGAAACAGTACTTCGAAGGGAAAACGCTCACCTCTACACACCCCAAGAGGAATCCGGACGCCATGAAACCAGAGCTGCAAATCCTGCCAGCCCTTATCTTCTTGTTCCTCAACCAGGAGCATGAACGCCGGCGGCGAAGACAGCGGTGAGTACTGCACCTATGACACAGGGGAGGGGGGAGGGAAAAAACAGGTACACACACATGCAACACCCCCACCCCCATTACCCACAACAACACACACACCAATACAGCATGATACATTACAGTTACACCTCCAACCCCCCGGAAGAATGCAAAGACAAAAGGAAATGAGTGTAACCATTGTAATATATTAAAAGCAAGTACGCAAAAAAATATATATACACTATAAACAAAATATACACCAAGCTTAGTAGTCCAGGTAGTGCTCCAATGAGGTCCGTGGAACACTGGGCCCACACGGTATGGGCGAGGCCCACACAAGATCCCCGACCATGACGGAGAGAAAACTGCAGTGGCATCAGATACCAATAAAACAGGCACCTCAGGGGGAGGGAAAGGGGGGGCACCTCAGCCGGTTGAGTGCACGACGCCAAATCCACGAGAGGGCCACATGCCCACTGTACCATCCTGGGGAGTGCAAAGCCACAGTCTCTCAAGTCTCTACAGTGGGTGGGTTGCCCACTGTTCCATCCTGGGGAGTGCAAAGCCACAGTCTCTCAAGTCTCTCCAGTGGGTGGGTTGCCCACTGTTCCATCCTGGGGAGTGCAAAGCCACAGTCTCTCAAGTGGATAACAGTCTCCACTGGTTCTGGAGGGGGCTTTGTGCCCAGAGTGCTTCATCTTGCTAAGGACAGAGGTAGTGGATGATAGTCTCCACTAGTTCTGGAGGGGGCATGGTGCCCAGAGTGCTTCATCCTGCTAAGGACAGAGGTAGTGGATGATAGTCTCCACTGGTTCTGGAGAGGGCATGGTGCCCAGAGTGCTTCATCCTGCTCATGACAGACTCCGTAGTGTCAGTGCCCTTGTGCTGGTGGTCCTCTCTAGCCCAGCGGGGCTTGTGCTGGCGGTCCTCTCTAGCCCAGCGGGGCTTGTGCTGGCGGTGGCCTCTTGGGCAGCAGGGCAGGTGCTGGCGGTGGCCTACTGGGCAGCGGGGATGATGGCGGTGTCCTCCTGGGCAGCGGGGATGATGGCAGTCTTCTCCGCCGTGCTGCTCTTCCCTGACTTGCCGGGTTTCTTGTGGCCCTTCCCCACCTTGGAAGGTGTCACAGCTGACTCCACACTTTCACCGGGAACCCTGGGAGCGGCTTTGGTGGCTGGAGTCTTCCCCCTCTCCCGCCGGGCACTGGCCAACTTTTGATGCTTGACAGGTGGGGGACTGTCCGTGCTGTGGCTCCGTGCCACACTGGCTGCCCTAGTGGCCAGTGCACTCCAGATTCCGGTGACTACAGGCACCACTGGTCCCAGAGATGTTGTGGCTGAGGTGCTAGGTTGGGACCTGGAGAGTCGGGACCTAGGAGACGGACGGGGTGGGGGAGGTGTGGGAAAGAGGTCAAGGTTGGACAGGAAAAGTTTTTGGGAGACACTGGGACGGGTAGCTGGAGGTGGGTTGGGAGTGGAGGAAGAGGTTGTGGTTGTAGGAGGTGTTCGTTTGGTGACTTTGGGTGAAGGTGCATGCGCTGAGGCTGTCGTGAGGTGGGTGGCTGTTGGGTGGGTGTGTGCCTGCGTTTGTGTATCTTGGGAGGTGGCGTCACAGACACACTGGGAGAGGACACAGGGGTCGTGTGAATGGTAATGGGGGTGGTGACTGCACGTGAGCGGGGTGTGGTGGTGTGTGTGCTGGTGATGGCAGTAGTGGCTGTAGATGTAGTGCATGCAGGTGTGAGTGTAGATGAGACTGGGAGGGAGGAGGGAGACAAGGAGGAGGGGGACACAGTGGAGGCAGTGGATGTTGGTGTGTCTGCATGTGTCTGATGCTTGCGTGAGTGCCTGTGGGATGTGTGGTGCTTATGTTTGCCTGAGCTTCCCTTCTGTGTTGACGTGTGTGCATGCTGGTCTGAAGGTGTGCTTGGGATAGGCTGGGGTACAGGGGATTGGGTCTGGCTGGAGGAAGTTGGAGGGGGAGGCTAGAGACGGGGACAATGGCTGCCATCAGTGCTGAGGCCAGAGTCTGAAAAGCTCACCGAAGGGCCGCCTGACCAGAATGAATGCCCTCCAGGAATGCATTTGTTTGTTGCAACTTCCTTTCTACACCCTGGATGGCATTCAAAATGGTAGACTGTCCAACAGTGAGGGACCTGAGGAGGTCAATGGCCTCCTCACTGAGGGCAGCAGGGGTGACTGGGGCAGGGCCTGAGGTGCCTGGGACGAAGGTGATGCCCACCCTCCTGGGTGAGCAGGCACGGGGCAAAGGCTGAGGGGCTGCTGGGAGGGCGGTGCTGGTAGGGGGGGTGGCGGCTGTACCTGTAGATGTGGGGGGCACAGATGTTGCCGCTACCACAAGGGAGCTCCCATCAGAGGACTAGTCCGTGTCACTGGTGTCAGCTCCTGTCCCCGGCGTGGAGCTCCCCTCGCCCTCCGTCCCACTGGTGAACTCCGAGTCCGTAGTGTCGCCCTCCAGGGCCATGTGGGATGCAGCTCCCTCCTGCTCCGGTGCCACTGCTCCTCCGCCTGAGGATGCTAATGCACACAAGAACAGGGAGACCACAAAAAGGGGGGGATGACAGAAGAAAGACATGTTGAGTGCATGCATTACCGCTCCCGTTGGCAGACATGACAGACACAGAAGCCCCCTGCACTACGCCGCACTCTTGAGCTCCACTGTTCAATCCCTGGGACATGGCCTACAAGGCTATGGACGACATCTGCACACATGGATGACACAGGGGCATGACTAGGTGTACTTGGCACTCTACAGAGGTGGGGTGGGGTGCCACATGGCCTGCCTTATTGTAGAAAAGTACCATCTTGCCTGGCATGTTACCCCCATTTTTCACTGTATATATGTTGTTTTAGTTGTATGTGTCACTGGGACCCTGGTAACCCAGGGCCCCAGTGCTCATAAATGTGCCTGAATGTGTTACCTGTGTAGTGACTAACTGTCTCACTGAGGCTCTGCTAATCAGAACCTCAGTGGTTATGCTCTCTCATTTCTTTCCAAATTGTCACTAACAGGCTAGTGACCATTTTACCAATTTACATTGGCTTACTGGAACACCCTTAGAATTCCCTAGTATATGGTACTGAGGTACCCAGGGTATTGGGGTTCCAGGAGATCCCTATGGGCTGCAGCATTTCTTTTGCCACCCATAGGGAGCTCTGACAATTCTTACACAGGCCTGCCACTGCAGCCTGAGTGAAATAACGTCCACGTTATTTCACAGCCATTTCACACTGCACTTAAGTAACTTATAAGTCACCTATATGTCTAACCTTTACCTGGTAAAGGTTAGGTGCAAAGTTACTTAGTGTGAGGGCACCCTGGCACTAGCTAAGGTGCCCCCACATTGTTCAGAGCCAATTCCCTGAACTTTGTGAGTGCGGGGACACCATTACACGCGTGCACTACATATAGGTCACTACCTATATGTAGCTTCACAATGGTAACTCCGAATATGGCCATGTACCATGTCTATGATCATGGAATTGCCCCCTCTATGCCATCCTGGCATAGTTGGCACAATCCCATGATCCCAGTGGTCTGTAGCACAGACCCTGGTACTGCCAAACTGCCCTTCCTGGGGTTTCACTGCAGCTGCTGCTGCTGCCAACCCCTCAGACAGGCATCTGCCCTCCTGGGGTCCAGCCAGGCCTGGCCCAGGATGGCAGAACAAAGAACTTCCTCTGAGAGAGGGTGTGACACCCTCTCCCTTTGGAAAATGGTGTGAAGGCAGGGGAGGACTAGCCTCCCCCAGCCTCTGGAAATGCTTTCTTGGGCACAGATGTGGCCAATTCTGCATAAGCCAGTCTACACCGGTTCAGGGGACCCCTTAGCCCTGCTCTGGCGCGAAACTGGACAAAGGAAAGGGGAGTGACCACTCCCCTGACCTGCACCTCCCCTGGGAGGTGTCCAGAGCTCCTCCAGTGTGCTCCAGACCTCTGCCATCTTGGAAACAGAGGTGCTGCTGGCACACTGGACTGCTCTGAGTGGCCAGTGCCACCAGGTGACGTCAGAGACTCCTTGTGATAGGCTCCTTCAGGTGTTGCTAGCCTATCCTCTCTCCTAGGTAGCCAAACCCTCTTTTCTGGCTATTTAGGGTCTCTGTCTCTGGGGAAACTTTAGATAACGAATGCAAGAGCTCATCTGAGTTCCTCTGCATCTCTCTCTTCACCTTCTGCCAAGGAATCGACGGCTGACCGCGCTGGAAGCCTGCAAACCTGCAACATAGTAGCAAAGACGACTACTGCAACTCTGTAACGCTGATCCTGCCGCATTCTCGACTGTTTTCCTGGTGGTGCATGCTGTGGGGGTAGTCTGCCTCCTCTCTGCACTAGAAGCTCCGAAGAAATCTCCCGTGGGTCGACGGAATCTTCCCCCTGCAACCGCAGGCACCAAAAAGCTGCATTAACGGTCCCTTGGGTCTCCTCTCAGCACGACGAGCGAGGTCCCTCGAATCCAGCAACTCTGTCCAAGTGGCCCCCACAGTCCAGTGACTCTTCAGTCCAAGTTTGGTGGAGGTAAGTCCTTGCCTCA